>NC_066513.1:11501731-11536731 GCF_024679095.1 Eriocheir sinensis | reverse complement strand
GTGGTGAGCGGTTAATTAGATAATGTATGAGGAGGAGGAGGAGGCATGGAAACAGAAATGCAGGCAACAGAAAGCCTATTAACTCATTACGAGGTTGCTCGCTCTGGTGATTTAAACTACCCTACAGTCACTTTGTGCCTGTAGAGCAGATGAAAGCAATTCGGCATCTGATTTACTCCTAATTCAAGGAAGTAATGGTCGATTCGATTTTTAAAGCAGTTGATGGTATTCGCGCTTACCACTTCTGAAGGAAGATTGTTTCAATAGCGGATGACTCGGTTTGAGAAGAAAGTCTTGCCAATGTCTATACTTTATCGTCTCGTTTGAATAGGTAAACCGTTATTTTTAGTTCTTTAGTTGGTTTGCAGGTCAAATAACTTACTTTAACGTACTTAAAGACATGAGTCATATCTCCTCATAAGCGTCTATTTTCCAGTGTAAGAAGATTGAGTCACTTGAGTCGTTCCTTATAATTATGGTTGAGCCCTAAACCAAGGCTGGAATTATTTTCGTAGCGCGTCGTTGAACTTTTTCCAGTAATTCAATGTCCTTTTCGTAATTAAGAGACCAAAACTGCACTGCAGATTCGAGGTGCAGTCTTACCAGGAGGAAGCGGAGGAATACCATTAATAATGATATTAATATTAATAATAATGAAAAAAATAATAATAATAATAATAACAATATTAATAATAATAATAATAATAATAATAATAATAATAATAATAATAATAATAATAATAATAATAATAATAATAATAATAATAATAATAATAATAAATTATAATAATACTAATAATAGCAATGATAATTAAAATAATTATAATAATTATAATCACAATAATAATAATCATACTACTACTACTACTAGTGTTACTACTACTACTACTACTACTACTACTACTACTACTAATAATAATAATAATAATAATAATAATAATAATAATAATAATAATAATAATAATAATAATAATAATAATAATAATAATAATAATAATAATAACAACTAAAATAATGATGATTATGACAATGATGATAATAATAGTAATAACAATATATTAGAATGATAATAATAATAATAATAATAATAATAATAATAATAATGATAATAATGATAATAATAATAATAATAATAATAATAATAATAATAATAGCAGTAGCAGTAATAGTAATAATAATAATAAAAATAAAAATAAAATAATAATAATAATAATGATAATAATAGTAATAATAATAATAATAATAATAATAATAATAATAATAATAAGAAGAAGAAGAAGAAGAAGAAGAAGAAGAAAAGGGAGAAGTAAACATGGAAACATGGAGATATGGAAATGCAGGCAACAGAAAGCCTATTGGCTCATTATGAGGTTGCCCGCTTTGGTGATTTAATCTGCTCGACAGCCACTTGGGGCCTGGAGAGCAGATGAAAGCACCTCAATATTCAGTTTACTCCCGACGCAGCGAAGTGACGGTCGATTCTATATTTGAAGGAGTTGATAGTATTCGCATTTACTACTTCTGAAGGAAGATTGTTCCAGTGACGGATGACTCGGTTTGAAAAGAAACTCCTTCCGATGGCTGTGTTACATCGACTAGGATCATGAAGAAGAAGAAAAAGAAGAAGAAGAAGAAGAAGAAGAAGAAGAAGAAGAAGAAGAAGAAGAAGGAAAAAAAGAGGAAGAAGAAGTAAGGGGAAAAAGGAAGGAAGAAGAAGAAAAAAGAAAAGAAAATAAGAAGAAAAAGAAAAAGAAAGAGGAAGAGAAGAAAAACAGAAGATGGATGAAGAGAAGGAGGAGAAGGTGCTGGTGTAAAAAATGGTTAATAAAACAAAGTTAAGATATATAAGTTTCATATCGATAGTGTTGAGACTCCGCTGAATATTACAGACTCTGAAAGTGGCTGACTTTCCCTAAAGCGGAACGCATCATTGCCCGAGCAGAGCCATTCACCCAAGAGGAAGAGAAACAATGCTCTGACCTGGAAAAAAAAATGCTGACGCCCCTCCTGAGGCAGACACGCTCAGCCACCAATATTTACTTGTTAATTAAATAATATGAAAGACGATGTGATGGTAAAATTAAATAAGTTTAGAGTGTGGTAAAAGACACTTGGATAGGCACCCTTAAGTAAATGTAGCATGTTAAATAAATATACGAGGTGGTGGCGTGACGCACGAGTTTGTTAATAAAAAAAAGAAAAAAAAAATGCAGAGCGTTGAACGCCAATGAGATATTGCAATGGCATACTTCAGAGTGTGGGCTACAGTTCCCCCAGCCATGAAAATAGACCACATTTGTCGATTTCCGGAGATTTTAGCAGAGTGCGAAACATCAAACAACCGTTACAGAACAACACTCTCATCCATGGCAGCTAGAGATATGTGCAGGACAATGATGTGGTTCCAAAGTAGCAAAATCTATGAGAGCAAACAACCCAAACAGAGCAACACTCACCCATGGCATTTCAGATATATGTGCACTGGTGCAGGAAGATGTGATTACAAAGTAGTATGACTTATGAGAGCAAACAGCCATGACTGAACAACCCTCATCCGTGTCTTGTTATAGACATGTGCAGGAAAATGTGATGGCGATAATTAAAGTATAATTTTTAAGTTAAAGACTTGTAGAGCAGCTTGACCTTAACGAAACATCTGAAGGGGAACGAAAACCTAAAACATTTTCACAGCACAAGATTAGAGCATCAGTCATCTCAGCATAGTGATTTGATATAATCGGTCTTCCTATTTTAAGGTCATCGGTAAACGCACTGGTTATACCGCAGCTTAAATCACTGATATAACTGATCGTTGGGTAGGCGGTGGCTGAGTGGTTGCGTGCTGGGCTCACATTTACCACGCCATGGACAACGTCGGTTCGAATCCCCACGCTACCACCTGGGATTTTTCAGTCACCGCCGAGCGGCCTAAGACTACCCACATGGTGTTCAGAAGACCACCCATCAAAACTACTCTAGAAGAAACCGCCCAGTGAATCAAGAATGAGTTCCGGGGGGCAGCATGAGCCGAGCATAACTGGCGCCACTATAAAAATTGCCTGCGCCATGACGGGCTTGGGCTGCCCATCTGGCCCCTGAAGAAAGCCTTCCGGCGCTATAGGCGAGGATGTAAAAAAAAAAACACAAAAAAATAGCCCAAACCAATCCTTGAGGAACGTCACTGTGAAAACCCAACCTAGAGCTACCACCACCACCTTCCCCAATACCACCACCACCACCACAACAACCACCATCACCAACACCATCACTACCATCATCCCCACCATTATCACTACCATCACGCCACTATCATCAATACCATTACCTCCGCCACCACCACTAAACCTACCATTACTAGAGCTATCACCACCTCCATCATTACTACCACCACCAGCCTTAACCACCACTACCATCACCCCCACCATCACTACTAACACCACCACCCATTGCTCACCACTACCATTAGAGATACTAGTACCGCAACCAGGGCCCACGCCACCCCAGCACCACCACCATCACTACCATCCTACCGCCATCATTATCACCTTCATTACCATCACTAACAAGGATAATACCACTACCTCTCACCACCATCACCATCACCATGATCACCACCATCACTACCACATGCTGCAATGTTGCTCGTGAGTTTGAGAGTCGAGACGACTTTCTTGTCCCGCCAAGCAGCAAAGTATTACGGGCAAGTCCGGGAAAACAAAATACGGGCAAGACGCAATCGGTCACATTATACAGGATTCCAAACTTTCCGGAATCAGGAACTATAGTTTTGCCTACGTCAGAGCAGCGATAATCATCCTCCGCCACCCAAGTTAAGGGACAGGAAGAAATAAAAAATGTTGGAGTTTAGTTAATTTACAGATTCAAGGCGACACGACGAGCAATGTTCATGAGACGGTACATGTCTGCGTGTTAATTCATTATGGTTTGGCAACACGACAGACAAGATGTGACGGATCTTTGGGTACAGCTGAAGGAAACCCCATACCCACACACACCTGGGAGGCGTGACACAACCCCCGACTGACACCCAGTAGCCATCACTGCTGGGGAGCTCTCGGTTGTCATGAGAATGCGCAATCAAGTGTGTGTGTGTGTGTGTGTGTGTGTGAGAGAGAGAGAGAGAGAGAGAGAGAGAGAGAGAGAGAGAGAGAGAGAGAGAGAGAGAGAGAGAGAGAGAGAGAGAGAGAGAGAGAGAGAGAGAGAGAGAGAGAGAGAGAGAAGAGAAGGGAAGAGAGAGAGAGAGAGAGAGAGAGAGAGAGAGAGAGAGAGAGAGAGAGAGAGAGAGAGAGAGAGAGAGAGAGAGAGGGGAAGAAAGTATAGTTATCTCGGGCCCAACAAGTGTCCGACATCCCCGCCCCGGCAAGTGTGACAAACTTTGGATACAAGAGTAAATCAGCCACGATGGGAGTGGGGAAGAAAAAGACTCGCTGCAAGTTTTGAGTATTGTCTCCTCCCCGAGCCTCCATCTGGCGATAGGATTCCGTGCTGCTTGCCCGTTCTTCCAAAAAACTTCCCATCCTCTTTCTCCGCCACTCCTGTGATTTTTATTTACTCTAACAATCATATATACAGGGAAAGGAAAGCGACTATCGAGGGGATCAGACGGAGGGATGGAAAGATGACCACCTATCTACTCTTCCTCCACTTTAACGTGTTGTTGGTTTGTTCTTTGACATATCCCAAAGCCATTCCCTTGTCTCTCTTTTTCCTTTTTTTTTGGGGGGGGGGGGGGGAACGGAGTTGACCAAGACAGATGCGCAGCCACCACCCACCCCCTGCCTTAACACACCTACGCCAAGTATATATGAACACCTCGGGCCACGTATATATAAGATGGCCCTGGAGTGATACTTTCCCTTAAAGACCAACTAATACAATTAATCTGTTACCAAGGCTTATGTAGACAGGACTGCCAGCCAGCGTGGATCTTGGACCCAAGTGATATTGCACAATTGTTTTCCAAAGCAGTTTCGTAAAAAAGAAAGTATTGTATAAAAATAATATTACTAAGCATAGATAATGATAAAACTGTTTATAGACATCTATCCTATTCCTCAGAATATAATATATGGGCAGCTACAAGTGTCCCTGAGAATCACTGTTAGGTAACATCAACTGCACCAAAGATGCGAAGCGGTTCGGATATGTCTCAATCTGTCTTATCTGTAATATGAAAGCTCCTCACCTATGTTATTACTCTAGAAATAGCGCTGCTGATCAAAACTGCGCGCCATGTACATACTGAATAGATCACACAAGAAGCAAGAGCAAGATCCATTGTGATTTTTTCAGTGTTTTTTGTCTGTGCGCGTGCGCGATTGTTTTCTTTTGGTGTGAGTGTGTGAATGTGTGTGTGTGTGTGTGTGTGTGTGTGTGTGTGTGTGTGTGTGTGTGTAAAATTCACCACGGTCTGATCACGAGTTGGACTCGCTTTCGACAGCAGGTACCCTCCCGACGAGAGCAAGTGTTCATTATCGTCGATCTCTGGGTACTGCCAGGACCTCACACACCACACACCCCATCCCCCTTGCTCAAGGGAGGGAAATAACCACTCCTAGTCAACCGGAAAAATCCGGCCTTAGCGAGGCTCCAACCGCCGTCTGTTTCACCGTTAAGCCTCGCAGCGCAGCGTTCTACCGATTCAGCCTCCGGAGCGGTGTGTGTGTGTGTGCTCCTTTTTCTTTTTATTTGTTTGCACGCGTGCTTTATTATGTGTTCTGGCATTAGATTGCACGTATGTGTAGGGGGGTAGAGGGTGCGAGAAAGAGACAAAGAGAGAGATTGAATATGTGCGCGTGCCTGCGCCTTCTGTTCATTACTTTTTTTTATTGTGTGTATATATGTATGTGTGTTTTTGTGCGTAGTCAAGTATTCTTTTTTTTTTTTAACGTCCTGGGGCCGGATTCATGAACCTTACCAGCCACGCCTGTGGTATCTCTCACATTTACCGGAGCGCTAGCACAGCTGCGGCATCTTGCAAACATGACATTCAGGAACACTATGGTAACGCCGCGGTAACCCGCACCCTAGCAACGATTGGTTGGGCTCGGTAGCCAATCACGTGTGAGCTTTGATGCTGTATTTCAGCTTTAACTGTCGTTTGTTTACAAACGTACAAGCTTAAAATCAAGACATGTGTATTGTACAAGGGTAAATACTGCCTCAAAACAAATAAGTAGCGCTGTAATCCTTCAATAAGATATATTTTCACGAAATGATTAACGCACGGTAATATATATATATATATATATATATATATATATATATATATATATATATATATATATATATATATATATATATATATATATATATATATATATATATATATATATATATATATATATATATATATATATATATATATATATATATTCGCTTATGTATATTCTGCACATTTTTGTATGTTACCTTCATAGTTTTCCGTCGCTAACGTCAGCAGCGTGCCTCGCTGTGACAGCACTGCGTCAGCTGTGAACATGTGGAGAAAAGGCGGCCCCATTTCCCTGTGGAAGATCGAGGCCTTTGCCCTTGTCACAGGGGTGAGGGAGAGATGGCAGGTGCTTACGAGGCCACTGTCATCATGCCTCACTGCTGCAGCCAATCATGTACACACTCTCTCTCTCTCTCTCGAGGTATATATATATATATATATATATATATATATATATATATATATATATATATATATATATATATATATATATATGGTCCCCCCCGCCTGGGGGGTACCATAAATTCCCCCAGGGAGGACTTCCCTTCTGGCTACTGATTTGAGAGGTGTCCTGATAACTCCTCGAACCTCCTCGTTATCAATTTCTGCAACATTCCATTATGTGGAACACAATCTCTCCTCCTTTAAACCTCACCTTCTCTACCTCAACGAAACACAGGTTTCTGAGGCTGCTGACAGCAATCTCTACTCTGTTCCCTCCTACTCTCTATATCCTAAATTTCAACCCTAAGCTGGATGCTGCGCCTACGTGAGCAACGACATTACTTGCTCTCGTGCCCACGACCTTGACTCTTCTGAATTTTCCACCATCTTCAGTGTCATTCTATTACTAAATACATCTGTGCCGTTTATCTCTCACCTAACTCTACTAACTATGTAAAATTCTTTGACTATTTGAGCTCTAAAGTGGAGCACATCTTGACTCACTCTTCCTTCGCTGAAATCTACATCTTGGGAGATTTCAATGTTCATCACCAGCTTTGACTTTCATCCTCTTTCACTGACCAGCCTGGTGAACAAGCCTACAATTTTGCTCTCGTCAACGATCTAGAGCAGTTGGTTCAGCACCATACACGTATTCCCGACCGTCTTGGAGACACCCCCAACATTCTAGACCTCTTCCTTACCACTAATCCTTTTGCTTACTCTGTCAAACTGTTATCTCCGTTGGGCTCCTCCGATCACAACCTTATTTCTGTATCCTGTCCTATCGCTCCTGTTCATCCTCTGGACCCACCGAAGAGGCGATGCTTCAAGCATTTTGCTTCAGCTCGGTGGGACGACCTAAGGATGTACTTTTCCGATTTCCCGTGGAATGACTACTGCTTCCAGGAGAGACCCCTCTGTGTGATTGTCTCTGGTATGGAGGTATACATTCCACATTCTTTCTCTACTCCTCATGCTAAAAACCCTTGGTTCAATCATGCTTGTTCTCGTGCTATTAAAGATAGAGAGGCAGCTCACAAAAGGTACCAGAGCCTTCGCACTCCTACTAACCATGAACTTTACATTTCAGCCCGGAATCGTGCCAAATTTATTCTCCGATTTCCCAAAACCTCTTTCATCAATAGAAAATGTCAACACCTTGCTTTTTCTAATTCTTCTCGTGACTTCTGGCACCTAGCCAAAAATATCTCCACCAATTTCACTTCTTCCACTTTCCCTCCCCTCCTTAATCCTGACGGGAGCACTTCCGTCTCATCTATCTCTAAGGCTGAACTCTTCGCTCAAACTTTCCGTAAGAACTCCACCCTGGACGATTCTGGGCATATTCCTCCTACTCATCCCCCCTCTGACTCATTTATGCCTGTTATTAAGATGATGTTTTCTATGCCGTCTCTGGCCTCAACTCTCAGAATGCTTATGGACCTGATGGAGTGCCTCCTATTGTCCTTAAAACCTGTGCTTCCGTGCTGACACCCTGCCTGGTCAAACTCTTTCGTCTCTGCATATCAACATCTATCTTTCCTTCGTGCTGGAAGTATGCCTTTGTACAGCCTATGCCTAAGAAGGGTGACCGTTCCAATCCCTCAAACTACCCCCCTATAGCTTTACTTTCCTGTCTATCTAAAGCTTTTGAATCAATTCTTAACCGGAAGATTCAAAAGCACCTTTCCACTTTTAAACGTCTATCTGATCGCCAGTATGGGTTCCGCAAGGAGCGTTCTTCTGGGGGTCTTCTTGCTCTCTTAACTGACTCTTGGTCATCCTCTCTTAGCCGTTTCGGTGAAACTTTCTCAGTTGCGCTAGACATATCAAAAGCCTTCGATAGAGTCTGGCACAAGTCTTTGCTTTCTAAACTGCCCTCTTTCGGATTATTTCCCTATCGTTGTTCCTTTTTCTCCAGTTTCTTTTCCGGCCGTTCTATCTCTGCGGTGGTAGACGGTCACTGTTCTTCCACTAAACCTTTCAACAGTGGTATTCCACAGGGCTCTGTCCTATCACCCACTCTCTACCTGTTATTCATCAATGATCTTCTTTCCATAACTAACTGTCCTGTCCATTCATACGCCGACGACTCCACTCTGCATTATTCAACTTCTTTCAATAGAAGGCCATCCCAACAGGAAGTACACGACTCCAGACTGGAGCCTGCAGAACACTTAACCTCAGACCTTGCTCTCCTGGACAGAGTGGAGTCTAAGGCTCTTCGTCTCATCAGCTCTCCTCCTCTTACTGATAGTCTTCTACCTTTTAAATACCGCTGTCATGTTGCCTCGTTTTTTATCTTCTATCGATATTTTCTCTCTGACTGCTCTTCTGAACTTGCTAACTGCATGGCTCCCCCCATCCCGGAGCCCCGTAGCTGTCAATTTTCTACTCATGCTCATCCCTATACATACTGTCCAAACCCCTTATGCAAGATTCAACCAGCATCTTCACTCTTTCATCCCTTACACTGTTAAACTCTGGAACAGCCTTCCTTCGTCTGCATTTTCTCCTACTTATTACTTAACCCCTTTCAAGAAGAGTGTATCAAGACACCTCTCCACCCGATATTGACTTCTCTTTTGGCCACTCTTTACTTCTGTCTGTTGTGGGAGCGGTGAGTGGCGTGATTTTTTTCTACACTTTTTGTTGAACTTGAGCCATCTCCTCTGTTCTATGTATATATATATATATATATATATATATATATATATATATATATATATATATATATATATATATATATATATATATATATATATATATATATATATATATATATATATATATATATATATATATATATATATATATATATATATATATATATATATATATATATATATATATATATATATATATATATATATATATATATATATATATATATATATAATATATATATATATATATATATATATATATATATATATATATATATATATATATATATATATTTTTTTTAGAGAAAAGGAGACAGTTCAAGGGCACACAAAAAGCAAACATTAATATAAAAAAAAGCCCGCTACTCACTGCTCCTAAAAAGAATCCAAAGAAGTGGCCGAAAGATAGGTCAGTTTCGGGAGGAGAGGTGTCCTCTTGAAAGAGTTTAAGTCGTAGGCAGGAGGAAATACAGATGAAGGAAGAGTGTTCCAGAGTTTACCAGCGTGAGGGATGAAAGAGTGAAGATGCTGGTTAACTCTTGCATAAGGGGTTTGGACAGTATAGGGATGAGCATGAGTAGAAAGTCGAGTGCAGCGTGGAGGGGGGGAGGCATGCAGTTAGCAAGTTCAGAAGAGCAGTCAGCGTGGAAATATCGATAGAAGATAGAGAGAGAGGCAACATTGCGGCGGAATTTAAGAGGTAGAAGACTATCAGTATGAGGAGGAGAGCTGATGAGACGAAGAGCCTTAGCCTCCACTCTGTCCAGAAGAGCTGTGTGAGTAAATATATATATATATATATATATATATATATATATATATATATATATATATATATATATATATATATATATATATATATATATATTTTTTTTTTACAACAAAGGAGGCAGCACAAGGGCACACACAAAAAGAAAACAATTATAAAAAAAAGCCCGTTACTCGCTGCTCCTAAAAAAGAAACAAAAGAGGTGGCCTAAAGCAAGATCAAATACGGGAGGAGAGATGTCCTGATACCCTCCTCTTGAAAGAGTTCAAGTCGTAGGCAGGAGGAAATACAGATGAAGGAAGATTGTTCCAGAGTTTACCAGCGTGAGGGATGAAAGAGTGAAGATTCTGGTTAACTCTTGCATAAGGGGTTTGGACAGTATAGGGATGAGCATGAGTAGAAAGTCGAGTGCAGCGGGGCCGCGAGAGGGGGGGAGGCATGCAGTTAGCAAGTTCAGAAGAGCAGTCAGCGTGGAAATATCGATAGAAGATAGAAAGAGAGGCAACACTGCGGCGGAATTTAAGAGGTAGAAGACTATCAGTATGAGGAGGAGAGCTGATGAGACGAAGAACCTTAGCCTCCACTCTGTCCAGAAGAGCTGTGTGAGTGGAGCCCCCCCACACCTGAGATGCATACTCCACACGAGGGCGGACAAGGCCCCTGTATATGGACAGCAGCTGTGCAGGGGAGAAGAACTGGCGGAGACGGTACAGAACGCCCAGCCTCGAGGAAGCTGATTTAGTAAGAGATGAGATATGAAGTTTCCAGTTGAGATTTTGAGTTAAGGATAGACCGAGGATGTTTAGTGTTGAGGAAGGTGATAGCTGGGTGTTGTCAAAGAATAGGGGATAGTTGTTTGGAAGATTGTGTCGAGTGGTTAGGTGGAGAAACTGTGTTTTCGAGGCGTTGAAGGACACCAGGTTCCTCTTGCCCCAATCGGAAATAATAGTAAGTTCTGAGGCTAAGCGTTCTGCAGCCTCTGGCCTTGAGTCGTTAAGTTCCTGTAGGGTGGGTCTTCTATTAAAAGAAGTTGAGTAATGCAGAGTGGAATCATCGGCGTAGGAATGGATAGGACAGCTCGTTTTGGAAAGATCATCAATGAACAACAGAAAAAGAGTGGGAGATAGGACAGAACCCTATGGGACACCACTGTTAATAGATTTAGGGGAAGAACAGTGACCGTCTACCACGGCAGAAATAGAACGGTCAGAAAGGAAACTGGAGATAAAGGTACGGAGAGAAGGATAGAAACCGTAGGAGGGTAGTTTGGAAAGCAAAGATTTGTGCCAGACCCTATCAAAAGCTTTTAATATGTCCAGCGCAATAGCAAAGGTTTCACCGAAACGTCTAAGAGAGGATGACCAAGAGTCAGTTAAGAAGGCTAGGAGATCACCAGTAGAACGCCCCTTGCGGAACCCATACTGGCGATCAGATAGAAGGTCAGAAGTGGAAAGGTGCTATTGAATCTTCCGGTTAAGGATTGATTCAAAAGCTTTAGATAGACAAGAAAGTAAAGCTATAGGACGGTAGTTTGAGGGATTGGAGCGGTCACCCTTCTTAGGCACAGGTTGTATGAAGGCATACCTCCAGCAAGAAGGAAAGGTAGATGTTGACAGGCAGAGGCGAAAGAGTTTGACCAGGCAGGGTGATAGCACGGAGGCACAGTTTTTAAGGACAATAGGAGGCACTCCATCGGGTCCATAAGCCTTCTGAAGATTGAGGCCAGAGAGGGCATAGAAAACATCATTTTGAAGAATCTTTATAACAGGCATAAAGGAGTCAGAAGGGGGATGAGTAGGAGGAATATGCCCAGAATCGTCCAGAGTGGATTTTTTAGAAAAAAAGTTTGAGAGAAGAGCTCAGCTTTACAGATAGATGAGACGACAGTGTTGCCATCAGGACTGAGGAGTGGAGGGAAAGATGAAGAAGTGAAGTTGGAGGAGATGTTTTTGGCTAGATGCCAGAAGTCACGGGAAGAGTTAGAGAAAGCAAGGTTTTGGCATTTTCTATTAATGAAAGAATTTTTGGTTAGTCGGAGAATAGATTCGGCACGATTTCGGGGAGAAATGTAAAGTTCATAATTAGCATTAGTTTGAAGGCTCTGGTACCTTTTGTGAACTGCCTCTCTATCATTGACAGCACGAGAACAAGTGTGATTAAACCAAGGCTTTTTAGCGTGAGGAGTAGAGAAAGAACGAGGAATGTATGCCTCCATTCCAGAGACAATCACCTCTGTGATGCGCTAAGCACACACAGAGGGGTCTCTATCCTGGAAGCAATAACCATTCCACGGGAAATCGGAAAAGTACATCCTCAGGTCGTTCCACCGAGCTGAAGCAAAATGCCAGAAGCATCGCCTCTTCGGTGGGTCCAGAGGGTGTACAGGAGCGATAGGACAGGATGCAGAAATAAGATTGTGATCGGAGGAGCCCAACGGAGAGAACAGTTTGACGGAATAAGCAGAAAGGTTTGAGGTAAGGAAGAGGTCTAAAATGTTGGGCCGGTCTCCAAGACGGTCGCGAATACGTGTAGGGTGCTGGACCAACTGCTCTAGGTCGTTGAGGATAGCAAAGTTGTAGGCTTGTTCACCAGGATGGTCAGTGAGAGAGGATGAAAGCCAAAGCCGGTGGTGAACATTGAAATCTCCCAAGATGGAGATTTCAGCGAAGGGAGAGTGGGTCAAGATGTGCTCCACTTTAGAATTCAAATAGTTAAAGAATTTTACATAGTTGGTAGAGTTAGGTGAGAGATAAACAGCACAGATGTATTTAATAATAGAATGACAATGAAGTCTTAGCCAGATGGTAGGAAATTCAGAAGAGTCAAGGTTGTGGGCACGAGAGCAAGTGATGTCGTTGCGCACGTAGGCGCAACATCCAGCCTTGGATTGAAATTTAGGATAGAGATAGTAGGAGGGAACAGAGTAGAGATTGCTGTCAGTAGCCTCAGCAACCTGTGTTTCGGTAAGGAAGAGAAGATGAGGTTTAGAGGAGGAGAGAT
This sequence comes from Eriocheir sinensis, assembly GCF_024679095.1. Lineage (NCBI taxonomy): Eukaryota > Metazoa > Arthropoda > Malacostraca > Decapoda > Varunidae > Eriocheir > Eriocheir sinensis. The sequence continues at coordinate 11,523,614 of NC_066513.1, read as the reverse complement.
GATGTTCCACAGAATGAAAATTAGAGCGAAGACCGCAAATGTTGCAGAAATTGAGAAGAAAGAGGTTCGAGGAGTTATCAAAACACCTCTCGGGTCGGCAGCCAGAAGGGGAGTCCTCCCTGGGGGAATTTGTTGTCCCCCCCCAGGCGGGAATTCCGAGGCTTGATGTAGGCGCGCCATTTTGAAATTTTAATTTTGGGAAAAGGTGTATATGTTGTGTGAATGTAGTGTGGTGTGGATAAAGAGAGGATCTGTCTTTAGAGATCATGCTGAACTACTCTCCGGTGTTGGTGAGACAATAGGGAAACGGTTAGTGAGGACATGGGAAGGGTCTTTGGAGGGCTTCAGCTCCCTTCTCACCTCCCATATGTATCTCACCGGGAGTGGCTTGCGCCCGTTCGATAGGTATCTTCCTACCTACTCCAGCCAAATATATATATATATATATATATATATATATATCTATATATATATATATATATATATATATATATATATATATATATATATATATATTTTGGTAGGCGGTGGCTGAACGGATAGCGTGACGGCCCCGCGTTCAGGAGGACGCGAGTTCAATCCTCGATCGGTGCCACCAAGCTGGGATATTTCAGCCGCCGCCTAGTGGCTTAAAACTACCCACATGCTGTCCAGAAGACCACCGATCAACCCGGACTCTAGATTCTATGATTAAAGATGAGCTCCGGGAGAGCATCATGAGCCAATGCAAGATGGCGCCACTATAAACACTCGCTTGCGCCAGAAAGGGCTGGGCCGACTATCAGGCCCCACGGGGATGAAGTCTTGGACCGACCATCAGGAACTCAGGATCCACCGGGAAGAAGCCTACCGGCGCAGTAGGCCAAGACGTAAAAAAAAATATATATATATATATATATATATATATATATATATATATATATATATATATATATATATATATATATATATATATATATATATATATATACTTTTTTTTTTTTTTAACAAAGGAGGCGGCTCAAGGGCACAAAAAATAAAACAATAATAAAAAAAAAACGCTACTCGCTGCTCCCCCCCCAAAATTAAAAGAGGTGGCCGAAAGAAATATCAATTTTGGGAGGAGAGGTGTCCTGGTACCCTCCTCTTGAAAGAGTTCAAGTCGTAGGCAGGAGGAAATACAGATGAAGGAAGATTGTTACAGAGTTTACCAGCGTGAGGGATGAAAGAGTGAAAATGCTGGTTAACTCTTGCATAAGGGGTTTGGACAGTGTAGGGATGAGCATGAGTGGAAAGTCGTGTGCAGCGGGGCCGCGGGAGGGGGGGAGGCATGCAGTTAGCAAGTTCAGAAGAGCAGTCAGCGTGGAAATATCGATAGAAGATAGAAAGAGAGGCAACATCGCGGCGGAATTTTAGAGGTAGAAGGCTATCAGTATGAGGAGAAGAGCTGATGAGACGAAGAGCCTTAGACTCCACTCTGTCCAGAAGAGATATGTGAGTGGAGCCCCCCCTCATGTGAGATGCATAATCCATACGAGGGCGGACAAGGCCCCTCTATATGGATAGCAAATGCGCAGGGGAGAAGAACTGGCGGAGACGATACAGAACGCCCAACCTCGAGGAAGCTGATTTAGCGAGAGAGGAGATATGAAGTTTCCAGTTGAGATTTTGAGTTAAGGATAGACCGTGAATGTTTAGTGTTGAAGAAGTTGACAGCTGAGTGTTGTCGAAGAATTGGGGATAGGTGTTTGGAAGATTGTGTCGAGTTGATAGGTGGAAAAATTGAGTTTTTGAGGCATTGAAGGACACAAAGTTCTTTCTGCCCCAATCGGAAATGATAGCAAGGTTTGAGGTTAAGCGTTCTGCAGCCTCCAGTCTGGAGTCGTGTACTTCCTGTTGTGATGGTCTTCTATTGAAAGAAGTTGAATAATGCAGAGTGGAGTCGTCGGTGTATGAGTGGACAGGACAATTTGTTATGGAAAGAAGATCATTGATGAACAACAGGAAAAGAGTGGGTGATATGACAGAGCCCTGTGGAACGCCACTGTTGATAGGTTTAGGGGAAGAGCAGTGACCGTCTACCACCGCAGATACATAACGGCCGGAAAGAAACTGGAGATAAAGGAACAGAGAGAGGGATAGAATCCGAAAGAGGGCATTTTAGAAAGCAAAGACTGGTGCCAGACTCTATCGAAGGCTTTCGATATGTCTAGCGCAACAGAGAAAGTTTCACCGAAACGGCTAAGAGAGGATGACCAAGAGTCAGTTAAGAGAGGAAGAAGATCGCTAGTAGAACGCCCCTTGCGGAATCCATACTGGCGATCAGATAGAAGGTTCGAAGTGGTAAGGTGCTTTTGAATCTTCCGGTTAAGGATTGATTCAAAAGCTTTAGATAGACAGGTAAATAAAGCTATAGGGCGGTAGTTTGAGGGATTGGAACGGTCACCCTTCTTAGGCATAGGCTGTACAAATGCATACTTCCAGCAGGAAGGAAAGATAGATGTTGATATGCAGAGACGAAAGAGTTTGACCAGGCAGGGTGACAGCACAGAAGCACAGTTTTTAAGGACAATAGGAGACACACCATCAAGTCCATAAGCCTTCTGAGAGTTGAGGCCAGAGAGGTCATAGACAACATCATTTGGAAGAATCTTAGTAACAGGCATAAAGGAGTCAGAAGGGGGATGAGTAGGAGGAATATGCCCAGAATCGTCCAGGGGGGAGTTCTCACAGAAAGTTTGAGCGAAGAGTTCAGCCTTAGAGACAGTTGAGACGGCCGTGCTGCCCTCAGGGTTAAGGAGAGGAGGGAAAGAGGAAGTGAAATTGGAGGAGATATTTTTGGCATGATGCCAAAAGTTATGGGAAGAATTAGAAGAAGCAAGGTGTTGACATTTTCTATTAATAAAGGAAGTTTTGGTAAGTCGTAGAATAAATTTGGCACTATTCCGTGCTGAAATGTAAAGGTCAAAGTTAGTGGGAGTTCGAAGGCTCTGGAACCTTTTGTGAGCTGCCTCTCTATCTTTAATAGCCCGAAAACAAGCGTGATTAAACCAAAGCTTTTTAGCGTGAGAAGTAGAGAAAGTACGTGGAATGTATGCCTCCATTCCAGAGACACTCACCTCTGTGATGCGTTGAGCACACACAGAGGGGATTCTCTCCTGGAAACAATAATTATTCCACGGGAAATCGGAAAAGTACATCCTCAGGTCGTCCCACCGAGCTGAAGCAAAATGCCAGAAGCATCGCCTCTTCGGCGGGTCCACAGGATGTACAGGAGCGATAGGACAGGATACATAAATAAGGTTATGATCGGAGGAGCCCAACTGAGAGAACAGTTTGACAGAGTACGCAGAAGGATTAGAGGTAAGGAAGACGTCTAGAATGTTGGGCCTGTCTCCAAGACGGTCGGGAATACGAATAGGGTGCTGAACCAACTGCTCTAGGTCGCTGAGGAGAGCAAAGATGTAGGCTTGTTCACCAGGGTGGTCAGTGAAGGAGGGTGAAAGCCAAAGCTGGTGGTGAATATTGAAATCTCCCAAGATGGAGATTTCACCGAAGAGAGAGTGAGTCAAGATGTCCTTCACTTTAGAGTTCAAATAGTCAAAGAATTTTACATAGTTAGTAGAGTTAGGTGAGAGATAAACAGCACATATGTATTTAGTAATAGAATGACAATGAAATCTTAGCCAGATGGTGGAAAATTCAGAAGAGTCAAGGTCGTGGGCACGAGAGCAAGTGATGTCGTTGCGTACGTAGGCGCAACATCGAGCTCTGGATTGAAATTTAGGATGGAGATAGTAGGAGGGAACAGAGTAGAGATGTAGGCTCAGAAACCTGTGTTTTGGTGAGGGAGATAAGTTCGGGTTTAGAGGAGGAGAGAGGGTGTTCCACAGAATGAAAATTAGAACGAAGACCGCGAATGTTGCAGAAATTGATAAGGAGGAGGTTCGAGGAGTTATCAGGACACCTCTCAAGTCGGCAGCCAGAAGGGGAGTCATCCCTGGGGGAATTTATGTTCCCCCCCAGGCTGGGACTCCGAGGCGGTGTTTTCGTTAGCCATTTTGAATTTTGAATTTTGGGAAAAGGTGTGTGTGTTGTGTGAATGTAGTGTGGTGTAGAAAGAGAGAGGAACTGTCTTCAGAGAGCGTGCTGAACTGCTCTCAGGTGTTGATGAGACAAAAGGGAAACGGTTAGTGATATATATATATATATATATATATATATATATATATATATATATATATATATATATATATATATATATATATATATATATATATATATATATAATGTTGGTTGTAGTGAGTACTCTAACTGCTAACTGGTTCATGGTTAGAGAAAAGTCAATATCCGTCTGGGTTACTTTATTGAGAAAAAACATACAGAGGTCATAGGCACAAATGAAACACAAATAAAAGGTGTTTGTGTGTATATGCGTTTGTGTGAATGCTGTATAGTGTAGATGACATATAAGTGTCGGTGTGTGTATGGAACAATATGTATAATTTAACAATAGGAAGACTAGGACAGACAGTGGAAGATAAACAATTAACAAGAGATACAAACAATGAAGACGCGCAAGACACGGACACTGAAGCGGGACGACATAGCAATAACAAAATATTAGTCTATGCTTTAGGACTCCAATTTCTTAGTCACCGGGGAGGAAGAGCGCGCGGCTTTCCGTGGTGACTGCTACAGATACTCCCCCCCCCCCCAGTGACTTCAAAGAAGGAAAGATATCTTCCTGGTGCGGGATTGTTGTGGCACGGACGGCGTTGTCTTTGCGACGGAGAGTTGGGGCGCCTGGTCTAGGACCAGCAGGTATGCCGGCTTAACTCTGTCTATGGAGACTGCGTCCTGAGAACCATGTTTGTCGATCGTGACAGTCTTTTTGGTCCGTCTCAGGACGCGGTAGGGTCCTGCAGGGGCCACCTGACGGCATCCACGCGCACGAAGACGTGGGTGCAAGTGTCGAGGTCCTGGCTGACGAAGGTCTTCTTCTGGACGGCGAAGTCCTGGAAGCCGCAGGGGGCGGTGTCAGGTGTGGGCGCTAGAAGTTCGCCTGGGAGCCGGAGGTTGGTGCCGTAAACTAATTCAGCCGAGGAGTGGTGCAGGTCTTCCTTCAGAGAGGACCTGATACCGAGGAGGACCATGGGAAGAGCCAGGGACCAGTTATTGCTTTGTGTGAAGGCTATAAGGGAGGACTTCAGCTGCCGATGGAAGCGCTCGACCATGCCGTTAGCCTGAGGGTGATAGCTTGACGTTCTGTAGCGGCGGATGCCGAGGAGCGTCATAACTTTGTTCCACACGATAGCCTCGAACTGGCCGCCGCGATCTGAGGTGAGGCTGAGAGGGACGCCGAACATGGAGACCCAAGTAGCGACGAAGGCGTGGGGGACGGCGTCTGTAGCGATGTCAGCAATTGGGGCGGCCTCGGGCCATCGTGTGAAACGATCCACGCAGGTGAGAATGTAGCGGTGGCCTGCGGAGGGTGGCAGGGGACCGACAAGGTCTATGTGGACGTGGTCGAAACACTCCGTGACGAGGGTGAAGGTGCCGGGTGGAGAGAGAGCATGTCGCGTCTCCTTGGAGGCTTGGCAGTCAGTGCAGGTTTTGGTCCAGAGTCTGACGTCTTTGTTCATTCCCTCCCAGATGAAGCGGGACGTCATCAGGCGCTGCGAGGCTCGGATGCCAGGGTGAGAGAGGTCGTGAAGCTGACGGAAGGCCTGGTAACGGTGTCGCTGTGGCAGGTAGGAACGGACGGTGGCCGTGGAAACGTCAGCGTAGAGAGCGACCTTGGTGCCTGGGAGTGTGATTTTCTTTATTTGAAGCGCCGGGTTGTCTAGTAGCTTTTCCAGCTCTGCGTCGCCGGACTGATCGGCGGCTATGGCGGCGTATTCAAGTGAAGAGGATGTCACAGCGGTAATGTTGCGGGAGAGGGCGTCAGCTGGAGCATTGTCTGCACCTTTGATGTACCGGATGTCGGTGGTGAACTGCGAGATGTAGTCCATGTGGCGAAGTTGACGTGGCTTGTAGGAGTCTTTGTTCCTAAGGAAGGTAGTGGTGAGGGGCTTGTGGTCGGTGAACACATGGAAACAACGGCCTTCAACGAAGTAGCGGAAACACTTGACAGCCTTGAAGATGGCGAGAAGTTCCCGGTCGTAAGCGCTGTTCTTGGTTTCAGACTTGGTGAGTTTACGGGAGAAGAAGGCAATCGGCTTCCAGGCGTTGTCGACGAGCTGTTGTAGGACAGCACCAGTCCTAGTGTCGGAGGCGTCTGTTGCTATGGAGATCTCCGCGTCATGGGCAGGGAAGGACAGCATGACTGTCGCTGAAGGCCTTCTTAGCAGCGAGGAAGCGGCGTCAGCGTTCGGAGTCCAGACGAGAGTGACAGGGCTTCACCATGGCGTAGAGCGGCTGGAGCATGAGGGAGCAGAGTGGGACGAAGCGGTTGTAGAAGTTAACCATACCCAGGAATTAGTTGAGTTGGCGCTGGGTGGACAGCTTCGATAACTGCTGGATGGCTTCAGTCCTCGAGTTGAGTGGAGCGATGCCTTGTAGGGTAAGAGTGTGGCCAAGGAAGGTGAGGGAAGCAACACTGAGCTTAGATTTGTCCACGTTGATCTATACGCCGTAGTCTTGCAAGCGGGTGAGGACTTGGTGAAGGTGTTGTCTGTGAGAGTCTTCATCCGGGCTAGCGATGAGTAGGTCGCCAATGTAGGCGAAGCAGAAGGGTAAGCCGCGGAGAACTTCGTCGATGAAGTGTTGGAAAGTCTGGGCCGCGTGCGTTCGTGAGTCCAAAAGGCATCCTGACGTACTCAGAGACCGAAGGGCGTGATGACGGCAGTCTTCGGTATGTCGTCAGGATGGAGTGGAATCTGGTGAAAGGCCTTGACTAGGTCCACACGTGAGAAGATGGTGGAACCAGCAAGTTGGGGCGAGAATTCCTGGATGTTTGGCACCAGATATCTGTCCATCTTAGTGCGCGAGTTGAGGGCACGGTAGTTTCCACAGGGACGTATGTCACCGTTCTTCTTGGGGACGACGTGGAGGGCTTATGACCAGTCGCTGCTGCCGGGCCGTACAATACCTTGACGCAACAGAGACTCGAACTCGGCCTTGGCTTGACGGTAGCGTTCAGGAGCTAAGCGACGGGCCTTGGCGTGTACTGGAGGTCCTGTCGTATCGATGTGATGCGTGACGTGGTGTTTGAGGGGCACGCTGGCTGAATAGGGCTGTGTCAGCGTGGGGAAGGACTTGAGCAGGGCAGCGAACTGGTGGTCTTTGTGAACGACGACGAGTTGCGAGGTGTTGCCTGGTGGTGGTTGTGCATTGGAGGAGATGGAGCTAAGCGGATCAACTAACCTCCGTCCTTTGACGTCAACTAGGAGGTTGAAGTGCCTGAGGAAGTCTGCTCCTAGGATAGCCTGCGAGACGTTCCCGACGTAGAAAGCCCATTCGAAGGAACGTCGTAGGTAAAGGTCCACTTGCATGGTACGTCGTGTGTAGACAGGTATTTTGGTACCGTTGGCGGCGTACAGGTGCAAGAGTGGAGGTAGAGTTCGCTGACTGTCGTTTGCTGGAATAATACTAACGTCAGCGCCGGTGTCAATCAAAAACTTGGTGTTGGAACGGCAGTCATGAAGGTGGAGCCGCGCTGAGGGTTGGTGACTAGCACTATGCTGTACAAATGCTCGCTCTTGGAGTTTGACGCCTTGTAAGTGAACGGGGTGGTACACCTCGTGGCCTTCTCGCAGAACTTGTGATGGTACCAACATAGTCCTGGGCTCCTCGAACGGGAACGGTGCTGGCGTCGGTGAGGAGTGGGGGAGCGAGAGCGGTGGCGGTCTAGCTGCTTCTCAAGAGAGGTGACCTTCGTCGCGAGCAGGGAGATTTGTTTGATGAGTTCGTCGAGTGGTGTCCTGGGAAGCGACGGAAGACACGGAAGAAGCTAGAGGTCCAGGTAGAGTCACCACGCATTCGTCTGCTAACTTGGCGATGGCGTCAGGCTGCAGGTCTTCCTTAACGCTGAAGAGGTTGCTCTGGACAGCAGGGGGCAGACGTTGGTAAAACAGCTGTTTGAACAAGTCGGGGTCGAAAGACTGGTATTTGTCGTCGAGCAGCTGCTTCATGCGGCGTAGAAGGTCTATCGGTTTCTCGTTACCTAACTCTCTCTTGGAGAGAAGTTCTCGGAGGCGGGTGGCGATAGAAGACTGAAGGCGTGTAAGTACGGCGGTTTTCAGGTCTTCATAGGTATGGTCGAAGTTGGAGGCTGAGGCGATGACGTCGGAGACTTGTGGGAGGACGTCGGCGGGCAGGAGGCTAACAGCGTGAGTGAATTGAGTAAGGCTGTTAGTGATTTTGGAAGTCTTGAAGCTGCATTCCAAAATCGCGAACCACATAGACGGATCCTGTGAGCAGAAGGGCGGCGCTTTGAAGGACACCCCCGTAGCAGCGGAAGAGTTGAGGTCGTCAATCATGGTGAAGTCGAGCGGCGGGGAGCAAAAAGGCGCTGGCGTAAGCGGGCCAGGGGCCACGGCAGTCCGAGCGTCGAACGACTGCGTGTTAGGCGCTGGCGTAAGCCAGGGGCCTCAGTGGCTCAGGGGGCAAACCACAGTGTCCAAGAAGGTACTGGGACACAACACTGCACGCTTGGTAGGTATTACGTATTGTGACACTGTTGATGGGAATTCACTGCACTAAACTGTTGATGGATGCGCATTGCACTGAACTGTTGATGGAGCCAATGCACTCTAAACAAGGATCCACGGGAGTAGGGTATTCCAAATGGGCGGTGGTAAATCTAAAAGGTGATGAGTAATCCACAGGGTGGTGGTTAATCCAGGGGGCAGCTAATAATCCCAGTGCGTTGTCACACTGTGTTTGTGTGTCTCACTGTGATAACGTATATCACTGTGTTAGCGTGTCTCAGTGAGTCTTGTGTGGCACTGTTTGCGTGTACACCGAGTCTGGTGTGGCACTGTGCTTGTCTCAGTGGGTAATGTGTCGCTGGAGTGTCACACGGTGTACAGGAACTCACACGCCGTACCAGCAGAAAGGCAAGGAGGAGGGGGTGGGGGTGGAGGGGTGAGCGCACAGAAGGTGACTGAAGGGGGCACTGAGGGTGCCTGACGGGGCACATAAGGTGCTGAAGGAGGCGCAGAAGGCGCCTGGAGGAGGCGCAGGTGTCTGGAGGAGGCGCAAAAGGCACCTGGAGAGGGGGCACAGAGGGTGCCTGGAAGAGGGTGGTGGACAAACCCTGAAGGTGGCAAATACGCCATAAAGGCGTAATGTTTCTCCTGCCCTGGGGTCAGCCTCACGAACTCCGAGAGGAGGTGAGGTTTATGGCCCCAGGAAAGGGCGGACGAATGAATCGGGTTTTCCGACTCAGGTTCACCACTCTTGGAGAGAGTGCCCTTAAAACGGCACCGGTTAAAAGCCACATTGAACCATAGCAACACTGCAGGGTCACCAATTGTTGGTGGTAGTGAGTGCTCTAACTGCTAATTGGTTCACAGAAAGATAAAAGTCAATATCCGTCAGGGTTACTTTATTGAGAAAGACATACAGAGGTCATAGGCACAAACCAAACACAAAGAAAAGTTTTTTGTGTGTATATGCGTTTGTGTGAATGTAGTGTAGTGTAGATGACATATAAGTGTTGGTGTGTGTGTGGAACAATATGTATAATTTAACAATAGGGAGACGATGACAGACAGTGGACGATAAACAATTAACAAAAGAGACGAACAATGAAGACGCGCTGGACACGGACACGGACGCGGGACGACATAGCAATAACAAAATATTAGTCTGTGCTGTAGCACTCCATTTTCTTAGTCACCGGGGAGGAAGAGCACACGGGTTTCAGCGGTGAATGATATATATATATATATATATATATATATATATATATATATATATATATATATATATATATATATATATATATATATATATATATATATAATCTTACATATTCTGAAGATCAATGTAGTAAGTCATTTAGTGTGGTCGTAGCAACTCAGTAATGGACTTATTGTCACTTCATACGGAGTTTACTCATGCAATTCTTGTTTTTATATACGGCGTTTAGGAAATCATCATCTTGGCTCGCTATTATACGCCATGGCGTTTTTTTACAGCAATATCTCTTTCAGAAACTGATAAATATATTCAGAGGCAGCTTAAACATAAATATTTTCTCATGAAGCGTTTCCAAAACTATAAGATGAATAGTTCATATATAGTTATCAAGTTTGTAACCATCATCCTCAACTAAAGGTCACAGAGATGATCACCTTCTTGGATATCGGAGCCTTGTTTAGATTCATACCTGTCCACCGTTAAATGCCTTTCCATCTTCATTTTCCCTCTAATGACCATTTAAGTACACGCAGCGCCGCTCACCTCTTCTGTGTTCTCTCCCCCTTTCCATCCCATTTCTGCTCCATGACATGGTGCGTCCACTCAATGCCTCCAAACTATTACAAAGCCGTAGTGTGGGCAGCTTCAAACCATGCATGCAGTTGTTGCTCCGAGACAGAAAGACATACATGCGCTGTACACATGCTATTGTTTATTTGTGACGAGTTGTGGAGAATTCTCTCTCCAAACAGTCAGTTATTACAGATAATTATATACACCAGTTTTATTAGTGACGTCCCTCATACCTTCTGCAGTCCTCGCCTCAGCCCGCCAGTCTGCTGTGAGCTCTTACTGTCCTCTTTTATTTGCTGGCTCATCGCTGTGTAGGAAATGATAAAATAATCATAACATTTTTTTTTTTTTTTATCTCGTTACCTCCCACATCGACTAAGAAGTTTTCCTCAACAATGCGTGGCTATCCACCCCAAGTGAGAAATTTTTTCTCCAAACTCTGTGGCCGGTAAATGACTGTCCTTTGCTGTGCCAGGCTTTCCTATACGCTCACCATGCTCAATGCGGTGGGCCTTTGATCACTGGGGGCCTTAGAATATGTATCAATAAGAAAATCTGGCGAGTCGAGATGGTGCTTTTATTATTATCCCTTGAAAAATGTTCTATAAACAATAATATTAAACAAAGTCAGGCAAAACTCAGTTTCAGTTGCAGTATTATTTCTGTATATTATGGTATTGTTACTGATGTTACATGCTTTTGTTTTTCTGTATTTTTTTTGTTGTATCCTATATGCCACTGTTTAGCATTTAAACTAAGTATTTTTTCCCTTTCTAATAGTAGTAAGTCATATAGTCTTACAAAATTTATGTGCTGTAACCTTTTTTACCACTACAGTTATGTATCGCAATTACCACACCTGTTTTAACATTTCTGAATAATAATTATTTGTAAATTCATAGTTTTACACAAGTTAATTATTTCATTTCCATAAAGAGAATAAGAGACTATACCGAGGAAGTTATTTACTTTACATTGGTTTGGACAGAGATATAACTTGTGGGATGAATACAAAGGAAAAAAAATGTGAACAAAGAGGCGGAAGGGAGAGGGCTTCAAAAAGAGATACAGTTTAGGGCCTCAGAAAGGCTAGAACCTTCACTGGTCCCTTGAACACACACGGCTCTACACGCCACGTGGATGGCCGTCCCTTGAATCCTCGTGGCTCACCACAACGGGTGAGTGACTATCCTTTGATTTTTTGTGTCTCCCAAACTAAGGTAAGGAACTGTTCCTTAAACATTTATGGCATCCTATGCTGAGTGAGTAACTGTTCTTTGAACATTCTTTTCTGCTCACGCAGAATGAGTAACTACTCCTTAAAACACTCGTACCTCCTCACGCCAGGTGAGTAATTGTCCTTTGAACACAATTTCAGTCCACGCTAGGTGAGTAATCGTCCCCTGAACAATTGTGATTCTTCAAGCAAGTTGAGTGACTATTCCCAAGCTTCCCGAGTAACTGTTCCCTGAACATTTGTGGGTGCAAACTGCAGGTGAGTAACTGTTACTTAACACTTGTGGCACCACATGTATGGTATGAAGGTAAGCAACCGTCCTATTGACGTTTCCTTATCCACGCCAGCTGAATAAGCAGTTCCTTGAATACTCATGGCTCCCAATGCCAGGTGATTGACTATCCCTGCCTCCCGACAATAACATTTCCTTGATAATTCGTGGCTCCCTACTCCAATAAATATCTTCTTTGAACATACGTGGCTCGTCGCTCCAGGAGGGTAACTGTTCCTTGAACACTCGTGGATCCCAACGTCAGATGAATAACCGTCCATTTAACACTCCTAGCCTCCATGTCAAATGAGTAACTCTCATGATCACTCGTGACTCCCCACGCCTGGTGAGCATTTCTTCTTTTATCACTGGTTCCCTATGTCAAGTGGGTAGATAACCATTGATCACTCGTGGCTCCCCTTGCCAGGTGAACAGATGCCCTTTGAAAACACATACTTCACCGCACAAGGTGAGCAACTTCCTTGACCAAACGTGGGTGAGTAACTCTTTCTTGACCCCACATAGCTCTACACGCTAGATAAGTCACGTACAATGAACACTCGTGTCTTCCCACGCCAAGAGAACAACTGTTTCCTGAACACTCATGGCTTTCCATGCCAGGTGAGTAGCTGTCCCTTGAACACAACTAACTTCCAATGCTAAGTGCTTAATTGTTCCTAGAACACTCATGACCCTATATTTCATGTACGTAACCTCCTGGAACACTGGTGGTGCACTTCGCAAAGTGAGCAATGGCTTTTGAACATAGTTGACTCCTCACGTCATGTTAGTAACTCTTCCTTTGAAGGCTTGAACTCCCCAAGCCACGCTGGTAACCGTTTCTTGAACAATCGTTGTTCCAAACGCCAGGTGAGTAACAGTCCCGTAACTCAACATGACTCATGACGCCAGATATGTAACTGTCCCGTTAATCAACATGACTCCTGACGCCAGGTGTGTAACTGTCCCGTTAATCAACATGACTACATGGCTTTCTACTCAGGGTGGGTAGTAATTCCTTAATCACTCGTGGCTCCCCGTGCAGGGCGAGTAACCGTTTCTTGAAAACTATAGGCATCTCACACAAAGTAACCTTCCCTCGAACACACGTGGTTGTGAACGCCAGATTCATCATTATCCCTTAAACACTCATGGATCCCTGTCACTTGAACGTGCGTGGCTCCCCACACCAGGTTAGTAACCTTTCCTTGAAAGCTCTTGCCTCTCAACGCCAGGTGAGGAACTTTCCTTTGATCACGTGCGAGTTTCCAACAACATGAAAAATTGTCCCTTTAAAACATTACGGGGAGCCGGTGATCGAGTTGTCAGCGTGCTGGCGGGGTGAGCCCGTGGACCAATTAAAGTTTGACTCCCCAAAAAACACGCTGATTTTTCAATCATCGCCGAGTGGCGGAAGATTATTCACAAGATGTCCGGACCTTGATAAACCCCAGAAAAGTAAATCTCCTTTGTACACTCACGTATCCCCACATCAGGTAAGTGCTGTCCCTTGATCTCTTGTGGCTCGCCTGGACAGGTGAGTAACTGTTGACAACACATTGCTCTCTATGACAAAGGATTAACTCTTCACTAAATATTCGTGGCTCACAATGACGTGAGCCTTGAACCTGCGTGGCTCCCATTGCCAGGTGAATAACTGCTTATTAAACTCACCGGGCTCTGAACTCCAGGTGAGTTACTCTCCCTTAAACACACCTGGCTCCCCACGCCAATGAGCTCTGTCCTAGGATACACATGGCTCTTCACGCCAGATGTGTAACTGTTAAATGAAGTAGCTGCAGACGCCAGGTGAGTAACTGTCTAAAACTCGTAACTCTCCACGCCAGGTGATTAAACTGTTACTTGAACTCTAGTGCAACCCAACGCTGGTAAACAGTACATTTCAAGAATGAAAATCCATGATCATTACTATGGTGCCATTAGAATTCGGCTATGGCCGTTAGATACTTAGAGAATCGACCAAGAATAAACATTATACAAATGTCCTTTGTTTTTTGGGGAAGAAAATATCTTACAAACGAATATATTTCTAGTTACATATTGAACACAATAAAACAAGGAACAGAAATCTCGTAACGTTTTCTTTTGGAATTTAGAAGTTGCCGGATGGAGCTATTGTTAATGGCAAACTACGCTGAGGCATATTTCGACTTTGATTCTCTTACGTGCATAATTATCTCGGTAATCTTATAAATACTAAACATTTTCGCTGGCAGAACTTCATAGCGATTATTTTGGAGTTCTTAGAATTTTGATACGACCATTAGTTACCGAGACAAGTGATCGCCAGATAATATATATATATATATATATATATATATATATTATATACATATATATATATATACATATACATATAAATATATATATATATATATATATATAGACACACACACACACAGATATATATATATATATATATATATATATATATATATATATATATATATATATATATATATATATATATATATATATATATATATATATATATATATATATATATATATATATATATATATATATATATATATAATAAACGGTTTATTATATGATTGCAGCTGTAAAGCTGAAAATATACGTGTTAAAAATACAATATTGAAATAAAATAGAAAAAAAAAGTACAATGTGAAAGGGGTATAGGGGGTCTGGGGTGGTGGGGGGGAGGTGAGGTGGTGGAATGCAGTGCGTTAGTGCTGTAGGAGGCGATGTGGTATTCCAGGTGACGGGTCAGGTGTTTAAGCCCCAGGTCAACCCCAGGTCAAAAAAATGTGTGTTTGTGTGTGTGTGTGTGTTTAATTCACCTCTTGGTCTGCTGCGAGTTTCTCTCAAGACAGCCAGCCATTCCCCTACGGAGAAGCACAATACTTATAGTACCGATCTTTGGGTAGGGCTGAGACCATTCACACACAACACACCGCGACAACGAGGTCACAACTCCGTGCCTGACGTGGCGTACCTACTCACTGCTAGGTGAACAGGGGCTACACGTGAAAGAAGATAAACCCAACTTATCTTCACCCGGCCGGGGAATCGAACTCCGGTCCTTCTGGTTGTGAGGCAGACGCTCTACCTACTGAGCTACCGGGCCGTGTGTGTGTGTGAGCTACAGGGCCGTGTATGTGTGTGTGTGTGGGTGGGTGGGTGGGTGTGGGTGTTTTACGTGCTAGCCTATTGGGCCGGTAGGCTCTCTTCAAGGGCCTGGAGGTCGCCCCAAGTCCGTCGTGGCGCAGGCAAGTGTTTATATTAGCGCAATTTATTATTGGCTCATGCTGCTCCCCTGTGTCATTCTTAATTCATTTGGACGGTTCCTCTAGAGTTCGGGTTGATAGGTGGTCTTCATGACAGCATTTGGGTATTCTTAGGTTACTGAAAAATTCCAGGTAGTAGCACCAGATTCGATTGATTGATTTAAATTAGGCGCCGCAACAGCCAGGGTCATATGCCGCCTCATTCAATGAGTTGAAAACTAAAAAAGAAAAAAAAAAAAAGAAACTAATAAGGCTAAAAAAAGTAAACTAGAAAAGTAAACTAAGAGCAAAGCCAAACAAAACGAGACGTAACAAATCACACAGAAAACGGTCATAACTCATGGAGAAGGCCAGCCTTCTCCATAAAGAGAAGTACCTCATGTCCCGAGGAAAGGCATCTCCCTCCCAGCATCAGCGAGAGACGGAATGATCCGTCTTCTCCCCGACACTGCGACAGGTATCGCACTCGCAGGTCCCCCAAACTGGGCCACTCGACCAGCAAGTGCCGTACAGTCAGGGGAACCAAGCAGTCATCACAATAAGGCTGCACCCCCCGGGATATGAGGTAACCATGTGTTAGACGCGTATGACCCGTCCGAAGACGGGTCAAGGCTGTCTGCGAGCGACGGTCACGGACACTTTCGTATGACCAAGGACGAGACACAGTCCTGGTAATCTCTCCCATTTTGGAAGTCGCACCCCGAGCATTCCACCTCTCCTGCCAACTGACAAGAATTGCCTTGCGAATCTCTGGAAACATATCTGTACATGGGACAGCACTAGGGGGGGCAGCTCTAGCTGCTGCTTCCCTTGCAAGTCCATCAGCTCGTTCGTTCCCGTGTACGCCAACGTGTCCTGGAACCCAACAAAACCCAGCGCGATATCCCCCGTTGCTGAGCAAATACAGCCACTTGAGAGCAGATGAAACTAGGGGATTAACAGAGGGAGTAAAGGAGCCCAGCGCAGAAAGAGCGCTACGAGAATCACTGATGATCATAAAAAAGTTCACAGGAAGCGTAAAAATAATCTGTAAAGAGAGGACTATTGCAGACAGCTCTGCAGTAAGTACAGAAGCAACAGAAGAAAGGCTACCTCCCCGACAGAAGGAGGGGAACACAACACCAAAGCCAACTCCAGCATCCAATTTAGAGCCATCAGTAAAGACAGGAATGGAGTCCGAGTGTTCAGTGAAATGCTCTAAAAATAAGGCTCGGGACGCTTATGGCGGTAAATCCCTCTTATTATCTATAGTGGGGGAACACACGGATACACCGGGGAACTGCCAGTATCCAACCCTAGGTACTCGATAAGGGCAGATAGGAATGGGAGGGAAAGATAACGGTGTCATGACAGACGCTACCCGAAACCCATAAGGTTTAGGGAGATTAGGTAGCTCATCAAGGAACTGATTTTGGAAGGCGTTGGACGCGGAACCAGCAACGGAATAGAGAGGACTGGCGTCTCAAATCCAGAGGCAGGACGCCAGCATCCACGAGGAGGCTAGGTATCAGTGAAGACCGGAATGCACCAGTAGCCAAGCGGACCCGGCATGATGCACTGAGTCCAACACGCGCAGGTGAGCCTCCTTGGCGGAGTAAACCTCGCAGCCATATTCCAACTTGGAAAGGATGAGTATTCTGTGGAGGAGGAGTAGCGTGTTCCTGTCTGCACCCCAAGATGTATGAGCTAAAACACGGAGGAGGGACAGGGCTTTCTGACAAGCCGCCTTAACGTAATGTAAATGAGGCACCCAGGTTAGGCGGCTATCAAATAAAAGACCAAGGTAACGAGTCGTCTCTACACAGGACAGTCGCCTATTACCAAGATATAAGTAAGGATCCGGATGAACGCCTCGAAGACGACAGAAATACATAGCCACTGTCTTTGAGGACGAAAATCGAAAGCCACGCGTATTTGCCCAATTGGCGACTCTATTAATTGTCAATTGCAGTTTTCGTTCAATCAGCGACATCCTTGCCGCAGAAAACGAAATGCATAAATCGGCTACATATAAGGAGCTATGAGTTCCATCAGGCAGGACGCCATCGACTCCATTAATAGCCACAGCAAATAGCGTAACACTGAGAATACTTCCCTGTGGTACACTATCATCAAGTGGACAAACCTCGGAAAGAATACTCCCCACTCTAATCCGTAAAAGACGATGAGATAAAAAACTCCTGAATAAAAATTGGGAGACGGCCACGAAGACCAAACTCAAACAGATTAAGTAAAATACCATGACACCAAGCGGTGTCATAGGCCTTCTCCAGATCAAAAAACACGGTCACCTGGTGGTGATTATTGGCAAACGCCTCACAAACTGAGGAGCCCAAGGATAAAAGAGCATCCGAAGTGGACCGCACCTTTCGGAAACCATATTGCACCGGGGTCAATAAATCCCGGCTTCTCCAAGTACCACATAAGCCTGACATTCACCATCTTCTCCATCACTTTACAAATGCAGGATGTTAAATAAATAGGACGATAGTTAGTTGCTTGGAGATGATCTTTCCCAGGCTTCAGAATGGGAAGAATTACAGCCACACTCCACAGAGATGGAAAATTACCGGTACGCCAAATGAAATTGTAAAGATCCAATAAAAATGTAAAACCACAGTCAGACATGTGGCGTAAGAAAGCATAAGGAATGTCGTCTGGACCTGGCGAGGAATCATGACACTGGGATAAAGCCGTCCTCAACTCGGAGAGAGAAAATGGGATATTATAAGATTCCCCTCCGGTGGAAGCGAAATTAACGCCAAGTGATTCCAAATCCCAGCGATGACGTGCCCCTGGTGCAGTAGGATCTTTCCTAGAGACACAGGCAAAGTGCTTGGCGAATAGGTCAGCAACAGTCTTAGGGTCCGCCACCGTCTCCCCTGCATGCGATGACACTGGAGGAGAAGGGGGGGAAAACTTCCCAGAGTTCTTACGAACTCTGTTTAAGACTTATGTCAGTGTAGTTCTGGTAGTGATGGAAGAAAGATAAGCCTTCCAAGAAATTCGTTGAGCCTCCTTGAAAGTGCGTCGTGCTCGAGCACGCGCTCGCCGAAAAGCATCCAAACACTAGGGGTCCCCACGGTGACGACGAAGTCGAGAGAATGCAGCACGCTTCTCTTGCACAGCAGTAGTGCAAGCAGCGTTCCACCAGGGAACAGGGCGTTTAGGGAACTGGCCAGACGTCCTGAGGACGGATTGAAGGGCTGCAGAATGTGATTGTGGTACGGAATCAATGCGTTCCAATAAAATTGGAAAGTGGTCACTGCCATACAAGTCCGGTAAGACCCGCCAACGAAAATCAGGAAGAGAATTAGAAGTGCAAAGTGAAAGATCTATATAAGTAAAAGTACCAGTCTGGCTATGAAAATGTGTCACCTCCCCAGAGTTTAAAATTTATAATCCCTGATCCTCAATAAAAGAAGCAACTAAAAGTCCGCGTGGGTTGGTAGCACCATCATCCCACAACGGATGGCGACCGTTAAAATCCCCTAATAAAAGTAAAGGCGAGGACAGTTTCTGCACCAGATCGTCGAGATCGTGTCTGTCAACGGGAACACCGGGAGGGAGATATAGGCTACATAATGTATAAAATTTGCCCAAATAAACCTTAACAGCAACAGACTGCAACGTTGAGTGAAGCTGTAATGGGATAGAAGGGATATCACAGCGAACGAATATGGCGGTGCCACCATGGTGGCCCTGTCCAAAATTAGGGGTACTGTAAACGGCACGATACCCAGGAGGACTAGAGTGAGTGTAGTCTCCGATCATTGTCTCCTGTAAACAAAGGCAAGCAGGAGAAAACCGAGATATCAATGCTCGGAGTTCCTCCCACGAGGCCCGAGGCACGAGGCTTCTACAATTCCACTGGAGGAGTCGGAAGATGTCTATTTTCGAGTGCGCTCCCCCCCTGAAAGAGACTGCCTTTTACCCACCTGATTCAGTACGGTAATACGACGAAAAGAGGAGACTGGGACCCGAGGGGAACCGGGTCGAGGGAACTCGATCTTTCTCCCAACAAAGGAACCTGCGCCCCCTCCGGACGCCGCACTACTAGAGCCAGACCGCACACCACTCCCCGAAGCTACATGCTCGCGGGGAGGATTCCCAACACTATCTCCAAGGGATTCCTCAGTTTCCATATCCCGATCAGGAAAACCACTAGAAGCAGCAGCAGCAGCATGCTCAATATGATCCTCCGCATCTTCCTCCATAGGCCTTTCCTGAGAGACCCCAGAATCATGTATCCTTGCAGTAATCTTAGTTGGCAGCACAGATTCAACTGAATCTGTAGAACCGCGATGTCGCTTGTTCATACCTCTGGCGGATTTCGGCGAAGCAATGTGAGGTGAATGTACATCAACACGCATCACCTGGGACGAGGCCGGAGAAGCCCCATCAGAACCTGGAGGTGACTCGACAGAATCACAGGACAAAAGGGAAAATCTATTATGGGACGTAGTAAGAGTAGCTTCAAAGGGCCGGGAGGAAACATAAGAACATAAGAACATAAGAACGCAGGAGTCTACAAGAGGCCGGTAGGCCTGTACGAGGCAGCTCCTTTGACCCTAAGCTCCCGTGTATCTAACCCCACCTAATATCGCTGTCCATGAATTTATCTAGTCTATTTTTGAATGTGACAATTGTATTGGCACTCACCACATGACTGCTAAGCCTATTCCACTCATCCACCACCCTGTTAGTAAACCAATTTTTGCCTATGTCCCTAGAGTAGAGGACACCTGAGCAGCGGGCTGGGCAGAAGAGCGAGTGCCTAGCGATTAGGTGTACGTCTTTGCTCCAGTACCGGCCTTCTGGCGGTAGAGGAGTTCACGGCGCGCACTACCAAGGCTGATAAACTGACTATTTGCAAGTTGCAAAATATCCTGTACCAGGCGATATCGTGAGCACTGTCTGGAAGACAACTGGTGAGCATCCTGGCAATAGAAGCAATAAGCATCTGACTCACATTCCGTCGTGGAGTGTGAGGCTAATGCAGAACAATTACCACACCGAGAAGGCTCAGTGCAGTATTTCTTACCGTGACCATACCCGTAACATGAAAAACACTGTAGAGGACGGTCAACAAAAGGCTTTATCCCGAAGATGGAGGGGGCCAATACTGACACGGTCAGGGAGGGTAGAACCAAAAAAGGTGAGAAGTATCATGTTAGCTGAACCCTTCATCTTGGACACCTTATGAACAGAACTAGGGCACATCCCAAATATTTCCTCCTCAGAGAACTCCTAGAGGTCATGATTATATATAATGCCTTTGACCGTTTCAAACATGTTGTCAGCAGGGCATGGTAGATGTTGCAGCATTTTATCTTGAGTAATATCTTTAGCCCTACCTAACACCCCCTTCCCATACTTTTTCAGATTCCCCTCAGGGATCGTGCCAATTTATTTGGCGAGGTACCTGGCAGCATGAATGAAGTTGCCACGCCCGTTCCTATAGTATGCAACAAACCAACGAGGGGGAGGGACCTGGCTGTCCCTGGGAGTTGGCTCTAACAAAGCGTCTTCGAAGAGGTTCGGGACATAGTCCATGTCACTGTCAGAAATATTGGAAGAGCGGAGAAGTTTCGCTTAAAATCCAGCACCTGCGATAGGCAGAGTTGCAACAGCATCACACGCCGACTGGGCTTCAGCGCTGGAGGCAAAGGTCACATAGCACCTGTTTGACTTGAAGTCTCCATCATAATTGAGACGGATACGAAGGACTGTGCCAAATGGCTTGAGTAAGGAGTGCAAGGCACGGTAGGAAAACGATGGATCGATATTCATCATCTGAAGTGCGTCCAGCTTGGAAGAGGGACGCACATCAGAGCTACCCCCGGAATGAGAGGCAGCCTTGTCAGACACACGTGGACTTTTGTGTCGCACGGACTTGTCTTGGTCAGCCCCTCTAGGAGGTAGGAACTTTCCAGCGGCACCACCAGGACCCGTGAAAGGCTCCAAGGTGACGACGAGAGAGGACCGTGTAGGGGTAATCGGGGACAGGCGGACGTCAGGAAGAGAGGCAGGCCGAGGCAAGGGAAACTTACTCATACACAGGGGAGGTGTTTCACTCCCCCACACCCCTACCCACCACGGAGCCCAACAAGGGGAGGCTGGATGTTGGGGCCAGACCGCACCCAACAGCCCCAGGGGTAATGGGGAAGTATACGCAACCACTGCCAGGAGGTTAACGGCGGCAGCGGGACCATTGCGACCGCTCACCCGGCAATGACCACTTGACCCTAGCCATCGCATGACCAGCCGATTGATTAAGTGGGGCCACACTGAACCGCCCGTCTTACCCCAACCCTCCCACCAAAGGAGCGTGTTGCCCACCGAGGGGAACTACACCCTGCCCCGCGGTGGACTCAACCCCCAGATGAGAGGTCACGGGGAGTATACGGGACGCCACGCACGGCAAACACGTGGGGACACAGTAGCCCTGCCCTAGGTGGTAAAAGGGCAGGGCGGGCGAAGGCAACATCACCAGTAGGTCTCCTCTACCGGTGATGAGGGGGGGGCACTTGGTCCACGAGGCCAACGGACATCGAGCCCTATCGATGTGGGCAAGCCACCACGGTAGGTGGTGCCGCCGACCTCGCTTCAAGCCCCGTCACCACGACAAGGTGACTCCCCTTAGACGGGGCACCAGATTCGAATCCGCGTCGTCCAAAA
>NC_066513.1:11471731-11499231 GCF_024679095.1 Eriocheir sinensis | reverse complement strand
TTTAAGTAAAGTGGAAAAAATCTTATGTTCACATTAAAATTGACGCAGATGGAGTTGATGCAACTATTCTACAATAATGTTATTGTTGAATATATCGCCAGTGGCTTCATGTATGAGCTTTCGAGGTACATTCATATACACTCCTTTCGCGTCATTACTTTAAGACATTATTTTCAGACTAACGTATGTAGTACGCTCCAGCGAAATTGACTGTTTCTTACCTTTTGAAACTTCCCCGAACTGTGAGCTCATACATCCAATCCACAGTTTACAGTTTCGCTAATTTTGGAATGGCTCGGAGCCTTGTATTTGTAGTTGGCAAAATTCGTAACTAATGGACGAAATTTGAAAGTTGACAGGATCATAGTGCTCCTCGAATCTTAGCAGCTGCGAGTGAAAATGTGACTATATTCCTACAGTTTTCGTTACGTGACACAGGCATAAGATTAACAAACTTAAATGAGAGATAAAACTCGCATGATTAGCTTAGTCTGATGAAATGTGATCCGTGGTGCAGCGGACAGTGTGCCTAGCTACGGGTCCGCGGGCCTTGTCTCGAATCTTGGATCGGGAGTCGGCATGCAGCTCACCTAACGGATCATCTTCCATTTCTGGCAGGTAGAAAAATGGGTACCTGGAGAAACCTGGGGAAAGTTAATAGTGATAACTCGAATGACACTGCTCAGTGTCCCAAACAGGCTCAAGGATCAGTGCGACGGGGATTAGCACCAAGGCCAAGCGCAGCTATAGTGCATGTCCCCAATAGGCGCACCTAACATCACCATAGCCGATCCAGAATTCAGGAAGTTTCCTAAGTAAAAGAAGGTAACGTTATAATTGTATTTCGTAAAGAATCCTTATAACCAAAAACTAGCTAAAATTATGAGTATTCTTTTTCTTGAACACAACATTCAATAAACGATAGAACAATAATATGAATACACGTATAGCTACCGTTGCCAGATTGTCGTACTCAGAGCATAGTATTTACCGATTTCTGACGCCTAACTATTGCCAAGAAACATTAGGATCTTACTTTTTAACGCTAACTATAAATTAGTTTCGTTAGTGGAACCCAGAAGACAGTTTTGGAGCAGTAAGTCGGGAAATATAAGCGGCTGAGTATGACAATTTGGCAATAATCTGTGGCCGAGGCAGCAGCAGCCTGCCATATTGCGGGTATCAGATACCTAAAATAGCATACTTTTACTGCGCAAAGCAGGTGATGTCACTTCGTGACTTTTTGACTTCGTGAGCTTTCATATTTATTTATTTGTGTATATTTCATGGTGGCAAAACTTAAATTACTAGTATCATTTTTACTAGTGACACGAATTTGTGACTGTTTATCACAATAGAATTTCACTCTAATAAGTGAATCAGACTCCACAGAAATAATACCATTGTGTGTATGAATGAATACAAAGATAAGCATATACATATATTTAACTCTAGGATGTCTCGTGGATCATTAATAAATAAAAAACAAAATATCCAGCTAAGCTACTCTTTAGCCCATTACCTCTAATGGCCCCCCAAAAACAGTCCCTCCGCCAAGTTTGTACCCAACATTTGGTGATGTTAGGTGCGCCTGTTTATCTTTACATTATCATGTAAACAGGGCTGTCATGTGGTGATGGTGTGTGCACCTGCACTGGAGGCGTGCAATACCTGATCAGTGATGGCACGAACCTGATGGCTGCTTTGACCAGCCTAGTACTTTGTCAGTTGCAGTCATAGCGATAAGTTGTTAACTACTATACACACAAAACCAAAGTTAGTCAAATTCTTCGTCAAAAAGATTGTGACTAATGTGTTAGTCATTTCATTCGACCCCTATTTCCTTGTAGCCACTGGTTAAAGGCATTTATAACACTTGCCTTACAAAGAAAATAACTTATCATTGAATGTTTGTAACATATTATGAAATAAGTTGATTCAGGATGTGATAATATAGTGCATTACCTTCGGAATGGGGCAATTTCAATCGACCGCCTCCAGCGGCGGCGTCGCCGCTAGGGTACGCCACCGTCGCCGCTAGGGTACGCCACCGTCGCAGCAGCAGCGAGTTTAAAATAAAACATGGCCGGAGGTAAACGCTTCCCCTGCCACTCTACACGGCCAAACGCCTCATCTCCCGCACCTGCCACGCCTCATGGGACGACACCACCTCCATGGGCCAGTACTGCACCAACTCCTCCCCACAGCCGTGGGTGAGGAAAACGTCCCGCGTCTAGACGTGGCCCTGAGACTCATCCGCCTGGCCCCTGAGCCACACGCCTCGGCGCTCACCTCCACCGCCTGTCCCCTGACCCTCACTGCCCCTGGTGCAGGACCGTCGAGGACACCATTGAGCACCTTCTGCTGCACTGCCCACGCCATTACTCCCAGCTAGTGTTGCTCCGACACCAACTCCCCGCCCTGGACCTGCCCACGGTGCTGGCGGCGTCAGGCGTCCACCCATCATGGCAGGAAGCTGTCATCCGCCTCACCTGCGCCTTCCTAAGGAGGATCGGGCAGCAGACGTGCCTGTGAAGCCCTCACAGGACGACACCAGGGCTCATGACGTGGGTTCACTGCAGGTAAGTTATATTGCTCCTGTAGTGATTTCTGTTAAATAGTTATGGGTGAAGTTTGTGGGGAGAAACAGTACATGGAGTTGTAGGGCAGTTTCATGTCGGAGCATCGCAGATTGAGTGAGGTTTAGGTGTGGTGTCTGCCACCCTTGCTTAAACTGTGGCCAACTTTTTTTGTATGTCGTCAGTGTATGGACAGTGATAAAGTCATCAAACACAATATCAATACCCCGCCCCACCCTACCCCCCAAGACAAGCCTGGGGACCTGTGGGGAATCGGGGTTTTGGTGGAGGAGTCAAATGAACCGAAAAATAGGCCTCTAAAATTACCATAAAATATTTCCCTAAGATAGAGAAAAACCCCTAGTCTCGAAAGTTTAAGGGAAGTTCCATTAAATTGTCTTGTAATCTATTCTAACCTAACCTAGCAGCGGCAGATGCCGCTGCAGCCAACCTGTTGATGAATGTGTCATTAGATTGGATTGGATTGGATTGAATGGCCAGCGTAGTGGACTTACACCCACCGCATGTCGAATACATTTAAATTATTTCTACCTAACTTTCTATAACATACCCACGATCCCCCTTTTAACAAGGAGGCTTCGCCCCCCTTGACCCCCGCCCTATGCTAAGGAGGGCTTCTCTGTATCTGCCCGTCTTGTCAGTCACACATTTGACTAACGAGACAGGCAGATAGAGAAGCCCGCCTTAGCAGAGGGAGGGTCGAGTTTAGGTTAGGTAAATACAGGTTGGAGTAGTTTAAATATACTTGACGTACAGTGTAAGCTGTCAAAAATATGCAGTTCAGTACACTTTCAGGAGTAGGGAATTTTCCCTGTTTTAGGGATTTGGGAGTCCCATATTTCAGTAAATTTCCCTTTCCCCCAAGACCTCGATTCCCCACAGATACCCTGGTTTGTTTTGGGGGGTGGGGGGCACTGGAGTAGCGGAGTTCTTGTAAAGAACTATCAGGTATTCTTTCTATTATTGTAAATTACCTGTGTTTCTCTAGGACTTGCAACAATTACACTTCATTATAATAAGTGATACGGTACTAATAATGTAGCTGATCGTTCTCGTTGTTTTGTTTATTGGTAAACAAGAGAAAATATAAATGTTATCCGGCAGCATCTCCTCACCCAAAATCGTTCTTGCATGAAAGCCCTGTGAAATCAAGCAAAAGTGGGCTTCTTAAAAAAAATCTATTTAGGCTTACATTACATTATTTGCTGAGTTCCTGCCATGGGTGTATCAGTGTCGCCCTCGGCAAAATTGATCAAAAACATTAGGGCATCAGGCATCTCGACAACCCCACCCCTCCAAGACTAGGAAGGCCAGGTGTTTGTGTCTCGGTGAGGTTACCGGCTTCCGCTCCCAGCATATTATACTTCACCCTCAAATGATTGCAGGCTGTTGTGTGAGATGAACCAATACCTTGGGTGGACGACTACCGCTACCAGAAGCATGGGCAGGTCAAAGGTGATCCTGCTACCAGGAGTGTGGCCAGTTCAAAGGTGATGGCTTTTAAGGCCAGTCCTGAGTTGTGGGTGGAGGAAAACACTGTTGGACGGAAGCCAATGTCACACACAGACAATAAACAAAAGAGGCTCGCTTTCTTCCGAGATGCCTGACCCCCAAATGTTTTTGATAAATTTCGCCGAAGGCGACAAAGATGCTCCCAAAGCAGGTTACTCAGCATATAATGTAATGTTAATAATATTTTCAAAAGGCTCATTTCTGCTTGATTTGACAGGTCTTTCATGCAAGAATGATTTTGGATGAGGAGATGCTGCCAGACAGCATTTATAATGCAAGAACAGCTCAAGCTGCGAGGGATCTATGGCTGTAGCGGAGGTGACACCTGCTAAAGATAAATGTATCCCATAGGTTCTGGTAATAGTGTGTTCACAACTATTGATTTAAAAGATGTTTTTTTTCCAGTGCTACAGCACTGCAAATGCTTAATTGTTTCATTCTGCATATTCGCATTAAATGATAGCTATGCTGTATGAAACTAGTTCAATAAAATTTAATATATCTTAACAGTAGGGCTGCACTGTTGTAAACCAGAAAGTTGTAAAGTTTCGTTTAGTCGGCGCAACATCTATGGTCATATGCCGGAGAGAGACAGGAGGGGAAGAAATTATAGGAGAAGGGAACAGATCCCAGGAGACGGGACACAACCCTCGATTAATACCTGGTACCCATTCACTGCTGGGTGGACAGGGGCGTAGGGGTATCGGAAAAGCCGCCCAAATTTTTCCACTCCGCCAGAGAATCGAACCTGGGCTCTCTCGGTTGTGAGCCAAGTGTACTAACCACTTCACCACGAAGCCCCCAGTTGTAAACCAGGGTCGTGACCTCCAACCAGCTCCCTAAGCTAATCTCACTGCCCCCAACCCCTCCCTTACAGGTGTTATATGCACAGGCTTAAGCGAATCATTCCAAATACAGGTTAAGGTCAATCTTTATTATAACCTAATTCTGCCAAAATACGTGATAGGTGATACGTTGGTGGAAAAAAAATAGTTTTATGGTCTTTGAAGAGATAGATAAAGATGATGGAAGCAGGGATTGCTTTATTCTCATGTCTTTCTCATATATGGAGGCTGAATTTTGGTTGATGAAACAAGGTAATTGATTTTTAAAGACAGGACATTTTGAGGAAAACAGAAATGTTAGTGCAATATAAAAAAAAAATATGTAAGACTATGTCAAAGGGAACTAATAAAAATATTTTTTTTCCCATTTGCAGAAATGGATCTGATGACCTCCTGCAAAGCAATGTAACACCACTTGAGGGAAACCTGACTAGTCCTGCATGGTGATCCTATTTTAAAAATGCTAAAACCACAACTATTTATAACAACAGAATAAGAACTTTGCAAGTTCCCATTTTGTAGTAAGTAGTGGTGGAGGACAACAGTGTGAAGCATTTTATAACTTCTTAATTTACGTATGCATACATTATATATTTAACACTATGAGAGTTGATACCAAAATATCAATATGCAAATTATGCTGCTTTAAAACACAAAAGTTTTTTTACTTTGACTAATCATTACACATGCAAACACATCAGATCCTGGATTTAGAATTGCATGTGAAATTGATGGCTGTTCTAGATCATACAAATCTGTAAAGTAATTGTTTAGACATATTTTTTCACATCATGCATTATTCTACGAGGGTCGTTCCAAAAGTAATGCCTCCTATTTTTTTATTCCCCCCCATGGGGTCCGAGGGGATTGCTTATGGCATTGTTATGACGACTGAACCTTCACATTAATAACCTGAAATTTTCATCTCTGTTGCAGACATTGACAGTGTGACAGTTTAAGAAAGCAACCCCTGTTTGGACGTGCATCAGAAGCAGAGTTGTGTCATTGAATTCCTCCACGCACAAGAAGTTGAACCAATCAACATTCACCGACGCTTGATGAATGTTTACGGAGCCGAGGCAGTTGATGTCAGCACGGTTAGGAGATGGGTTCGTCGATTCCGGAGTGGCGACAAAGATAAGAGTGACAAATCGCGCTCCGGACGCTTATGCACAGCCACACTCCGGAAAATGAAGTGCTCCTCGATCAACTCATCCGTGCTAATCGGCGGATAATGGTGAATGAAATGCGTGCACTCTTGGATGTGGGTGTCGGTGCACTGGAAAAGATGTCATCCCTAGGATGCAGCAAAGTGTATGCCAGGTGGGTGGATGTGCATGGATGTCCGGAGCGCGGTTTGTCATGCACATCTCTGTCGCCACTCCGGAATCGACAAACTCATTTCCTAATCGCGCTGACATCAACTGCCTCGGCTCCGTAAATGTTCACCAAGTGTTGGTGAATGTCAATTGGTTCAACTTTTTCTGCTTGGGGGAATTCAATGATGCATCTCTGCTTCTGACGCACGTCCAGACAGGGGTTGCTTTCTTAGAGTGTCACACCGTCAATATCTGCAACAGAGACATGCAAATTTCAGGTTATTAGTGTGAAGGTTCAGTCATCATAACAATGCCATGATGATTCAGAGATTAGCACTAGTATGCAGAGTGAGGTTAGTGATGACTCTGCAGAAATGTTGCAGAGAAGTTGCTCTCTTCTGTAGCTATTAAAGATTTCACTGATCAATTTGCAAGACCTTTTTGGTTTTGCAGCACAATGAAACTTTAAATAAAGTAATAAGTAAACTGAAAGGATGCAATCGATCCCAAAACATTAACTGATTTTATGAGTCCCACATCACCTGCAAAGGCCTCATGTCATGCTGTGAAATATGTACGTAGATTCCATGCACATGTAAAACTCCATTTACAGTACAGTTCACCATCACCTTGCCAGTATGTTCCTATTCTAGAAACACTGAAAGATCTCCTTCAGTATGAAGATGTCTACAATGAAGTGGTTAATGATCATAGAAGTAAAGACACTATTCTAAGAGATTTGTGTAATGGAAGTGTGATTGCAAATAATCATCTTTTTAGTGCAGATCCCACAGCTCCAACTTTTCTGTATTATGATGAATTTACAGTGATGAAACCTTTAGGATCAAAAGTATGGAAATTCAAATTGGGAGCATTTTATATGATTAGGAAATTTACCACCAAAGTACAGAGCTCAGTTAAACACATTAACCTAATTTTTTTTAATTAAATAATTTATTCTTAAAATATGGCTTCTGCCACTTATGTTTGATCTGAAGATTCTGGAAAATGAGGGACTTTTAGTTTAGTGTTGGAGATATATATGTGTCAGGCAGATTTTGTGTACCTATTATTTGACAGTGCACCTGTAGCTGAACTGGCATGCATTGCTATGGCTGTAGCTTCTTTAGTAGCAGGGCTCTATGTGCTTAACATTGAACGTCCAAAGAATTGTGAGCATTTCCTCTGTTTCATTTCATCATACCTCATAGGTATCAAGTATGACAAAGGAACCACTCCAAAATCAAGATCCTTTCTTGTAAAAATCGATAAAGTAAAGGGAACATTTAGCTAAAAACAAAAACAAATCTGGTGTCTGAATTTTTCAGTTTCACACATAACTACTGCTCATGCACTGACCCTAATGCAAGTAAGATTAAATAATTACATATGCCCATGAGAATGAATCAATTTTCCATTTTTGACTTTATTATGTACCGTACTTCCTATTCTTCACACACACTTTTTCTTTTCTAGAAAGGAAAGCAAATATTTGTACTTGTTTTCCTACTATTCATGAAGCCTTACTGAATTGTTATTATATGAATTTGATATGGATAAACAATGCAGAGTTCACTACTTGAAATCTCTCTCTCTCTCTCTCTCTCTCTCTCTCTCTCTCTCTCTCTCTCTCTCTCTCTCTCTCTCTCTCTCTAAAATGTATGAAGTGCCATTCATGTAGCATAATATAATACATAATTTTTACTTTTCTATTTCATTTATTTAGTTTTTTATCATGTACTTCTTTCTTTGTTTATTCCTCCATGGTATTACAACTCATACATGAGGTTTCACTGTTAATGTTCTAGGCATATTTTGTAGACCTGTTAAGTTAATATATACTATAGAAATGCACATTTTCTTCCATTGTGTTGCTTTAAGGCAGCGGTTCCCAAAGTGTGGTGCGCGCACCCCTGGGGGTGCGTGAGCTGATCACTAGAGGTGTGTAAGGAAAAAAAATAATGTAATAGCAGATTTTAAGTCATTAACATTTCAAACACATTATTAACTGCCATCGCTTTAAAACTAACGCTGTCTGCTCTTTGTTTGAAACTTACCCAGAATGTGACCACATTCATCCACCCCCCAGGTACATTTTCATTCAATTGTGATAGCCATCGCTCAGAGCCACATACTTTGTGAGCACAAAATTCGTATAAAAATGGACAAAATTTAAAGAAATCAACTGGACCTTAGTACTGCTCAAATCTTAGCGGGGTTGAGTGGACTCGGTAACAGCCTTGGAGGTGGTGCGTGGCCTGATAAGTTTGAGAACCGCTGCTTTAAACGATCAATAGTGAGATATGGATATGATACCATTTCCAAATGAGGGTAAATGGCTATTTTTGCACTGATTATTGTCCACAATTGCTTTAAGTACTGTGATATAATGAATGTCAGTGGATGGATTAAGTATTGTTTACAGTGTGTTTCATTGATTGCAGCATTTTATTTGTTCCTAACTTTACTCCTAGAATTGTTCTGTTTTTTTGAGCATATGAATGGGAAGAAAGCTTAATTTACATATCTTACAAAGGTGCTTATTTTCTTCCTCACTTTGTAGGTTTTAGTGATTGATGCTCAGAAGTGTATGATTTAGTTAATTAGTAATGACTTCTACAAACAGGTTATTTTTGTACTTTTTTTTCTCAGGCTAGGATGAAGTGCTAGTATATAGATTTTTTTTTCTTTTTTTACATCTCAGCTTTATCTAGTGTTACATTTTTTGATTGAGGGGGGTTTACAACTATTATTTTAAGTAACTACAAACAAATTATTGAATTAACGTTTTGAGCATATCTTGCTTGAGATTAATTTACCCTGAAAAACTTCCTCCACCCTTAAAATTGAAGGGATAGTTTTTTGTTTGTTTGTTCGTTTTCACATTACATATGATGCGAACAGATTTGTTTTATTAAATGTTTAAATGAGAAACATTAACTTCATGCTATAGGTAATGAAATGTCAGTGTTCTATTTTTTTCAGTTGTGTAATGCAATGATATGAATAGAATATTTAATTTTGTACATTAATATATTGAATTTCTCACCCCTTTCTTTTCTTGACCTTAAGATAACATCAATTAGTTGCATAAGAATGACTAAGTGATTAGTCATTTATCTAACTAACACCTTTTCTCCATTTTACTAATCCGGTTAGTAAAAGCAGTGACCAGTGCGAAGCGGTTCGTCATTTTACTTTGACTAAGGCCATACTCAGCTTTAGTAGTCAGTTAGTCATAAACTGACTAACCATGTTACTCATCGTGACTAATCTTGTCACTCGTTTTGGACCCCACGGACTTTACTAAGGAAAGTTAGTCAGCATGACTAACTTTGGTTTTGTGTGATAACTAATGGGGAGCATACACCCTGGGGTGTTGGTGGTAGCGAGTGTTATAAGTGCTAGTCGGTTCACGGATAATGAAACTCAGTATCCGTTAGGGTTGCTTTATTGCACAAAAATACAACAAGTCATTAAGACAAACACAACACAAAAAAAAGGTGTTTGTGTGGGTATGCGTTTGTGTGAATGTTGTTTGTGTAGGTTAACATTTAAGTGTTGGTGTATGTGTATAACAATGTGTAACGGTGGACAACAAGAGAACGTGGACGGACAGTCAAAGGTAAACGAATACAAGGAAAGTTAACGATGAAGACGCGACAAGACAGACTGACAGACACAGTGACGATGGACATTACATGAAAACACTGAGAATCTTAGTCTCTCTTCGCAGCACCCCGTTTTCTTGTGTCACTGAGGGGAAGGAACACGCGATTCGAGCGGTGACTGCTACAGGGGCACGTCGCTTCATTATTTAAATCGCAGCCTAAACTCACGGTGATCCTCCCGAGCAAGCTCCTACTCAGCTGCCCTAGTAACAGACCTCGCATCAATTTCACGAAATAGTCGCTGGTTCATCACGAACTCATTACAGCGATACTCCATGATCCTGCGAAGTTACTTGGTACCAAAGGCATCGACGCGCCTCTCCAAGTCACTATTCAGTGTCCATGTCTTTCAGTCATATAGTAAAACAGAGAGCACAAGCGATTTAAAAGATTATAGTCTTAGTCCGCCTCCAAAAGTATCGACAACGCCATTTACTCGCAGTGAGCGTATCCATAACACCATGGGCCCGGTCAATTCATTGAGTGAGTTCCTGATATGAACCACCATTGTTATGCACTACGCTATCAGGGTATGTGAAGCTTTTGGTGACCTCTACATCATAAGTATATGCATTAACAGACTGAGGGGGAGGCGGTGTCCAAAAGGTCAGCGTGCGGGAGTGGGATGTCCGTGGACCGTGGTTCAAGTCCTACTAAAATCCGCTGATTTTTCATTTATCGCCGAGTGGCAGAAGATTACCCACACTCTGCCCATATCTTCAATCAACCTTAAACTTCATAAAGCGACTTCGTTCAAGTGGACAACAAAGGGGCAGCATGGGCCAAGCGAGAGGCATACATCACAGTAGCCACTATGAAAAAAATTGCCTGCCTCACTAACGGGATGAGGTCGGCCAAGAGGGCCCTCAGGACAGCCTAACGGCTCAATAGGCAGCAAGCCTCTAAACGACTGGATCTTTGTTCTGACACAGGAGACTTTCAGTCCCAGGCTTAGCCTCCTCCTGTAGCACTTCGAAAGCCATCACCAGGACCTCCAACGATTTTACTAGCAGTACAGCATCATCAGCAACAACAAGATCAGTAACCTTGATGTCACCAACAGACGTTTAGCTACAATTTTGTTCGGGAACGTTGCTTAATCCCCAGTCCATGCTAGTCTTGAAAAGTGATGAAGCATTGACGCGCCCTTGCCTCACTCCTGAATTAACAGCGAAGAAGTCGGAAACGCCTCCCCCACACTTCACAGTACGCTCAGTCCCAGAGTAAAGGCCAGCCATCAGGTTAATAATCGTTGCAGGAATACCTCAGATTCGCAAAATATTCCAGAGTGCCTGACGATGCAATGAGTCAAAAGGCTTCTTGAGATCGACGTAGGCTACGAGCAACTCCTGTTGAAACTAACGTCGGAATTCCACAAGGACACGAAACGCAAGGATTCAGTCAATTGTTGTCCTGCCGGGCGAGAACCCGGATTACTCAGGTCTCTGAAACTTTAGCAGACGAAATCGAATTCGCATCTGTAGCAGGTGAGTGAGTATCTTCCCTGGCACTGAGTAGTGTAATATCACGTTAATTGTTGCAATTCTGTTGGTCTCCTTTTTTTCTTTTTTTTTTTTCCAGACAGGGACAAGTCCGTCCTCGTGTAGAGAATGCATCTAATGTGTGTGGGGGCTCCACACACATAGCTCTACTACGTAGACAGAGTGTAGTCAAAGGGTCTTCGTCTCATCAACTCTCCTCTTACTAGCAGTTTTCTACCTCTTAATTAAATACCGCCGCAGTGTTGCATCTCTTTCTATCTTCTATCGATATTCTCATGTTGATTGCTCTTCTGAACTTGGTAACTATATGCCTCACACCTCCTCCGCTGGCCACGCTGCACTCGACTATCTACTCTAGCTTATTCCTGTACTGTCCAAACCCCTTATGCAAGAGTTAACCAGCATCTTCATTCTTTCATCCCCTTCACTGGTTAACTCATCTGTATTTCCTCCTGCCTATGACGTGTCCTCTTTCAAGTGGAGAGTATCAAGACACCTCTCCTTTCGATTTGGCCATTCTTTACTTTCATCTTTTTTTTCTAGGAGCAGCGTATTGCGAGCTTTTTTCTACACCCTTGAGCTGCTTCCTTTCCTGTAAAAATTATTATAATATAATATAATATAATATATAAATATATATATATATATATATATATATATATATATATATATATATATATATATATATATATATATATATATATATATATATATATATATATATATTGTTACAGTAGTTGTAATTATATCAATGTATTATTATTATTATTATTATTATTATTATTATTATTATTATATATCACCATGGATTAGGAATGCATGTATCAGTGGAATATACCCACTTCAGATAGATCACGCCACCGTCTATAGGAATGTCATCCGTCAGTGTTGTTCGTTCGTTCGTCTTGGTATGTGTAACAAGCATTCCGTCAACTTAGAGGTCACCTTGACGTACGTGACCAGTTGTAACTTCATCATTTTCCACGTCTCTAATCTTCACTCCTTCCTGAGAGCCCGACTCATACAGACCTACTGTCTCGGCTCTCTCCAACGCCCCTGTACTTAGGTTACAAGAATATATTCACCTAAACCAGCTGCGGGTGTTTCCCTGCACGCCTTGTTCGTCCCCACCAAGACCCTGTCTGAGCTACACGCCACAAGACCGGCCGCCGTTACAATATATATATATATATATATATATATATATATATATATATATATATATATATATATATATATATATATATATATATATATATATATATATATATATATATATATTATTTTTTACAGGAAAGGAAGCAGCTCAAGGGTGTAGAAAAAAGCTCGCAATACGCTGCTCCTAGAAAAAAAGATAAAAGTAATGAATGGCCAAAACGAAAGGAGAGTTGTCTTGATACGCTCCTCTTGAAAGAGGTCACGTCATAGGCAGGAGGAAATACAGATGAAAGAAGGCTGTTCTAGAGTTAGCCAGCGAAGGGGATGAAAGAATGAAAATGCTGGTTAACTCTTGCATAAATGGTTTTGAAAAGTACAAGGATAAGCTAGAGTAGATAGTCGAGTGCAGCGTGGCCAGGGGAGGAGAGGTGAGGCATGTAGTTACCAAGTTCAGAAGAGCAATCAGCATGAGAATATCGATAGAAGATAGAAGGAGATGCAACGCTGCGGCGGTATTTAATTAAGAGGTAGAAAACTGCTAGTAAGAGGAGAGTTGATGAGACGAAGAGCCTTTGACTCCACTCTGTCTATAGTCTGTTCGGAGCATGAAGGCGGTTCAAGGCGTGGCAAATTCCAGAATTCCCATGAGTGCAGCGCTGCCAGTTCGACCGCCAATTATCAGCTTAGCACTCTCTCCCGGCCTATCCACCCACAACCCACCTGTTTATCTCTCTCTCTCTCCCTCTCTCTCCCTCTCTACCCGGGGGAGGTACCTACGGGGACACACCGACCACCACCACCACCACCACTGCCAACACCACAACGTGGCAACATGGGAAAAAATCTCTGCCACATGTCATAGAATTTATACAAATTCTTGTTATAATCCTAAACATCGACACTCATTGTACTATGTACCTTCCTTTACTATATACAGAATATATAAAATATCGCTTTCAAATAGCACATGGATGGGAAATAAGAGAGAGACGCATGTACGAAAGCTGATTTGGCAGCATGGGTAGAGGTAAACGACGATACCAGCTCCACCCTGAACCGCCTTCTTGCTCTGAACAGACTATAGTAGAGCTATGTGTGTGGAGCCCCCCCACACATTAGATGCATTCTCCACACGAGGACGGACTTGTCCCTGTCTGAAAAAACAAAACAAAGGAGACCAACAGGACTGCAACAATTAACGTGATATTACACTGCTCAGTGCTAGGGCAGATACTCACTCACCTGCTAAAGATGCGAATTCGATTTCGTCTGCTAAAGTTTCAGAGACCTGAGCATTCCGGGTTCACCCCCGGCAGGACAACAATTGACTGAATCCTTGCATTTCATGTCCTTGTGGAATTCCGACGTTAGTTTCAACAATAGAAGCCTTTTGCCTCATTGGATCGTGAGGCACTCTGGAATATTTTGCGAATCTGAGGTATTCCTGCAACGATTATTAACCTGATAACTGGCCTTTACTCTGGGATTGAGCGTGCTGTGAAGTGTGTGGGAGGCGTTTCCGACTTCTTCGCTGTTAATTCAGGAGTGAGGCAGGGGCACGTCAATGTTCCATCACTTTTCAAGACTAGCATGGACTGGGTATTAAGCAACGTTACTGAACAAAATTGTAGCAAAACTTATGTTGGTGACATCAAGGTTACTGATCTTGTTTTTGCCGATGCTGCTGTACAATTTATATATATATATATATATATATATATATATATATATATATATATATATATATATATATATATATATATATATATATATATATATATATATATATATATAGAGAGAGAGAGAGAGAGAGAGAGAGAGAGAGAGAGAGAGAGAGAGAAGCTCGCTAAACGCTGCTCCTAGAAAAAAGATAAAAGTAAAGAATGGCCAAAACAAAAGGAGAGGTGTCTTGATACGCTCCTCTTGAAAGAGGTCGCGTCATAGGCAGGAGGAAATACAGATGAAAGAAGGCTGTTCTAGAGTTAACCAGTGAAGGGGATGAAAGAATGAAGATGCTGGTTAACTCTTGCATAAGGGGTTTGGACAGTACAGAGATAAGCTAGAGTAGATAGTCGAGTGCAACGTGGCCAGTGGAGGAGGGGTGAGGCATGTAGTTACCAAGTTCAGAAGAGGAATCAGCATGAGAATATCGATAGAAGACAGAAAGAGATGCAACACTGCGGCGGTATTTAATTAAGAGGTAGAAAACTGCTAATAAGAGCAGAGTTGATGAGACGAAGAGCCTTTGACTCCACACATTAGATGCATTCTCCACACGAGGACGGACAAGGACCCTGTGTATGGACTGCATCTGTGCGGGAGAGGAGGACTGTCGGACACGATACAGAACGCCCAACCTCGAGAAAGCTGATTTAGCGAGAGATGCGATGTGAAGTTTCCAGTTAAGATTATAAGTTAAGGACAGACCAAGGGTGTTTAGTGTGTGTGTGTGTGTGTGTGTGTGTGTGTGTGTGTGTGTGTGTGTGTGTGTGTCTATATATATATATATATATATATATATATATATATATATATATATATATATATATATATATATATATATATATATATATATATGTGTGTGTGTGTGTGTGTGTGTGTGTGTGTTTCGGCAGGTGTCTTCCTACCTACTCCCTACAGCTAATGGGCCTCATGAGTGCCTCTTATTGTCCTTAAAAACTGTGCTTCCGTGCTGACACCCTGCCTGGTCAAACTCTTTCGTCCCTGCCTGTCAAAATCTACCTTTCCTTCCTGCTGGAAGTACGCCTACATACCGCCTGTGCCTAAGAAGGGTGATCGTTCCAATCCCTCAAACTACCGTCCTATAGCTTTACTCTCCTGTCTTTCTAAAGTTTTTGAATCTATCCTTAACCGGAAGATTCATAAGCATCTATCCACCTCTGACCCTCTCTCTGATCGCCAGTATGGGTTTCGCAAGGGGTGTTCTATTGGTGATTTTCTTGCTCTCTTAACTGACTCTTGGTCATCCTCTCTTAGCCGTTTTGATGAAACTTTCTCAGTTGCGCTAGACATATCGAAAGCTTTCGATAGTCTGGCACAACTCTTTGCTTTCTAAACTGCCCTTATACGGATTCTATCCCTCTGTGCCTTCATCTCCAGTTTCCTCTCCGGCCGATCTATCTCTGCTGTGTTAGACGGTCACTGTTTTTCCCCTAAACCCATCAACAGTGGTGTTCTGCAGGGCTCTGGCCTGTCTCCGACTATGTTTCTGATATTCATCAGTGATGTTCTTCCCACAACAAACTGTCCCATTAACTCATATGCCGACGACTCTACTTTGCATTATTCAAGTTCTTTCAACAGAAGACCCTCACAACAGAAATTACGAGGCTCT
Organism: Eriocheir sinensis; assembly: GCF_024679095.1. Classification (NCBI taxonomy): domain Eukaryota; kingdom Metazoa; phylum Arthropoda; class Malacostraca; order Decapoda; family Varunidae; genus Eriocheir; species Eriocheir sinensis. Next base: position 11,483,269 of record NC_066513.1, on the reverse strand, counting down.
AGACGGGAGGCTGCTGAGGGCTTAACCTCTGACCTTGCTATTATTTCCGATTGGGGCAGAAGAAATCTGGTGTCCTTCAATGCCTCAAAAACTCAATTTCCCCACCTATCAACTCTACATAATCCTCAAACTCAGCTGTAAGTTACCTTTTTTCTACACTAAACATCCTCGGTCTATCCTTAACTCAAAATCTTAACTGGAAACTTCACATCTCTTCTCTCACTAAATCAGTTTCCTCGAGGTTGGGCGTTCTGTATCGTCTTCGCAAGTTCTTCTCCCCCGCACAGTTGCTATCCATATACAGGGGCCTTGTCCGCCCTCGTATGGAGTATGCATCTCCCGTGTGGGAGGGCTCCACTCACACAGCTCTCTTGGACAGAGTAGAGTCTAAGGCTCTTCGTCTTGTAGCGGGTGCTACTTCAGGCAGTCTAATTTCCTAGTTCAGGGAAGGAAGAACCAAATACTGTGATGGTCTTACAGCAACTGATTTAATAGTGAGAGATACAGCTATTTATAGGGCGTTACATGATCACGCACAGTTCGACAGAAAGTCAGCTACAAGCATGGCTGCCGCTCCGCGCCTCGTGAGTATTGGCTGTCGGCCGTCTTGGATCTAGCGCTTAGACTCCCGTCCCGCGCCTCGTGCTTGGGTTTGTGATGAAGGCCGCCACAATACTCTCCCCTCAGCGAAAATGTCCCGTTGCGCGTGAGAGGGGACAGCCACCCTTGGAGAGTCGTACAGGAGGGAGGTCATCGTCTCGAAGGTATGCTGGCATGAGTCGGTCGATTTTGACTCAGTCGTCGCTGCCCTTTATACGAAGTATGAAAGCTTTCTTTTTTCTTTGGATGACTTCGTAGGGGCCAGAGTAAGGGGTAAGGGGGGGTGAAGGGTGGTGTGTGGGCGTCGGTGCGAATAAAGACATGCTTTGATGAATGTAGATCTCAGGGGACGTATCGGTGATCTGGCGTCTTGTATGTTTGTTTGCACGGAGCGAATTTCCCGACGATGCTCCTGAGGCGGTTGATGTCGTTGCTCGTAGGGGCTTCAGGGAAGAATTAGGCGGGTACAACGAGGGGGTCGCCGAAGATCATCTCGGCCGGGGAGACGTCGAGGCCCTCCATTGGGGTAGTACGAAGGCCGAGGAGGACCCAGGGTAGCTGTGAGAACCATGTTGAGTTGTTGCATCGTGGCATCAGGGGCGCCTTGAGGGTCCTGTGAAATCACTCCACCATGCCGTTAGCTTCTGGGTTGTAGGCTGTAGTGTGGTGGACTGCTGTGCCCAACAGCTGTCCCAAGTACGTCCATAACTGCGACGTGAAGGTGGTGCCACGGTCGGACGCGATGTGCTCTGCAATGCCGAATCTGGCGATCCATCCGGAGAGCAGGGCCGCGGTGCAGGAGGCTGAAGTGGCGTCGGGCATTGGGATAGCTTCTGGGCATCTGGTAGAGTGGTCTACGATGGTGAAGAGATAACGGTGTCCTGCTGACGGAGGAAGGGGACCCACTACCTCAACGTAGATGTGGGCGAACCGTCTCTGAGGGTGGTGAAAGGATCCGGGGCTCGTCTCGGTGTGTCGGTGGACTTAGGATTTCGGACAGGATGAGCAGGACTGAACCCAGTTCCCCGCGTCGCGGGAGATGCCATGTCACACGAACTTTTGCGTTAGCAGTCGTCTTGTTGCTGGTCGTGAAGAATGTGACAGGTCGTGGACGAGGTCGAAAACGTGACGGCGAAGGGATGCTGGTATCCATGGGCGTGGTCGCCCGGTGCTGACGTCGCAGAGGATGGTGGTGCCGGAATCGCTCAGGGGAACGTCCTTCCACTGTAGGGCTGTGAGCGATGTTGTCGCTGCAGTCGTCTCGGGGTCCCGTTGCTGCTCCTTGGCAAGGAGGTTGTAGTCGAATCCCAGTTGAGTTGCGTCTATTTCGACTCTGGAGAGAGCGTCGGCTACCGGGTTCTTCCTGCCTGGCAGGTGTCTGAAGGTGCAGTTAAACTCGGAGATGGCTGAGAGGTCTCGGAGCTGTCGTGGGAACCAGGCGTCCGTCTGTCTAGTAAAGGCGTGAACCAAGGGCATGTGGTCGGTCTGGATGGTGAAGGTTGCATCCTCCAGGAAGTGGCGGAAATGACGGACGTCTTGGCGGACGACGAGAAGTTTTCTGTTGAAGGCGGAGTAGTTCATTTCAGTCTTAAGGAGTTTGCGCCTGAAGAAACTGAAAGGACGTGGCCGTCCGTGGGTGATTTCTTCCAAAACAGCGCCAATGGCGATGTTGTTGGCGTCCGTGGTGACGATGAGAGGCTTCCCGGGAACTGGAAAAGCAAGGAGGGCTGCCGCGGCGAGGGCGTCTTTAGCTTTCTGGAAAGCATCTGCTTGAGAAGGGCACCACGTCAGGTCCATGGGTTTGCCTGCTATAGTACTGCGTGTAGTGGCGCCATGGTGGAAGCGATCCTGGGCAAGAAGGGGTGGTAATAATTGACTATTCCCACGAATTCCTGGAGGCCCTTGACTGTGGTGGCCGTGGGAAATCTTTGGATTGTGGTCTCCTTGTCTGGTAGGGGTGAAACGCCTGCAGGAGAGAGATGGCCCCCCAAGAAGTCCACCTCTCTGGCGCCGAACACACACTTGTCGTAGCGTGCCACCAGGCCGTTCTGCTGAAGGCGCCCCAGTACTTCGAAGAAATGTCGTAGGTGTTCTTCCTTTGATGATAAAAATATGAGGATGTCGTCGATGTAGCAGGCCCAGAAGGGTAAGTCACCGAGGATTCCGTCCATCATCCGTTGAAAGCTGGCGCCAGAGTTTCCCAGGCCAAAACAGCTGTAATTAAATATGAAGGTGACGAATGGCGTGGTGACGGTTGTCTTTGGGATGTCCTCCGGGTGCATGGGGACCTGGTAGTAGCCCTTCAGTAGGACCAATTTTGAGAAGATTTTCACGCCGTGGAGGAAGGAGTTGATGTCGGCGATGTGGGGCAGTGGGTAGGGGTCAGGCTCTGTTCTATTGTTGAGGCGCCTATAGTCCCCGCAGGGGAGGAGGCAGCCGTCCTTCTCCGTCACGATGTGAAGTGGTGACGCCCAGGGGCTTGACGCCTTCTGGCAGATGCCCAGACGCTCGAGCTCGGTGAAGGTATGTTTTGCTGCGGCGAGCTTGTCAGGGGCCAAACGACGAAATTTGGAGAACACCGGGGAGCCTGATGTCTTAATATGGTGGTAGATTCCATGTTTTGCCGGATGTTTTAGCTGTTGTCGGAATTCTGGCTTGAAGACATCGGAGTAAGTGTTGCGGAGGTGAGCGAAGCCGTCTGTCACCTCGACTGCCTGTAGGGCGAACTCGGTGGGCGCGGCGGCGATGGGGGTGGTGGTAAAAGAGGCTGCGTCCACTAGCCGACATCTGGCGACGTCCACGAGGAACTGGTAATGGGCTAGAAAATCTGCCACAAGTAAGGGAAGGGTGACGTCTGCCACTATGAAACTCCATCCGAATGTGGGGCCGCCGATGTTGATATCGAGGTGCTGACGGCCGTACGTTGGTATAGGTGTGGTGTTGGCCGCTGCGAGTTGGAAGTTGGGTGCTGGTTGATGGGGCTTCTTCCATCGTGCAGCTAGCAGGAGGGAACGGGTAGCGCCAGTGTCGACCAGGAAACGCACCCGCGTTGCAGGATCGGAGAAGAATAAGGCGGTGGGGGCCGCCGCGATGCACGGCGGCCGCCCTACCCGTTTTTTGGCCACGAGCATCCTGGCTGACAGGTTCTTGCCTTGGAGCTGAATTAGGGGTGGTAGTAGCAGAGATGCTCAGTAAACTTCTTCTTGGTCCCTTGCTGGTTTGATCGTGGCCGCGGGGTGTGGTACTGTTGCGCCGGTGCTTGTCAGGTTCTCTCTGGTAGGCGGTGTGCTGCTGCGAGGCCGACCTCATCATCCTGGAATGATGGTGGGGTGTCGGAAGGCACGGCGTTGATGCGGCGGGTTGAAGCCGTGAGTACGTCGACTAGGCGATCTGCTTGTTGTTGCAGGTCATCCGTGTCGATTTCCTCCCCGTGGGGAATGGCATCGCGGATGGATTCGGGGAGGCGGAGGAGCCACAGTGCTCGAAGCAGGTCTAGATGTCGAGACGACCCGTCGGGAGCTGGAGGGAGTCTTGCCAGGGCCCTCATCTCGAGGAGGGCGTCAGAAGGTTTTTGGTCGCCAAGGGGTTGTTGTGGGAGCTGGAGGAGCTGTGACACTCGCGCTGCTGGGGAAGGCGTAAAACGCTGAAGTAGGTAGGTTTTCAGAGCGTCGCATTCGATGGCGGCGTCGCCCTTGGCTTCCAACCATTCCGAGATACTTGGAAAAAAAGTTCTTCTGGGAGAGGGGTTAAAACGTGGTCTGCCCGTGATTTTGGGTTGCTCACTCTTTTGAGGCGGAATTGCACCTCTACTCGCCGGAACCAGGTATGTGCGTCAATCGTAGAGAAGGTCGGTAGCTTGACCTGTGCGGCTGCGGCTGGGTGGGGGTCTGCGGGAGTGGTGGACGAAGGGTTGATGGAGAACGTGTCCATTGTGTCGAGAGGTGAGGGAGCAGCGTGCGTCACTCCGGGTAGCACCAATGTAGCGGGTACTACTTCAGGCAGTCTAATTTCCTAGTTCAGGGAAGGAAGAACCAAACACTGTGATGGTCTGACAACAACTGATTTATTAGTAAGAGATACAGCTATTTATAGGGCGCTACAGGATCAAGCACAGCTCTATAGCCTATCAGCTACCAGCGTGGCTGCCACTCCGCGTCTCGTGAGTATTAAGTGTCGGCAGTCTCGGATCTAGCGCTTAGACACCCGTCCCGCGCCTCGTGCTTGGGTTTGTGGCGAAGGCCGCCAGTCTCATCATTTCCCCTCCTCTTACTGATAGTCTCCTACCTCTTAAATTTCGCCGCCATGTTGCCTCTCTTTCTATCTTCTATCGATATTTCACGCTGACTGCTTTTCTGAACTTGATAACTGCATGCCTCCCCCCCTCCCGCGGCCCCGCTGCACGCGACTTTCTACTCATGCTCATCCCTATACTGTCCAAATCCCTTACGCAGGAGTTAACCATCATTCTCACTCTTTCATGCCTAACGCTGGTAAACTCTGGAACAACCTCTCTTCATCTGTTTTTCCTCCTGCTTACGACGTGAACTCTTTCAAGAAAAGAGTATCAGGACACCTCTCCTTCCGGAATTGACCTCTCTTTCGGCCACTCCTCTGAACCCTTTTATATAGGAGCAGCGATTAGCGGGCTTTTTTCATTATTCTCTTTTTGCCCTTGAGCTGTTTCCTTGGCTGTAAAAAATGTGTGTGTGTGTGTGTGTGTGTGTGTGTGTGTGTGTGTGTGTGTGTGTGTGTGTGTGTGTGTGTATATATATATATATATATATATATATATATATATATATATATATATATACATATATAGATATATATATATATATATATATACAGATATAGATATAGATATATATAGATAGATAGATAGATAGATAGATATAGATATAGATAGATAGATTGATAGATAGACATATATAGATATAGATCAGTGATGAGCACCGATCAATATTTTTTTATGCTGTTCCGATCCCCGATCATCCGATCAGTTTGGGCAACTGATCCGATTCTGATCATCCGATCATATTTTAAGTACTGCTGTTCCGATCACCATTCCGATCATCCGATCATTAAAACATAATATACTATTATTTTTTTAAATCATAATTATAAGAAACATCTATTTTAGGCGTTCTTTAAGTAATAATTTCAAATAAGTAATAGCTTAATTATTTGTTTATGAATATATATATATATATATATATATATATATATATATATATATATATATATATATATATATATATATATATATATATATATATATATATATATATATATATATATATATATATATATTTTTTTTCTTCTTTCTTTTGATATATAGGACATGGTAAAGAAAAAAACGTTATTTTAACTTCTTATTTTAGGCATTTATTTAAGTCTACTCTTTTTATTTAATTTCTGAAAGTATGAAAAGGGAATTATGTTTGCTATTTTAACTTTTGTTTGAAGTTGATTTAGATTTTTGTCAAATTTTTTTTCACTTTTTAATATTTTATCATCGATATCTTAGAAATATTTGTATTATTCTATAAAAAGACGAGCGATAGTGATCACTAATCTCCTATCCTTCTTGATTAAATAGCTTTCTGAATAAAATATATTGGTCCATGAATAAATTAGTTACAAGAAGAACATATGCAAAAAGGTTTTGATTTTAAGTGAGCCAGTGTTGTGTCATCTGCCATTCACGTATCCTAAGACATTCCATCCTGATATGTGCATGCGCAGAACCCGATGTTTACAAACACAGTGTTGATATCGTAGTTAGTCCAGGTAAGATGGCGGCAAGACAGCATGGAAGATTTAATGGGAAAATGGCCTAATTCAAGAATGACATGGACCCCATAATTCAGATAGCCTACCATTAAATGGAGAGAATCCGAAAAACATGACCATCAATCAGAATAGAGTACGTTATCTCATTTATCACATATACTGACATACAAGGGGTGCAGGTTATCTCATTTATCACATTTACCAACATACAAGTGGTGTAGGTTATCTCATTTATCACATTTACCAACATACAAGGGGTGCAGGTTATCTCATTTATCACATTTACCAACATACAAGGGGTGTAGGTTATCTCATTTATCACATTTACGGACATACAAAGGATGCAGGGTATCTCATTTATCACATTTACTGACATACAAGGTTTCAGGCTACCTCATTTATCACATTTACCGACATACAAGGGGTTTAGGTTATCTCATGTTTCACATTTACGGACATACAAGTTTTCAGGTTACCTCATTTATCACATTTACCGACATACAAGGGGTGCAGGTTATCTCATTTATCACATTTACTGACATACAAGGTTTCAGGTTACCTCATTTACAAGGGGTTTAGGTTATCTCATGTTTCACATTTACTGACATACAAGGGTAGGCGGTGGCTGAGTGATTAGCGTGCGGGGCCAGCATTCATCACGCTATGGACAATGTCGATTCGAATCCCCACGCTACCACCTGAGATTTTTTAGTCACCGCCGAGTGGCTTAAGACTACCCACAGGCTGTCCACAAGAACACCTATCATCCTGGATTCTAGAAGAAACCGTACAAGCGAATCAAAAATGAGTTCCAGGGGGCAGCATGAGCCAAGCATAACTAGCGCCACTATAAAAATTGCCTGCGCCATGACGGGCTTGGGCAGACCACCAGGCCCCTGAAGAAAGCCTACCGGCTGAGATGTAAAAAAAAAAAAAAAAAAAAGTTACCTCATTTATCACATTTACCGACATACAAGGAGTGTAGGGTACCACATTTATCACATTTACCGACATACAAGGGTTGTAGGGTACCTCATTTATCACATTTACCGACATTCAATGGGTATAGGGTATCTCATTGATCACATTTACAGAGATACATGGGGTGCAGGTTATCTCATTTATCACATTTACCAACTTATAAGGGGTGTAGGTTATCTCATTTATCACATTTACCGACATATAAGGGGTGCAGGTTACCTCATTGATCACATTTACCGATATACAAGGGGTGTAGGTTATCTCATTTCTCAGATTTACCGACATACAAGGGGTTCAGGTTATCTCATTTATCACATTAACGACATACAAGGGGTGTAGGTTATCTCATTTATCACATATACCGACATAGAAGGGGTGCAGGTTATCTCATTTATCACATTTACCGACATACAAGGGGTGTAGGCTATCTCATTTATCACATATACCGACATGCAAGGGGTGCAGGTTATCTCATTTATCACATTTACTGACATACAAGGGGAGCAGGTTATCTCATTTATCACATTTACCGACATCCCTCATTTACAAAGGGTGCAGGAAGAAACTTTCATATTTCAAGCAATTTTCACTTTCAAAACATACGTCAACATTTACTTTTAAAAAGATAAAAAAAAAAAACTCAGATGGGACATATCGCGATAGGCAGTCGACAAAGACATGGTACCGTGTCGCAATTCATCCACCCTTTGTTTGTGAACAAATCCCGCACATGTGCAGATTGGATGGGATGTCTTAGATACGTGGATGGCAGATGACACTACACCGGGTAGAATACGTGGCAATGGGTTTAAGTTGGATAAGTTCAGGTTCAACAAAGACATAGGCAAGAATTGGTTGAGTGGTATGGGGCGTTAGTTTGGTGCCGTGGTCTGGGCGGCATTTTGCGCTGTCTCGCGAGACCTCCTTCCTCCTCCTCTTGTTTTTTTTTTTTTTTTTTTTTTTTTTTTTTTTACGTCGCGGCCTATAGCGCCGGTAGGCTTCTTCCCGGTGGGGCCTGATGGTCGGCCCAAGGCTTCTTCCCGGTGGGTCCTGATAGTCGGCCCAGCCCGTTCTGGCGCAGGCGAGTGTTTATAGTGGCGCCATCTTGCATTGGCTCATGCTGCCCTCCCGGAGCTCATATTTAATCCTAGAATCTAGAGTCCGGGTTGATAGGTGGTCTTCTGGACAGCATGTGGGTAGTTTTAAGCCACTCGGCGGCGGCTGAAAAATCCCAGCTTGGTGGCACCGGGCGGGGATTGAACTCGCGTCCTCCTGAACGCGGTGCTGTTACTCTGTCGATTCAGCGGGGGGAGACCGACAGGTGGGTAAGGTGGGGTCGAGGGAAGGCAAAACCCTCCCCCCGGTTAAGAAGGTGAGGGGTCGAGGCGGGGCGAAGCCCCCCCCCCCCCCCTTTTAGCTTAGGTCTTGTTGGTTTCCCGGAAAGGAACTGACGCTGCCGCCATTAGATCGGACGATCGTACTGTTGATTGAAAGTGCCCAGCTCTGATATATATATATAAATCTATCTATCTATCTATCTATCTATATCTATCTATCTATATCTATATCTATATCTATATATATATATATATATATATATATATATATATATATATATATATATATATATATATATATGTGTGTGTGTGTGTGTGTGTAATAATAATAATAATAATAATAATAATAATAATAATAATAATAATAATAATAATGGGTTTATTAATGTAAGGCAGCCGTCAGGCTGAAAATATACAAATTAAAAATACAAGAAACTAATAGTAAATAGGCTACACTAGCGGGAGGGAGAGGGTGGGGGTGGTTTGGGAGAGCTAAAAATAGAGACATAAGGGAGAGGGAGGGAACTTAGAGGGGTAGCGGCGAGGTGCTAAACTCCACCGCGGCCCTTTGGGTATGACTGTCACTGGGCATTGTTTATCATCCGCACCATCGCGGGCACTGCACTACGTTTGTAACGGTCGGTTCGCGGCGCTCTGAAGGGGTTGAGTTTGTTGCGGTGTCTGGTGAAGCGGGTGGGAGGAGGCGCGTCGGGTGGAAGAAGGTGGCGATGGCGAGGATGGTGAAGCAGGGAGATTCCAAATTTTCTGAGGGCGTCCTGGTGCCTGACAGAGAGCCTCAGGAGACTCAGGGTGGCCAGGGCATTGTCGTAGGTGCGGCAGTCAGGGCCTAAAATGACCCTGAATGCCCTCTTTTGAACCCTCTCAAGCTGCTGTTGTTGGGTGAGGGTAAGGGACGAAGACCACACCGGGGAGACATACATTAGCTTTGGCAATATGAATGATGAATAAATACTGCACAGCTCAGCAGCTGGTGCCCCCAGCGTCCTGAGTCTACGCAGCATGTACAGCTTGTAGGAGGCTGCTCTGACGGTGTTGGAGACGTGGAGCTTCCAGGTGAGCTGGTAGTCCACAGTGATGCCTAGTAGTTTGGTGGACTGGACGACCTGGAGGTGGTGTGAGCCAATAGACAGCAGCGGAGGTGGCATATCTCTCTTGGACGGGCAAACGTGCATCACCATGGTCTTGGTGTGGTTGATAGTGGCACTGTTGTCAATCGTCCATGCCTGAAGGTTGTCGAGCGACGCTTGAAGAGGTGCATAGTCAGGATCCCTGTTGTTGACGGGGACGCCCAAGGTGCTGTCGTCAACATATTTCCTGCGATGCGGTGTGTCCATGAGGGCGTTGTTAATGAGCACAAAGAAGCAAAACGGACCTATTTTGGTGCCTTGCGGGACGCCGCACGTCAGCTCAAGAGGAGTGGAGACCGAGCCCTGGGAGCGAACTATTTGCTGACGTGCGCTGAGGAAATCAGTCAGCCACGATATTAAATTAGGGTGAAGCCCCAGCTCAATGGCCTTAGTAATGACAACAGTGTGGTCTACAAGGTCAAAAGCTTTCCTGAAGTCGACAAAAGCAAGGGCAAGGGAGGTGTCTCGTTTGTCCAGGTGGCTGTGTATGAAATCTAGAAAGCTGACCAGGCAATAAGTGGTGGAGGAGTGCTTCATGTTGCCAAATTGTTGGATGTCTATGAGGCTAGTAATATCATCATAAGCCCAGTTAAAAATAAAATCTTCACAAATGAGGCTGGGAATGGGCGTGGTGGCGATTGGCCTTAGGTCGTTAAGGGACTGTGGGCTGGAAATATTGGGGATGGGAGTGACAAAGGAAGTGTGTGTGTGCGTGTATGTGTGTGTGTGTGTGTGTGTGTGTGTGTGTGTGTGTGTGTGTGTGTGTGTGTGTGTGTGTGTTGGGGGATTCGCTCTCCTTCGCCCTACAAGCCCTACAAGGTAGGCTGATTGTTGGGCCTACAAGGACAAAAGTCACATGAGTATCAAGAGAGGATACTCATCTGTGGTGTCCATCAACGACACTCCCCTCCAGGTAGTCACATCTGCAAAACTACTTGGAGTCACCCTGGACAACAACCTCACATGGAAGGAGCATGTCTCCCAGCTCACCAGATCTGCCACCAACAAGTTTTACCTGCTGAGGAGACTTAAAACGCTCGGGACCCCAGAGAGTGCGCTGGCGAGCGTGTACTCCTCGTTCATCCTCCCCAAACTTATCTACGAATCCCCAGCGTGGTCTTCCTCCATCAACATCACGCAGCGCCGCCAACTTGAACGAGTCTAGAAGCGAGCCTGCAAAATCATCCTGGGCCCTCACTACACCAGCTACCAGGACGCCCTCGACTCCTTCCATTTAACCAGCCTACAACACCGTCACGAGACCCTACTACACCAGTTCGCAACCAAGCTTCTCAACCAGCCCAGACACAGACACATCCTCCCACCCGCAGTGAACCGCCCTCAGCACTCAGTGAGACACCACAACATTCTTGCTCCGATTCGGGCACGGACTGACCGCTATAAGAATAGCTCAGTGCCCGTAATGGCCAAGTTTGAAATAATGCAAACTGAGAACTGTTGGTGGTAGCAAGTGTTCTAAGTGCTAATCGGTTCACGGATAGAGAAAGTCTATCCGCCAGGGTTGCTTTATTTGGACAAACTTACAGAGGTCATCGACATAGACAAGACACTAAGAAAAGGTGTTTGTTTGTGTATGCGTTTATGTGAATGTTGTGAAGTGTGGGTGACATTTAAGTGTTGGTGTATATGTGGAGCTATGTGTATAATTTGACAATAGA
>NC_066513.1:11426731-11466731 GCF_024679095.1 Eriocheir sinensis | reverse complement strand
GCCACTGCCGCTCAAATCCACATAACACGTACTTACACTATATGCTCCCTGTATCTACCACCTAGTACACCATTCAATCAGCAAGACCTCCTTACACTGGTACGCCAGTTGCCCTCACCCTTCTCAATAGTTGTAGACTTCAACAGTCGCCATATACTATGGTTGGATACCACCAGCAACCCAAGAGGAGTCACTGTTGTATCTGTAATTGAAGACCTAGACCTCTGCATACTGAACACTGGTGGTTAGCGTTTTTGGACCCTTCCTTTCTTGTATTTGTATCTCTATCTTTTATTTTATTTGCATCAATTTGTATTAAAACAACTCTTTTATCACTCATTAATTACTCCATAAATGATCTCACCGTCTCGTATCCCTGGTAGCGTGATCCGGCTTAAGGTGTTATTAGAGATTGGTGTTCCGGGATAAACAAGGGAAAAAGAAAATATACATTTATTTAAAATTAAATGAAAGTAATTGCCTTACGCAGTATTCTATGCTCAGACGATCATAACACTCTGGCATATTCAGTAATGGATACAACATATGACAAACGACATGTCTTAAACATAATACTACAATACGTGCTCAATTGTTGCCAATAATAATAACACTCGTCGTTCCACAAGCAGTGGTTTGTATCTCTCTGCTTACATCACAACAATTAAATACTCTCCTCATAAATCCTAATAATACATTCGTATTCTACTACATTCCATTCTACTACAATTCACGGAAGCACCAAATTTTACCACACCCAGTGGTTTTACCTTTGCTTTACATCGCAATAAAATAATCACAATCCTGTCCCACTCACAGTCCTACTACACATCTCCTACATTATAATTTTTCAGGACAATACAGTCGGTTTCCCTTAGATTCTCGAATTTCTACCCACGATTAAGATCACAACAGCCATTCTCAGCTGAGTGAGTAGCTAGTCTGCTTTAAGCGAGAGCCAAGCTCAGTCTGGTCTTACTACTGATTTCTAGGTCACATTTTTCTTTGCTTGAGGCGGAACTACATCCCTGACACGCCTTAATTTTCTACATAACCTGTAGCCAATACTTCCTGTCAACAACCATTGGCTCGCTCATTATGTTGTATTGTTTACCTCTCCTGCTATTCGTGATTCACTCTTAAGACACTCCCATAGTGACTTCTCTGTTCAGCTATTCGCTTATAGCATGTAGTCACACTGCACGTGACATGTTTAAAGTCTTTTGAATGGTCATCCACACTTCCTGACCACGCCTACTGGTATCTGTTTTCTGTATCTGGGTCTGGGTATCTGTTTACCGTTACCCTCGTTGTTACCCTCTTTGTTAGTGTTTGTCCTATGAGATGTTTACACTGTTGTATATCTGTCACCCTACTTGTTAGTGTTTGTCCTGTCAGATGTTTACGCTCTACTGTTATGGCCATTCCTCTTGTTTGTTCGTTTTCTTGGTCCCGACATACTTCCCCTTCCGGAAGATCTCGCCCCTGAGATCTCACAGGTGTTGGTTGAGAAGATACGCCTTTCAATGTTTGCAATTGGCTCGAGTCTGGATGTAAGCGGCGTCGTTCGTAGCGCAGGACATACGAATACCCCACGGCAGACGTCACCAACAGAAGAACCAGGATCACGACAATGGCGAAGACAATCCACCAATGGATTGCGTGTTGAAATGGCTGATCCGGCTCGACCACAGAATTTAGGGCTGCAAGCCAGCTGTTAGCTCCTGTAGGGGGATGGACTCAGCACTGCGAAGAGAACCTTGCCGAAGCGTCAATATCCCACTACTCACCAGGCTGACAGTATGTTTGTTTACAGGATTGGTAGGGCATGTGAGTGTCAGAGTGATGAGGGAGGCAAGTGAACAGGTCCAGTAGCCAGGACCTTTTATAAACATAAGGGGAAATGTTTTCAAGACTATTGTGTGGCAGAGGTTGATCACTTACTCATGATTCAAGAAAGCAGCCGATTCACAACAGGCTTCGTTACTAGCCTCATAGACGGGGCCTGTGGGAGGACAAACTAACATATGGTTATTCTTGTTGCCGTGTTCTATACTAGAAAACATAAAATATATTTTCCTGTTCTCACTGAAGGCAATATATCGTGAATCAACACTATACATAAGAAAGTAAGTGCTATTCCGCACAGAAAATGGAAGGGAGTTGATTCGAAAGACATCAACGGTGTCAGGCGGATCTCCTCGTAAAGGTTTGGTGAGAGAGAAACTACGAGAATCGTGCAAAGCCGTTGTCCTGGAGGACAGTTATTACATCCCTTTATAAAGCTAAAAAATCAGGAACTGCAAGGCACAAAAGACCTGGAGGCCGAACCTAGGCTTCCTTTAGTGTACTGAACAACAGTTTGTCTCACATAATGGTTGGAGTTATGTATGTTTGCAGAGGAGCCTGCAGACTCAACCTTAAATCTTGTATACCTGGACTTATGTGTCTCAATGCTAAGTCAAAACTCAACAATGCTTGTAGGAGCTTTTTTCTCTTCCTAATGCCAAAGTCTATAGAAAATTGGTGCACAACTTGGTTCAATACATCTACAGCTGAATATAGCCTATTAAAGGCAGATTGCATGACATGCATATTACTTAACAATGTTGAGTTTTCCATAATAAACATTTAACTATATAAAATCTTTCTCAGTTAATGACTCTAGTACTCTATTTTTCCATGAATAGCATCAACTTGAGCCTGGGTCGCGGTACCAAATAAGATATTAGACAAGGATCCTAGAAAGTCAATCATTCCTCGCTTCGGTCTTTAATTCATTGAAGTATGCAGTTTGTTTTGATTAGTAGTCATCACATAGCCTAAAACTTTTTTTAGATGATGCAACAATGAACTGAATTCATTTTCAAAATTAAAGAGTGTGTATTTTATTGCTTTTACAGCTGGATACTCAGGTGACATTTGAATAACATTTCAAGCTAAAGAAGCAGTTAAATCCAGTGCTTTATATAATGCAGCTAAAACATCTTCTGTGAGGATAAACGGTACTATAGTCTCTGTCTGTGAGAACTATGATATAAATAGTATGTTGGTGTGAAACTTAGGCCAGCACGTGTTGGGGACTCCTGTTGTGTTATTGAGTCGTACACCGATAGAGTCAAATAAATATGTGGTTTACTTCGTCATATTTCCGCTTAATTATTGCATTTTCATCCTTATACATTATTCTTGTTTTATATCGTATTTGCTTTTACATTAGGCAACTCTTGTACCGTCGAAGAGCGAAGACTTTATCTATGCTGAGGTGGCTCTGAAAGTTTGGGAGTAACCTGAAAAGGTAGGGCCTGTGCATCAGCTGTTTACTGCTGTTGTAGAACAAACATTATTTAATGTGTCATGAGTAGCAGTCACTTCTGCGCTACGAGTTATCATTTTCGGTAGAATTAGTCTCAGTACCAGGGTTGAGCAATGCAGAAAATATGTCAGTGTCTTTCCGGATTTAAAGGGTATGCTCGCCTAACCGTTGAACATTGCTGCACATCGATGCAGTCTTCATGAAGGACTTTTACTCTATCTGTGTGGACCGTTGAAACCTTACTAATTCTGAGGTTCCCAATTTTTACCACTACATCACTGATCTGCTCTATTACCCTGTAGGGCCCATTAAAAATAGGTTGCAACTTTTTCTTTTCTTTTCTTTGTGGTGTCTGTTTGAGGAACACTGTCTCCAACACTGATAGTTTTGATTTTTGTAGGTTTGTAGTACTTTTCCATTTCTTCTCTATCTTCTTCAATGTAATCTATCATAAACTTTCTTTGCAACTGCAGCCATTTCCTCTTTATAGGAGTAAATATCATGAACTTTCCTTGCAACTGCAGCCATTTCCTCTTTAAAGGAGTCAATATCATAAACTTTCTTTGCAATTGCAGCCATTTCCTCTTTATAGGAGTCAATATTATACCAGGGCTGCTGAGGTTTTTTTTCTAACATAGTGTAGGGCATACGAGGATCTCTAAAATTCCTCTCTCTGTCTCTCTCGATAAAAGGGGACTCCTTTATGGTGCGATGATACGCAGCATTATAGGCCAGGGTGACTGCAAGTAAGTAACATTAAATCCCAAACGGACACATTTCCTAGAACCATTGTCCACAAAATGTTAACAACGGTATAATAAGCGCGCTTTATTATTCCATTTCCACTTGGATGGTAAGCCGTTATTTTCGCGTGTCGCACAGGTAGCTCGGAAATTATCTCCTGCATCACGGAATTAACGAACTCTGAACCTTGATCTGTAACAACTGTCTGAGGAACACCGAGTACACAAACAACATCCACGTACAACGCCCTTGCCATTTCGCGGGCTTCCTTACTCCGTAAGGGTACTGTAATCAAATACCTTTTAAAAACATCAACTTTGGTCATTACGTATCGAACCCCATTATCCGATACACCCATGGGACCCACAAGGACCATGTGTATTCTTCCAAAAGGAGTGGTGACGTCTGGATAATGCCGCCAAGGAGCAGGGTGCAAGTTCCCAACTCACTTTTAAAACGGCTACCATGACGCACTTCCTTACATAAGTTTCTACATCCTGTTTCATTCCAGGCCAGAAGGCGAACTTTCTACACCGAGATAACGTAACTTTGGTTCATCCGTGCCCTTCAGTGGCGACGAATGAGCCAGAGTTATCGCCTTGGAAATACCTGGGGGGCAGAACTGTAGCAGTCACCGCTCAAATCGCGTGCTCTCTTACCCGGTGACTCTTCAGAAAATGTGGCGTTGCACCTTCAGCGCCTCCTCCAGGCACCTTCAGCGCCTCCTCCAGGCACCCTTTGTGCCCCCTCTTCAGGCACCTTCTGTGCCCCATGGTGCTCCTCCCGGCGCTCACCCACCCATCCTCCTCCTGGCCTTCCCGCTGGTACGGCGACTGAGACACGCACACAGACTCAGTGAACACTCAAACACAGTGCGACACATTACTGAGACACAGTGTCACACAGACCCAGTGTATACGCCACCACACACCACACAAACTCAGAGAGACACGCAAACACAGTGTGACACCCCACTGGGATTACTAGCTGCCCCCTGGATTAACCACCGCCTCCAGGATCTACCACCGCCCTTTTGGATTACCTTACTCTCCTGTGGATCCTCAAATATAGCGCAGTGTCTCCAACAGTTCAGTGCAGCACGTCCCCAGCAACAGTTAGTGTCACAGTGTTACATACTAAGCGTGCAGTGTTATGTTACAGTGCCTTTTTGGACGCTGGTTCGCCCCCCGAGCCACAGAGGCCTATAGTACACGCAGTTCGTTCTACTCTCACGGACTGCCGCGGCCCCTGGCACATGCAATTTTTGCTTCATCTGTCCATATGAGTGGAGTTTTATTTTTCTTCTTGAGTGTACCTTTCTTCCCTTTGTTAATCTTTAGAAGAGGCGTAATAATTTGAGAATAATTTGCAATAAATTTGCGATAATAATTAGTCAATCCAAGAAATGACTGCAAATCATGAACAGTTTGGGGGGCCGGGCTGTTTTGTATGGCCTCCAGCTTGCTAGATTGAGGTCTTATTCTCCCTGAGCTGATGACATGGTCCAGGTAATCTACTTTTTCCTTAAAAAAGTTACACTCCTCCATCTTAATAGTCAGTTTGGCTTCCTTTAAGCGTTCCAGAATTTGTTCTAAGTTATCTACGTGATTAGAAAATGTATCGCCCAGGATAATTATGTCATCAAGGTACACCTGAACCTTGTTACCTAATAGTCCTGTAAGGACAGTGTTTATTATTTTCTGGAAGCAGGACGGGGCTGTTTTAAGGCCAAAGGGGAGGGAAGTAAATTCCCAATGTCCTGCTGGAGAAGAAAATGCCGTCTTCTCTCTGCTAATTTCATCTAGGGGGATTTGATAGTAACCCTGTTTCAAGTCTAGGCATGAAAAAAGCTTACTTTCTCCCAATTCATTGAGTATGGTAGTTATATTAGGGAGTGGGTACCGGTCGTCCCGTAGTGTCTTATTAAGTGCCCGGAAGTCCAGACAAAGTCGTAGTACTCCATCTTTTTTTGGCACTGGGATAAGTGGGGCATTATAGGGTGTTCGCGAAGGGCGAATCACACCCTGTTGCTGGAGGGTTACTCTGTCATGATAACTGATATGGATGTTATATGGACGCCTGTACACTACTTCATCAGTGTTTTGCTTGATGGTGCTTAGAAAATAGGGCGTTACTGTTAATGGTTCTTGTTATGTGGAAAACACTGTTATATATTTATCTATTAAGAACTTTAAAACCTGATTCTCTCTCTCTTCACTTGGGAATTTAGCGTCAGCAATTTAATAGAGGCTTTTCTTCCTTGCTTCAAGCTCTGCGGGCTTCAAGTCTGTCCTAACTGTGTCAGCGGTCTGTACACTAGATACTTGTGGCAGATCAGCGTATTGCTCATGAGTGACAGGCTTCACAAATCCTAACGTTGTACTATCATCTATCTTTACACTTTCACTTTCAGTATTCAAATACGGCACAGTGACATAAGATCTTTGATTGTTAGGTGAAGGGGTCAACTTAACTATCCCTGAGCACAAGACTCTAGCCTGAGGAGTACTAACACAAGGCTCAAATAAAGCTTCAGTTGCCTGTAGTTGCGTCACTAGCGTTATGTAACCTGCAACAGATGCATGCAGTTGCAAAGGTTCAGCTGCTTGGCAATGTACCGCCTTATTTTCTGTGAGACATTCTTCATTTCCATCTACATTTAGCTAAGAACCTTCACCTCTAGATATAAGACATTTTTCCTGGCATAATGGGTTGTATTGTTATGGTTTCCCCTTCTATTATCAGTTTTCAGCTTCGTTCTTTTGTTCCTCATTTAGTTGGAATATTTTCAAAATAATCTCGTGTTACATGAAAAATCAGTAGTCAACACAATAGGAGTCGGCAAATCTACATTGCGTGTTATCAATAAGTCTTGGAAACTTCTTTTTCCTTCCATATTAACTTGTCTTTTACCGTCATTTTCAATATGGTATCTTTGCACAGAGACAATATTCACGGGTTTCGCTTCACATTCATTTACTGCGAGCCCTAATTCTTTAATAAATTCATCCGTTAAAAACTCACACACGCTCCTGTTTCTATGAGTGTTGCCACTTTTGCATATGTATTATGATGAGTAGTGCGATCTGCCTAACAAAGCTACTCTTGAGTTATGTTGATTATAGCCTTCTTTTCATTATTTTTAAGGTCACTCCCTTGTTCGTTATAGCCTTCTTTTTCTTATATTTATGTGAGGCGGTTACTCCCTTGTTCGTTATAGCCTTCATCTTATTATATTAAAGGTTACTTCCTGTTCGTTATAGCCTTCATCTTATTATATTAAAGGTTACTCCCTTGTTCGTTATAGCCTTCATCTTATTATATTAAAGGTTACTTCCTGTTCGTTATAGCCTTCATCTTATTATATTAAAGGTTACTCCCTTGTTCGTTATAGCCTTCATCTTATTATATTAAAGGTTACTCCCTTGTTCGTTATAGCCTTCATCTTATTATATTAAAGGTTACTTCCTTGTTCGTTATAGCCTTCATCTTATTATATTAAAGGTTACTTCCTTGATCGTTATAGCCTTCATCTTATTATATTAAAGGTTACTTCCTGTTCGTTATAGCCTTCATCTTATTATATTAAAGGTTACTTCCTGTTCGTTATAGCCTTCATCTTATTATATTAAAGGTTACTTCCTGTTCGTTATAGCCTTCATCTTATTATATTAAAGGTTACTTTCTGTTCGTTATAGGCTTCATCTTATTATATTGAAGGTTACTTCCTTGATCGTTATAGCCTTCATCTTATTATATTAAAGGTTACTTCCTGTTCGTTATAGCCTTCATCTTATTATATTAAAGGTTACTCCCTTGTTCGTTATAGCCTTCATCTTATTATATTAAAGGTTACTCCCTTGTTCGTTATAGCCTTCATCTTATTATATTAAAGGTTACTTCCTGTTCGTTATAGCCTTCATCTTATTATATTAAAGGTTACTTCCTGTTCGTTATAGCCTTCATCTTATTATATTAAAGGTTACTTCCTGTTCGTTATAGCCTTCATCTTATTATATTAAAGGTTACTTCCTGTTCGTTATAGCCTTCTTTTCCTCATATTTATGTGAGGCTGTTACTCCCTTGTTCGTTATAGCCTTCATCTTATTATATTAGAGGTTACTCCCTTGTTCGTTATAGCCTTCATCTTATTATATTAAAGGTTACTCCCTTGTTCGTTATAGCCTTCATCTTATTATATTAAAGGTTACTCCCCGTTTTGTTCTTCGCTCATTTTCCGTTTTTTTCCACTGCAAGTGTGCATATATATTTATTTTTTATTTATTATTCATTTATTTATTTAATGTTATTTGTAGTAGTTAACTGAGGGGGGTACCTACCCTGGCCTCCTCTTCCCCTGATTCTCCTGCTTCACACAATTCTCTTAATACTTCACACTTTTGTCCATATGCATATTTTTTTTTTATACTTGACTTTTTATCCATCCCTCACACTTTTCCTGGTATTTCACTTTTTTTTCTACATCATGCTTTACACTTCCTACCTGGGGGATCGCGGGTTAGGCCTTTATAGAGTCACTCTATGACTGCCCGCCGCGGCACAGGCCAGACCATCACCCTGAGAGGCGTAGAGCCCCGTGCTCCTCTCCATCCTAGGGTAACAATCCTAAAAGAAACAAACCTGGGAGGAGGGACACTGCCGCTGCCCGACACCTGACACCCTCTCACTGTTGAGTGGATCACGGCGCGGGTGGAAAGAGACTGCCCATCCCTCTCCACTCCGCCCGGGGAAGGAACTCATGAATTCTCGGTTGTGAGTCGCGTGTGCTACCCATTGCACTACAGAGCACAAATTGTTGGCCAGAGTGTCCACCACCATATCGTTAAGTCCACGTCCTCCGGAAGAACCAATAATTATATAATTAAATCAACACTATTATTTCCGCCACTTAAAACGAGCAAAGCTTAGTAAAAATAAGAGGCGTTTTTTCGTCAGAGCAAATTAAACAAAAGCACTGTTAGCACATGTCCCTATTTATCCCTATACCGCTGCCGCCAGTTTTGGACCCTTATTTTTTTTGTATTTGTATATTTATCTTTTATTTTATTTGCATCAACTTGTATTAAAACAACTCTTTTATCACTCATTAATTACTCCATAAATGATATCACCGTCTCGTAACCCTGGTTGCGTGATCTGGCTTTAATTATTTATAGAGACGTGTTCGGGGATAAACAAGGGAAAAAGAAAATATACATTTATTTAAAATTAAATGAAAGTAATTGCCTTACGCAATATTCTATGCTCAGACGATCATAACACTCTGGCATGCAGCAATGGATACAACATATGACAAACGACATGTCATAAACAACGGGAAATACATTACGTCGTCCTGTGCCATAGTGGTCTGACGAGTGAAAGCAGGCAGTGGCTCGCCGACGCCGGGCCTTCAACCGTAACAAGAGGCATAAGACAGAGTTTAACCATATTGCCTACAAGAAAGCACGAGCACAAGCACGCTGGACACTGAAAGAAGCACGACGGTCTCGTTTGCCAGTTATGTATCCTTACTTAACTCACAGATGCAAATGACACAGGTGTGGAAGAGGGTACATAGAATAGCAGGAAAGTTTTCATCGAGCCCACCACCTGCACTTAAAATCAATAATAACATAATATCGGGGAGCGCCGAAGTCGCTGACGTCATAGCCAGTGCACGTGCTGCTGTGTCTAAGCGGGACTCTAGACCTCCCGAAGTACGCCTGCACTTGGAAGGACAGGAGAGACGCCAGCTAGTCTTTTCATCCCTTAACATTGAAATATACAACGTTCCCTGCTCCATGCGGGAACTACAATCAGCTCTTTCCCGCTGCAACGACACGTCGCCGGGCCCGCGCGATAATATCCCATATGCCATGATCAGACACCTTAATCCTACCACCATGACCTTGTTGCTCTAAATATACAACAAAATTTGACAGACTAGCATCATGCCAAGTGGGTGGCGCAAAGCCATTGTACTTCCCATCCGTAAACCTGGGAATGATGGTTCACAGCCCTTACACTACCGACCCATTGCTCTAACATCCTGCCTATGCAAACACCCGGAGAAGATGGTAAATTTTCGCCTAGTACACCATCTAGAGAGCAATGGCCACCTGTCTCCTTACCAGTCAGGTTTTCGAAAGATGTGAACAACAATAGACGCCCTCGTGCGTCTTGAGTCAGCTATCTGCCGCTCGTTTACAGACGGACAACACATGGTGTGCATCTTCTTTGACCTCGAGAAGGCTTACGACACGACATGGAGATATGGGATACTAAAGCAGCTTCATGACTTTGGTCTCCGTGGACGGATATCAAAGTTTATTGAGGGATTTCTTGGAGAACGGACCTTCCGCATCAGAGTTTACGGCCGATATCTCTCTTGCACTTTTGGCTGGGCAGGAGGGAGATTCCCTCTTCCTCAGCCTTCCCCTTCAGGTTCGCTCTGAGCCTGTCACCGCAACCCCCCCCCCCCTCCCATCTCACCCCTTCCTATAGAGGGGTTGCACTGACGTCACACCGCTTCGCTTTTGTTTTAGGAAAAACAACTGTCAGCCATTTTGGGAGGCAAGAGCGATCATCTGAGCCCCTGCTCCCTGTTGATGGCTGGCCCGTGCCTCCCGTCTTCATGACACAATCTAAGTGAATATGCAAATAATCTGGACAGTGAGGCTAGGCTTCGTTATATAACTATCCATTAGGCTGCCAAATGATGATGGACATACAGTATATACATTTATTATCAAACTTTAAGATATATTTGATGATAAGAACGATGAATATATGACTAATTTATCCCTGGGCATCCCCGGGCGGTGTTTAGTAAGAATATAAGAACGTAAGGGTTTCGCAAAAAGCCCACTGACCTATACTTGGCAACCCCTGTCTATCTACCACGAGTGGCAGTGTAGCACCTATCAGTAACAGTAATAGATGGGCCACTAACACACCCACCCACACAGTAATAGATGGGCACTAACACACTGTAATAGATGGACACTAACACTCACCCACCCACACAGTAATAGATACACTAACACCCACACCCACACAGTAATAGATGGGCCACTAACACACCCACCCACACAGTAACAGGACACTAACACCCACACCCACACAGTAATAGATATACTAACACCCACACCCACACAGTAACAAATGGGCCACTAACACCCACACCAACACAGTAATAGATGGACACTAACACCCACACCCACACTGTAATAGATGGACACTAACACACACACCCACACAGTAAGAGATGGACACTAACACACCCACCCGCACAGTAATAGATGGACACTAACACCCACACCCACACATTAATAGATGGACACTAACACCCACACTCACACAGTAATAGATGGACACTAACACACCCACCCACACAGTAACAGATGGACACTAACACCCACACCCACACAGTAATAGATGGGTCACTAACACCCACCCACATAGTAATAGATGGGCCACTAACACACCCACCCACACGGTAATAGATGGAGCACTAACACCCACACCCACACAGTAATAGATGGGCCACTAACACTCCCACTCACACAGTAATAGATGGGTCACTAACACACCCACCCACACAGTAACAGATGGACACTAACACACACACCCACTCAGTAATAGATGGGCCACTAACACAAACACCAACACAGTAACATGGCGGGGAAAAGCTGAGGAGCTCTCTTGCGGTAAATATTTGCCTCCCAAAATGGCGGGCCTTTGCGGGGCAGCTGAGAAGTGATCAGCTGATCACTGATGATAACGCCACGTGCAACCCCTCTATAGAGGGGTTGCACTGACGTCACACCGCTTCGCTTTTGTTTTGAGATGGGCAACTGTCGGCCATTTTGGGAGGCAGGAGCGATCAGCTGAGCCCCTGCCCCCTGATGGTGGCTGGCCCGTGCCTCCCGTCTTCATGACACAGTCTAAGTGAATGTGCAAGTGGTCTGGACAGTGAGGCTGGGCTTCTTTATATAGCTATCTATTGGCCTGCTTGATGATGATGGACATACAGTGTATACATTTGTTGTCGAACTTTAAGATGTATTTGATGATAGGAACGATGAATGTATGACTGATTTGGCCCCGGGCGTCCCCGGGCGGTGTTTGGTAGGAGCATGGGAACGTGGGGGGTTCGCAAAGGGCCCACTGACCTATGCTTGGCAGCCCCTGTCTATCTGCCGCGGGTGGCAGTGTGGCACCTGTCAGTGGCAGTGGTGGATGGGCCACTAGCACCCACACCCACACAGTGGTGGATGGACACTGACACACACAGTAATGGGTGGACGCTAACACCCACCCACCCACACAGTAATGGATACACTGGCACCCGCACCCACACAGTGATGGAGGGGCCACTGGCACGCCCACCCCCACAGTGGTGGATGGACGCTAGCACCCGCACCCACACAGTGATAGATGGACACTAACACACACACCCACACAGTAATAGATGGACACTAACACACCCACCCACACAGTAATAGATGGACACTAACACCCACACCCACACAGTAATAGATGGACACTAACACACACACCCACACAGTAATAGATGGACACTAACACACCCACCCACACAGTAATAGATGGACACTAACACCCACACCCACACAGTAATAGATGGACACTAACACACACACCCACACAGTAATAGATGGACACTAACACACCCACCCACACAGTAATAGATGGACACTAACACCCACACCCACACAGTAATAGATGGACACTAACACCCACACCCACACAATAATAGATGGACACTAACACACACACACACACACAGTAATAGATGGACACTAACACCCACACCCACACAGTAATAGATGGACACTAACACCCACACCCACACAGTAATAGATGGACACTAACACCCACACCCACACAGTAATAGATGGACACTAACACACACACCCACACAGTAATAGATGGACACTAACACATCCACCCACACAGTAATAGATGGACACTAACACCCACACCCACACAGTAATAGATGGACACTAACACACCCACCCAAACAGTAATAGATGGACACTAACACACACACCCACACAGTAATAGATGGACACTAACACACCCACCCACACAGTAATAGATGGACACTAACACACCCACCCACACAGTAATAGATGGACACAAACACACACCCACACAGTAATAGATGGACACTAACACACACACCCACACAGTAATAGATGGACACTAACACCCACACCCACACAGTAATAGATGGACACTAACACCCACACCCACACAGTAATAGATGGACACTAACACCCACACCCACACAGTAATAGATGGACACTAACACACACACCCACACAGTAATAGATGGACACTAACACATCCACCCACACAGTAAGAGATGGACACTAACACACCCACCCACACAGTAATGGATGGACGCTGGCACCCACACCCACACATTAATAGATGGACGCTAGCACACCCACTCACGCAGTAAGAAGTGGACACTATCACACACACTCACACAGTGGTGAGTGGACACTAGCACCCGCACCCACACAGTAATGGATGGGCACTAGCACACCCACCCAAACGGTAGTGGATGGACACTGACACCCACAGCCACACAGTGATAGATGGGTCACTGGCACCCACCCACACAGTGATAGATGGGCCACTGGCACACCCACCCACACGGTGATGGATGGGGCACTAGCACCCACACCCAGACAGCGGTGGATGGGCCGCTAGCACGCCCGCCCACACAGTGGTGGATGGGGCACTAGCACCCACACCCAGACAGCGGTGGATGGGCCGCTAGCACGCCCGCCCACACAGTGGTGGATGGGGCACTAGCACCCACACCCAGACAGCGGTGGATGGGCCGCTAGCACGCCCGCCCACACACTGGTGGATGGGCCACTGGCACACCCACCCACACAGTAACGGATGGACACTAACACACCCACCCACACGGCAGTGGGTGGGCCGCTAACTCAAGCACCAGCACAGTATCATGGCGGGGAAAAGCTGAGGGGCTCTCTTGCGGTAAATTGCCTCCCAAAATGGCGGGCCTTTGCGGGCCTTTGATCAGCTGATCGCTGATGATGACGTCACGTGCAACCCCTCTATACACACCTGTACAGTTGCGTCAGGGAGTGATGCGGCACTTCTCAAAATGTTTCGTCCACCGGCCTCTATATGTTTTGATGCCCTATCTTTTTCCTGAGGTGACGCCGCCGAAGCTGCCGCGACGCCACCTTGTACCTCATAACGCGCTCCACCGGTCACATAGCAAGCTACTTACCAACCTGATTTTGAATGGGGAGAGGGGCCCTTTATACCTTTTTTAGAGGCTGGACGTCATGCTGTCAAGATACCGAAATGCGCTACTTACTGTTGTGCAGGTGGCGATTGTGTTGATGGTTGTAATAGTGATGGTGATGAAAGTGATGGTTGTAGCGATGGTGATGAGTGGTGGTGATGACAAAGGTGATGTGCTGGCTAACTAAATGCAGTGCAGGAAAAAATAAATCCTAATCCATGATGTGGGCCTTGTTTACCCAGCCAGAAAAGATCTTGCTTTAACCATAAAATAAATATATCTTCGCTGTAACACTGCGGAACAAATTTTCCTCTGCCAGTCAACAGTCGCATCCAGTTATTATTTCTATTACCTTCCTCACTGCCCCAGCGCGATGTAGCTCCAAAGTAATGACTATCAAAGCTACAAGACAAACACTCTCAGATCACTCTCTCCCAATACGCGTAGAAAATACATAAAAGCAAATTGAATAGAGGTAATACCCTTCCCCAGTCACGAGCTAAGCACACCACTCCTTTATCTTAAAGAATCCTGTAAGCAACTGATTTGATGGCTTGGCCGTTGGCCGTTAACAACCCCGATATAATAGACAGTGACAGTTGTCCTAAGTTTGAGGTGCCATGCAGGAATATATAGCCGATAATATTTGTCTGAAAATTCATTCGGTGCTTCTCATCTCTGCAATAAAAAATAAGAATATAGTAATGTGTTAAGAAAAAAAGACTTTAGAAACAAACTTTTATTGCACACACACACACACACACACACACACACACACACACACACACACACACGTGAAAACAAACACACACGTGCACACACGCACATACGAGCACACACGCACATACGTGCACACAGGCACATACGCGCACACAGGCACATGCGGGCACACACACACACACACACACACACACACACACACACACACATTAAAACTAAATATTTTCCATAGTTCACAGCTAGCTACCGTTAAAGTCTTAGATGGACATCAATCCAACAAGTAAAATATAATAAAATATGAATCTCAGTATCTGGAGACATTATTGTTCCATTGTCTGACATGCTTTAATGCTCTCTCTCTCTCTCTCTCTCTCTCTCTCTCTCTCTCTCTCTCTCTCTCTCTCTCACACACACACACACACACACACACACACACACATTAAAACTAAATATTTTCCATAGTTCACAGCTAGCTACCGTTAACGTCTTAGATGGACATCAATCCAACAAGTAAAATATAATAAAATATGAATCTCAGTATCTGGAGACATTATTGTTCCATTGTCTGACATGCTTTAATGCTCTCTCTCTCTCTCTCTCTCTCTCTCTCTCTCTCTCTCTCTCTCTCTCTCTCTCTCTCTCTCACACACACACACACACACACACACACACACACACACACACACCACTTTTACAACTAGTATTTCGTAGAGAATCCTCTCTTTTCTATCACTTCTTCCAGCCTCCTTGGCATAGACATTACTAGATTATTACATACATCTTCTGACCGTAAATCATCCCATATGTCTTTTGCATGAGCAATAAGGTTTTCTTTTTTTCTGGGCACATTGCAGTCCCATTTTTTTACCATTTTTGCCCAAAGATTTTCAATGGGCATCAAATCTGGAGACTTTGATGGCCAGGGAAGTCTTACAACATCCGGGTGTTCCCTGAACCAGTGTTGTCCAAACTGGGGTCCGCGTACCCCTCGGGGTACGCAGCATAGATCAAAGGGGTACGTGAAAAGACGATGAACACACACACACACACACACACACACACACACACAGCAGAAACTTCCCATGTTCTATGAAGGAAAAGAGAGAGGGAGGGACGGTTGGTTACCTAGAAAGGACGCGTTTTGTACGTGTACGTAAATATAATGTAATGTAATGCAAATATGATATATATAATTGACTTTAGTCAGCCATAGGGGGTTCGTAACAGTGGGAGAATGTAATAAAGGGTACAATAGGCGAAAAAGTTTGGACAGTACTGCCCTGAACCATTCCTTTACGGCCTGGGAATTGTGGGTTGGAGCATTATCCATCGCAATGAAAATTGGTTGTGGTGGTGGTATCAGCATTGCTCTTACAGTTGGCAGCATAATTGTGTCCAATATCTCCACATATTGAAGTGAAGTCAGGCGCTCCTCAATTTCAGCTAGCTCCCCAGGTCCGCTTGCTGACATCCACCCCCAGAGTCCGACCGTTATCCTGCCACTCCTTCTCGAATAGTTGATGTTTTGAGTTTCATACCTGAAATTAGAATTAAGAAATATAAGTATTTTCTGTTTAAATAATTGAAGCCTTAATGAATATATGTTTATTATCCGAGAGAGAGAGAGAGAGAGAGAGAGAGAGAGAGAGAGAGAGAGAGAGAGAGAGATTGTGTGATAATTTATTTTATGAAGACATAAAAAAATTTTATATTTTCAGCTTTTTTGGCATATAAAAAGTTTTAGATGTCAATATTCACTGCATATGCATATATATTATTGCTTAGAATATTATAGTACCGTCAACAAATATAAAGTCACCATTATTTTCTGTAACAATAGAATTAACTGTTCAAGAAACCAGCATGGACTCGTTGTAAAACATAATGTCATAAATACTCAAAGATCGTGGCACTCTTTTGACAAATAGCTCAAAAAGGTAAACGAAAAAGTCTTATTAGGGGCAATGCGTGGCATCAGAACTGATATTAATAGCCTACTAAAGAACCCGATAATAAATCCTCGGGCGGCAACAACAACTGAGCTGGCGATGTGTGTGTGTGTGTGTGTGTGTGTGCACCGCACCCAACTGCTACCCACAGCCAGAGGGGGATGGGGAGAGGCTAGCAAGAGAGTCTTGGGGAGGAGGGTGGACAGTTTCGCGAGTCAGAAAAAAGGGAAAACAATCTGTGAATATTTAATGAAGTATTAAGGTCTGCTAATTTTATAAAAGTGCTTACAGTAAAGTAACAGATATGAATGTAAAGTTGATGAAATGGACTATGTCACTAATGCCTTTGAAAATTACTGTAATTAATTACTTTTTTAAATACAGCCATTTGCTTCCTCTCTGCGACTTTATAGTGGTGGCTTTATACCAGTTCACGGTTGAATTTATTTCTTATTCTCACCTTGTTTTGTCGAGACGCCAGCAGTGTAGTCTCCCGTGGTCGTCAGAGGCAAACGTTTTCTCGTCGCAGAAGACGACCTGTTCCCAAAACGTTGCCTCGACCGGGAGATATTCCAAAGCGAAGCCCAGGCGCTCCTCCCTGTTGGTGTCGGTGAGGAAGGGCTTGGTGGCTGGCGTCCGGTGGTGCAGGCCAGCTTCATGGAGTCTCTTCCTCACCGTGGTGATCCCTACGTTAATGCCCGTGGTGACCTTGATCTTCACAGCTGTGGTGAGGGGATTGTCTCTTGCTTGGCTGATGATGCGCTCGTCTTCCTCCTGGGTGGTGTGGCGTGGACCTCCAGGGCCAGGATTCACTAACGAGTTACGACGTTCGTAAGTCACAAAAAATGTCTTAAGGCAACTTTCGGCTGCTTTGGGCTATTCACTAAACAGTTACGACACTCTTCCGGCACCGTAACTTTACGGCAGCTCCAGACATGGCGTAAGATATCGTGACCCGTACGTAGGGCAGATTTTCTCCACAACACAAGGAGGAATGAAGAAGAAGAGGAAGACCCGCTGCCAAAATAATGAACAAAACGTCACAGTGCTATCAAAACATTGCTTTATAAGGACGTGTCAACCGTATATAATACCATTCACTGAATATGTAGTGACTGTGAACTCCTACACTACTGAATCAAATATCCTGCCGTAAACACTCGTGATAATATATATGGAGGGCTTGAAATTTTCGCAGGAGATCCACCAGGGGGTAATGTGGGTACTCATACATGCTCGGTGAATAATTTAGTCTTAATTTGTAGTTTGTAATACCTTAGACCACTAGCACAACCAAGGATGGGCCGGGCCCCACCCGCTTACCGTTGATGAGGTTTCAGGCCCTGCACCCCCAAAGTTTATCTTGTCTTTTTCTCTGCCCTCCAATCTCCCTGAACATATTTCTGGGTGTCCCCTTGCCATTGTTTAGCAGATTTTAGCGACCTATTTTAGAGACACAAACTATTCATTACTGGGTAAATTATCATGTCTTTTTTTGTGGAGTTAGTTATCACCAGGAAGCAATTATGAAAGTACTAGAGCTGATTTGGTGAGTCTCATACTTGGGTTGACAGTTTACTCTCCTCTATAACGATAGGCTACTATCCCCAGCGGCAATTATAGGTTACAATTTTAGCAGAGTTAGGTTACCATCCACTAGGTTAAAACGAGTCTGTTAGTTTGTAAATAGATTTGGGAGTGAAGACGGCTGGACAATATATGCCGCAGAGCTTGTTATAGTGAATTCTGGGGTAAATTTGCTGTAGCACTTTCATAGCTGAATTATTGTGGTAATAAACAGAGCCCCATTAAAAAGCATCATAACATATCACAGGAAATAAGTAATATGCATCTCAAATAGACTGCTCCTGCTAAGCAATTACCCATTCTTTGCAACATGCATCATGTTTGTTGGATATTTTGGTAATTAAGTCATCCCATGGCTCATTCTTGTCTCAATGATATTTACTGTATTAAGGTATTACATTTACTATTTAGTATGCTAGTTTTACTGGGTGTTATAGATGATGTGTCTAGTAAGGGTAGGGTGAAGTTGGGGGCATACGCATAGCTGTGTGTGGCCTCGGTGCTCATCTCCATCACATGGTAACCTATTGCTGGTAAATTAGCAACCTAGCAACACCTGTCAAGGTTTGATTCATCACCCAGTTTTATTCCCACTCATAGTTTAATAGCTACTATAATTGAAAAAGTATTTTATGATTTTAGGTTGAGGCAAAATATTTATATATATTGATATTTATTTCATGTTAAGTGAAAAATATATAATTACTTCATTTTCTACTTATAGCACAACATTAAAACCAGAAAATAAAGGTTCTTTGTCCATAGACTATAAAAAAAATCTTTCTCCTTGAAATTCAAGTTATTTTTTGGGTATTGACAAGAAAATAATGTTTCTGTTTTTAACTCAAATATGCACTTTTTTCATTTATGTAACCTAACCTTACTAAAGTACTGACTCACAAGTTGAGAACATAATGAAAAAGTGGG
Source organism: Eriocheir sinensis (assembly GCF_024679095.1). Lineage (NCBI taxonomy): Eukaryota > Metazoa > Arthropoda > Malacostraca > Decapoda > Varunidae > Eriocheir > Eriocheir sinensis. The sequence continues at coordinate 11,447,167 of NC_066513.1, read as the reverse complement.
CATTGATATATACATTATTAAATATTTAAATGTGTTAAATAGTGTACTGGCAATAAAATAAAGGAAATCATCGAGCAAATTGGTGTATGGGTGTGTTTCGTTAAGAACTCGGTAGAGTTCTTCAAAGACAATGGCACTGCCCACTGTCAAAACACATTCCACTATACCTAGAAAATTTCCACGATGACTGTTGGCTCTCAAGATATAGCTGGAAGCCAGACTCTTTCTCGAGTCATCAGAGTTTTGAAAGAAGTCTTGGGCTTTCCAGGATGTGACACACACACACACTCACATACACACAAACACACAATTATATACTTTGAGAGTAAGAGTAGTAAAGTTGGGGGGATACGTAGTAGCAGCGCATGGCCTCGGTGCTCATCTCCGTAACATTGACCCTTGAGACTGTGGTGGAAGGGAGCCCCCATTACCTTGGGACACAGGGCCAGTGTAATATCTGGGTTACCACAGATTACCTTCCCCAGATTTCCCCAGGTATCCATTTATCGACCAGCCCAAGAGGGAGGATGAACAGCTGGGTGAGCTGCACGCAGACTGCCTGGGCCGGGATTCGAACCCGGGCCTGCGGAGTAGAAGCCAGGCACGCTAACCAGTAGACCACGGAGGCGTATAACTTTGAGAGTGACACAGGCTAAATGGACTTAATTATATTGCTTTTGAAAGTCACTTAATCTGACTTCATATATATAATAACAACTTCTTTACTAATATAATTAAAGAAAGAACTGCTGGTATACATGAACACAATCACAACTTAAATTGTAAAAAAAGGGGAGAAATTATCTGACTAAAAATTAACTGCAGGACAATATGGCTGAGCTTATTATACACTTAATAAAATGTAAAGCATATAGCACCGTGGTGTGTACTATTTGGAGCAATTCTTCACAGCTTGCTATTAAACATCTTTTTATATGTTATTTCCAACAGAAAACAATTAAATAAATTGCAAATACAAAACATGTTTGAAGAAATCAAAAGAGACCTTTAGTGATGCATAAGAAATACAGAATTTCATGCCCTGCAATATTCAACAAAGTCCTGTAAAGGTCCAGCTATTGCAGTCATTCTGGTTGAGACGATTCAAGGAAATCTACACATTTCTGCAAACTATCCAGTAATATATGCTTGGTCTTGCTCCTTCAGAACCTTTTTTCTTGTGTCCATCTTGTGTCTCCTGCCTGGAAGTTTAAGGGTCCGACGCTGCACCACTGCTGGGACATATGGGCTGCTAGGTGTTGTAGCACCCACTACACTTACAGGTTACACTCAGTCTCCTATAAAAGGAAAATTATTTGCTTGGTCATCATAACCAGGATCATAAGAGAGAGAGAGAGAGAGAGAGAGAGAGAGAGAGAGAGAGAGAGAGAGAGAGGTTAAAGTGACTGGCTAGTAGTTAAAGGTTAAGAAGCAATGAAGTAGAAAGTTTACATAGTTAATAAACTTAATCTGTGGAAATGAAGAAAACAAAGAAATACAATGACTAAGTTATAATAGTGAATTTAAAGTATCTATGTTTTAATAGGAAGTTAGTTTATCTCAAGCACTATGAAAGAGCTTTTTACTTATTGTTATTGCATTTATAGTAGTGCGACAGTGTTTTAAGCCATAATACAGCGAGCTGCTCTTTGGAAAGTATGCCGTTTTATCTACTTCCCAATATCTGAGCAGCTGACAATGTCTGAGCTCCACTCCTAATCCTAGCCACATTGCTGGGCAGTGCCCTGGTGGCAAATCTTAATGACTGATATGTTTGCTAAGCTCTGCTGCTCAGTAAATGGCCTCACCTCTATGAAAATACTGAAATGACACCACGTACTGAAGTGTGTGGGCCCCCATATCCCTTCCCCTCTCCATGGTGAGATAACTTGGTGCATGCAAGTATATTACACTTTTACCTACAGAGGAGGTCAAAACAGGGTAATGAGACTGATCATGGACAACTTGGAGGACAAAGTCATGGCTAAAAACTGACAGAAAGGCACGTTTATAACGTTACCTAAAGGATACCTTCATGCAGGTTAACAAAAATGTTTCACTCACTAGCACGTTTTAGCAACAATATACCAAGCTGACTCTCCACATGACAAGTGATTGGCTTACCTGAACTTCCTCACTTCATCTCCGTACTCCCGGTGGGGCAGGCAACATCGCCTGCCTCTGGCACGGGTCACGTGCTGCACTGGTGTTGAGGTTCCTGTGATTGGCTACTGTCTCTAGAGTACGTATGTATCGAGCGCTGCCATTGGTTGAACGAAATATGTCAACAACACACTACGCCGTCTGTCGGCGGGAGTGTGAAACAGCGTTAAGGCAGGAAAATCTAAACATGGCGGACTTGAGATTTTTTTGTGAATCGCAAGATACGACATTCTTATTTCAGCCATATTGGATCCACTTAAGATTGTCGTATCTGCGAGGCGTTAGTGAATCTGAAGGTCAGTTGGCTATGATCGAGTCCCTTGGTAGAGCACCGACAACCCGAGATTTGGACGCCATATTTGTCCCGGTAGCCGGTTATAAAGTCACAGAAAAAGTCACAATTTTGGCTAGGAAAAATATCACAGGATAAGTCACAATTTTGGCTAGGAAAGAAAGTAATTTAATCAAACAAAAAACAATTTAGTCAGTCGCCAGACTCATAGCTGGGCGTTATCGCGATAAGTTATCGCGATACTTATCGCTGATAACAAAATCGGCTTATCGACCATCCGCTACTTATTTATATAAATATCGGTATCTTCGTTACTTTTGTAACCAAACTATTGATAATCGCTACTTTTTTCCGCCTTTCAGAAAAAAAAACGTCTCCTCCCTACTGCGCATGCGTGGCCCGGGCGCCCGGTGTTGTATGAAAAAAACTTCGGGGTATGAAATATGTTCGGTGAAGAGATTTCATAGTTAGATCACAACATTAAAACACTAGGATTTATATCGGGTATCGGTTATCGCGTATATTTGTGTCTCCAGTTAACGAATATCGGTTATCATCGATAAGGTTTCCCAATTTATCCCAAGTTATCAGATATCGGGAATAAGGTTTTCTGTTATCGTGCCCACCTGTGGCCAGACTGGTGGATGGGTATAGTGTGATCAACGAGGTTGAAGAATTTATTATTACACCCTCCTGGCATCGTTCTTCATGGTGGCGTCATGCACATTCCATACGTGAGGGTCAAACAGGTGGAATGTGACGCATTATCAGAGGCATCAGGGCATCACTGGATATGGTTAACTGGCTCATGCATCAGTCGAAAGGAGCCACTAACATAAGTACAATCGAAGAACCTGACCAACTCCTCGGCTTCAGGTGGATCTTGTGGAATGACAGTTTGAGGTACCTCATATACCTTCACCAACGTCCAGTCGGGGCCGTTGTCACTTTACCACCAGAGCTTGGGTCTCTAACTGTTTTTCTAATCTTTTCAAATTTTTACCAAAAGGCGTACCTAACATTGTAGCAGTAACTCCTACAAATTATCGTGTGCTCCTCCCGATGACTCAAGGAAAATGGGTGCAACAGCACAAACTCTATATTTTGTTATTGTTGCTATGTTGTCCCTTGTCTTGTCTCTCTTCCCGTGTTCATTGTTAACTTTTTCTGTTAATTGTTTATCTTCAACTGTCTGTCCACGTCCTCCTATTGTTAACTTATACATATTGTTCCACACATACACCAACACTTCAATGTCACTTACACTGCACAACATTCACATACATGCACATACACTTAACAACGTCTCGTTTGTGCTGTGTCTTTCTTAATGACCTTGTATGTTTTTATCAAATAAATAACCTTGACGGGCAATGGTTTTTCCTTATCCGGGAACCAACTAGCGGTAGAACACTCACCTAACCACCAACATCACCAAATGTGGGATACAAACTTGGCGGAGAGACTGTTTTTTGGGGGCCATTGAAGGTAACAGGCTAAAGAGCAGCCTATCCGGATAGTTTTTTTTATTTATTTATTAATAATCCACGAGACATCCTAGAGTTAAATCAAATTATGTGCTTATCTTTGTATTCATTCATACACACACTGGTAATATTTCTGTGGGGTCTGATTCACTTATGAGAGTGAAATTCTATTCTGATAAGCAGTCACAAATTCGTGTCACTAGTAAATATGAAACTAGTAATTTATGTTTTGCCACCATGAAATATACACAAATAGATAAATATGAAAGCTTACGAAGTCACAATAAGTGACATCACCTGCTTTGCGCAGTAAAAATATGCTATTTCAGGTATCTGATACCTCAAAATGGCGGGCCTGCTGGCTACAGCCTTAACGTTGCCAGATTGTCGTACTCAGCCGATTATGTTTCCCGCCTTCCTACCCCAAACTGTCTTCTGGGCTCCATTAACGAAACTAATTTATAGTTATCGTTAAAAGAGTTAAATTCTGATGTTTTTTGGCAATAGTTAGGCGTCAGAAACCAGTAAATACTATATTCTGAGTACGACAATCTGGCAACGGTGGCTATACGTATTTTCATATTATTGTTCTGTTGTTTATTCAATGTTGTGTTCAAGAAAAAAAGAATACTCATAATTTTAATTAGTTTTTGGTTATAAGGATATTCTTTACGGAATACAATTATTAACGTTATAACCTCCCCTACCTTAGGATGATGTCCTGGATCCTGGATCGGCTATGGTGATGTTCAGTTAAGCCCCGTTCACACTGTGCCGACTCTGGGCCAAGACAACCCACGAGGTCTTGGGTGTTGATGTGAAAGGGTCGGGCATGTCTTGAAAGAGGTCTTGAGACTGCTGCGCCGACGTCGTGACGGGAGTCTGGAGTCGTGAGGGTTAGCGCAAAAAAGTATTTCATGCTATACTTTCACGACAAGAGTCGGCAAGTGTCTGGACCAACCGTCACTTCCGGTTGAGGTCTGAGGGAGGTCTGGGGCAGTCGTGACGACTGTCGTCAACAGTCTTGGCTTGTCTTGAGACAGTCGTGACGACTGTCGGGGCCATTTTTCAAATTTTTACCGTTTCCTGTCGGCATTGTCGTCTGTGCCGACTACTTAAAAATGATGAGGGACTGTCGTGACGACAGTCTTCGCCTGATGAAGGACGTTCGTGACGACTGTCGATCGGCTCAGAAATATTGGCTAACACTTCCGCCATCAAGAAATTTATATTTTTATTTTGCAATCACAAACACATTAACAACTTCTGGGCATGGTTACGTTTCGCTGGCACAAACTTGGGACCCACACAGTACGCACGCACTCCGTTTGCCTCGATCTCTCTTGTGTTGAATGACACAACTAGGGTTGCCACCCTGAGGTCAGAAAAATGTGGAATGCAACATCTCACTCTCCAATACGGAATGGATCCATATTAAAGGAACGGGTGGCAACCCTAAAATTTCTCAAGCATGCAATGAGTGATAGACGCAGCACGCTGCTGGTGGAGGCAAGGGGGAGGGGGGAGGGACGTTACGTCGCGTATTTTACACGTATTTTAGGACGAACCTTTGGCAAATTTTACGGGCGCTCACTACAATTTTAAGATACTGAATTTTATCTGCTTGACCATTCAGATAACAAAATACCGTACGGAACAAATGCCGTTCCGTATTGGTTCAAAACGGAACGATACATTTCATTCTCGAATACAGAGCGATTCCGTATTTAAAGGAACAGAAAGGCTGCCGTCAAGACAGTCCCCAAGAGAGTCGCGGAGACCGTCAGGAAGACCGTCGGCCAACTCCTTGGCAACTGTCGGCCAGCTAGTCGGCCAACCAGTTGACAGACAATCTGGAAGACTGTCGTCAAGACCATCAAGACTGTCGGCCAATCGGTCGGCAGATTCGTGGCTGTCATAGACATGGCGCCATTTCGAAAAATGACCGTTGAGACTCGTCTTGAGATTAGTTGGCAGCATGCCGCAGACATTCTGCCAAGTAGTTGGCCGAATGTCCCAGACAGTCGGCAATCATGGTAGCCGGCACCAAAGCCCTGTTCACACTGTGCCGACTCCAGGCCACGACAACCCAACGACTTTTCCATTTGATAAGTTGGTTCCCACGCACCGGAAAGGGGGTGGGGAGGTTTTATTGGGGTCTTGGTGTCTTGCCAACTGTCTGGGACATTCGGCCAACTAGTTGCCAGCATGTCGTGCTAACCCTCACGACTCCAGACTCCCGTCACGACGTCGGCGCAGCATTCGGCAACAGTCTCAAGATATCTTTCAAGACATGCCCGACCCTTTCACATCATCACCCAAGACCTCGTGTACCCTAGAGTCGTGGGTAGTCGTGGCCGACAGTCGGCACAGTGTGAACGGGGCTCAAGACGCTAAAAAAATCTTGGAGCGTAGGAGCCGACTTGTCAAATGCAGAAGTCGCTGGGTTGTCTTGACCCAGAGTCGGCACAGTGTGAACGGGGCTTTAGGTGAACCTATTCATCGTCCATAGCCACCTCACTCTTCCCCGGTCCCTACCCACCCTCCCCGCCCCTCCTCATCCCCGTCTTAGCACCCCAAAATTTCTTCTGATGAGAGAGAGAGGTCAGCCCCAGGACAGGAGATTCTCTCTCTCTCTCTCTCTCTCTCTCTCTCTCTCTCTCTCTCTCTCTCTCTCTCTCTCTCTCTCTTGCATTTTCCCTCTTTGTCACACACACACACACACACACACACACACTTTTTACTTCAGTTATATTTCTTTCCTTGCCCTTCTTTCTGTTTCCTCCCAACTTTACCCTCCCTCCTCCTCCCTCCCTTCCATCTTTTCCCTCCCTCTTCATCCCCCCTCCCATCCTCCCGCCTAATGAGGGTTCGCACCTCCGGCCACTGCTTCACCTCATTTGACACTAGTAATCTCCGATTTGTTTGTTTCAGTTTCTACAGAAACATCATTTTACCATAATTTCCCGTCCCTCTCACTTATTTCATTTCTACAATCAATAACATTTTTCTATATTTTTTTTACGTGCCAGCCTATGGCGCTGGTAGGTTTTCTTGAGGGGCCTGGTTGGTGGTCGGCCCCATCCCGTCATGGCGCAGGCAAGTTTTTTTTTTTTTTTTTTTTTTTTTACAGCTAACGAGACAGTTCAAGGGCGCAAAAAAAAAAAAGCCCGCTACTCCCTGCTCCCGAAAAGAGGTCAAAGGAGTGTCCAAAACGAGAGGTCAATTTCGGGAGGAGAGGTGTCCTGATACACTCCTCTTGAAAGAGTTCAAGTCGTAGGCAGGAAGAAATACAGATGAAGGAAAATTGTTCCAGAGTTTACCAGCGTGAGGGATGAAGGAGTGAAGATGCTGGTTGACTCTTGCATAAGGGGTTTGGACAGTATAGGGATGGGCATGAGTAGAAAGTCGTGTGCAGCGGGGCCGCGGGAGGAGGGGAGGCATGCAGTTAGCAAGTTCAGAAGAGCAGTCAGCATGAAAATATCGATAGAAAATGGAAAGAGGGGCAACATGGCGGCGGAATTTGAGAGGTAAAAGACTATCAGTATGAGGAGGAGAGCTGATGAGACGAAGAGCCTTTGACTCCACTCTATCAAGGAGAGCTGTGTGAGTGGACCCCCCCCACACATGAGATGCATATTCCATACGAGGGCGGACAAGGCCCCTGTAAATGGATAGCAACTGTGCGGGGGAGAAGAACTGGCGGAGACGGTACAGAACGCCCAGCCTCGAGGAGGCTGATTTAGTAAGAGATGAGATATGAAGTTTCCAGTTGAGATTTTGAGTTAAGGATAGACCGAGGATGTTTAGTGTTGAGGAAGGTGACAGCTGAGTGTTGTCAAAGAATAGTGGATAGTTGTTTGGAAGATTGTGTCGAGTAGATAGGTGGAGAAACTGTGTTTTTGAGGCGTTGAAGGACACCAGGGCCCGTATCCTCGAGAGCTATTAACTTTTACTCTTAAAGTTACTATCAAAGTTAATAGTTTCAAATTATTAAGAGTAAAAGCTATCCTCGTCAACTTTGAGTGTAGGTATTAGCAAATCCTGGCTACTATTATCTTCTTCTTCTTCTTTATGGCGGGCTCGCTGCTAAGGACGCCTCCGTGGAAAACGTAAACATCCGACATAAATTAAGTATATATTTCAAAAGAATAATAAAGAAAAGATGTATAAATGTACAACAGAAACATAATAAATGGCAAACACAAGAAAATACTGAGTTTTGTGGCAGATAGAAGCAGCCTCAAAGGCTGCTTTTACTCCGTCACTCGTCAATGCCCGTATCTCCCCTCATGCGTCACGACTTGCTCTGATGAAATTACCGCACCATAACCACGTCATCTGCCCCAATGAGCACATCTACGGGCCGGGGAATCAGCGCAGAAAAGGAGTAAGTTTAATTGGTCGCCAGATGAAACGGTCTTCTTACATCAAATTCAAGAAAAAATACGTATAATGAGAGGGTGTTATGGGAAGAGTATCACCCCTGAGGATAAGAAGAGAGCGTGGACTGAAGTGGCAGAAGCTGTAACAAGGTTAGTAATCACATATTCATGGTTCAATTAGCTTACAAACTAACCTAACCTAATCAATTGGGTATTTTTTGCATAATAATACAACCACTGATCTTCCAAACAGAACATACCTTTTTATTCTGTATCTTATGACCATTTCTGCCACAACCCCCTCTCACTCAACAACCTAACATAACTAAACCTAACCATGCCAAACCTGCCCCGTCCTACCGAGCACATCCTAACTTAACATGCCAAGTTTGTTGGTGGGGAAGAGGGGGTTGGTATAGATAGTTAAGGCATATTTGCCCTGCTTTTATTCTTTATTTATTTTTATTTGTTTATTATTTTTTTTTTATTGGGGGGGGGGGGGTGCTAGGCATGCCAGACTATGAACACTTTTACAAGTACTTTATGTCAAGACTATATGGGAATAGGTAGGTTTTGTGAGAATGGTAAAGTAAGATTAAAATAGTATATTTATAGCACTGGTCAAACAGATTATGGTGATATAATGTTAGATTGGAATGTACTCAAGATAATGAAATTAAGGTTAATGCTTTTATTTTTTTGTTACATATTCACATATTCATGATTCAAGTAACTTGCACACTAACCTAACCTCGTCAAATGGGTATTTTTGTATACGAACACAACCACAGAGTTTCCAAACAGAACATACTTTTTCCTACTGCTCCATGTGAATAGCATCATCGTGACCATTTCTGCTGCAACCCCCACTCCCTCAACAATCTAACATAACTAAACCAACTCCTGCTAAACCTGTCCAACCTAACACGTCCTAACCTAACATGGTAGGTCCCCAAGTTTGTTAGGGTGGAAAGGGGGTTAGTATAAGAGAGTCAAGTCATATTTACCTGTTATTTTATTTATTCCTTATTTAGATTTTTTTTTTTTTTGGGGGGGGGCATGCCAGACTCTCAACACTTTTACAAGTATTTTATGTTAAGACTATATCGGAATAGGTAGATTTGATGAGAATGGTAAAGTAAGATTAAAATATTATTTTGATAGCATTGGTCAAACTGTTTCTGGTGATATAATGTTAGGTTAAAAGTACTCAAAAGAATGGAATTAAGATTAATGCTTTGAATTTTTTTGTATAGCTGTATATTGTGTAATATCATCCTACTTGGAGAAAAGCATTTTAGAAAAGTAGGTAATGAAAAGTAGTATTTATGGCCATGTTCATAACAATTAAAAAGTTAATGTCTTATGATGCATGTAAATAAAATACTGGTACTGATTTAGCTTTCCATCACAGCATGTATTAAATGTTATTGGAGAAGGTATGGGAAATAAAAAGCATGCCATAGTGAAACGATTAAGAAACTTGCTTCACATTTATACCCTGACAGTGCCTTCCCTGGGAGTGGACCCCGTACGCAGGATGACTGTGAGAGGCGTTGGTACAACGTACAACAAAAATCAAAGCCTCGCATTGCCAAGTGCAAGAATGAGCAGTGGCAGACTGGTAATTTTTTTTAGTTGTTATGTCTTTAAATGTAAAACTTATATTAGTTAGTTTTTTATGTGCTCACAGAATGCAGCTATACTGGCCACAATGCCTTTATTTCAGCTTAAAGTTAATAAGTTCATAGCAGTGAACTGCATATTTGATATAGAATTTTTTTTAATGTTCATCTGTCAATGACTATCAATCTATCTAAATACCTTGGTTGTCTTCCCCCAGTGAAGGGTTTTAGCCAAGACAGGCACACACTTACTCACACACTCACACTCATGTACACCACTCTCTCAGCTGCACAGCCCTTGAGGGAGTAAAAAAGGCCCTCACTGTATGGGGGATTAGCTGCACAGTTCAGACAGGGAACTTCCACACCAAGGCCTCACAGCACACACTGGTTTACCCCTGCCCCTTCATAACAATGACATTTCCCCCAGCACCTGAGTGCCCCACACGTGTGGCACCACAGATACAACAGGCGCCTGCCTATATAACTGTGACATTAACTGTGGTAGATAAACTGGTGTATGACATCATAGGCTGCTCGTCTCATGTATTTGAAGGGGTACCAGAGCCATTCAGCATTGACATGATGTGCTAGGGATAGGACAGCAGCAACAGTCAAGCAGCAGTGAAATATTGACTGGCCTGTATGTTTTTGGCAAAAACTTTTATATTCTCATTAAAATAATTTATTAATCACCCTTAAATTCACATTCTTTGTAGATACACACTTTATCAGTATTGCTAGAGACCATCCCAGCACATTGTTCATTACTTGTGGAAAAGATACCATTAGCTGCTTCGGCAACAGCCACTGCTTCAATATCTGCTGGCCCTATGACACCAGCCACTGCTTCATCATCTGCTGGCCCAATGACACCTGCCACTGCTTCATCATCTGCTGGCCCTATGACACCAGCCACTGTTTCATCATCTGCTGGCCCAATGACACCTGCCACTGCAAGGGATGACAATGAAGCTGCTCCACCACAGTCACCACCTACTTCATCGGAGTTAAGAGATGCCTTTCATAGGGCAGCAGTATAATTTTTTGATGCTGGGGCTTAATATTACTGCCTCAAGGCTATGATTTTCACTTTTTTTTTTATTACTGAGGAGGTTAGGGTGGAAGGGGTGAAAAATAATCTGTGCTGTTTTTCGACAGAAATGGTTAGCAAATTCATTCAAAGCACAAAATTTACCAGAAAAGAAATGTGTGCCATTGTGAGTGGGTTCACTTGAGATTGGGCTCCAATACACCTCCGTGGTCTAGTGGTCAGCATGCCTGGCTTCTACGCGGGCCCAGGTTCGAATCCCGGCCCGGGCAGTCGGCGTGCAGCTCACCCAGCTGATCATCCTCCCTCTCGGGCTGGTCGATAAATGACTACCTGGGGAAACTGTGGTAACCCGGATGTCAAACTGGCCCTGTGTCCCGGGGTAATGGGCTCCCTCCCACCACAGGCTCAAGGGCCAATGTTACGGAGATGAGCATTAGCTTATAACACCTTTAGGCACCGATCATATTTGCATTTTATGTAGTCTGTGATGCAGGCAGGATATTCATTAGCACCTAATTAGACTCATGCTGCTCTCCAGTGCTCTCTGATGAACTCACAATCAAAGATGTAGTATACCTATATGGTAGCATTGAGTAATCTTAGGTCACTTGGTAAAATGTTCACCTTAGTCCAACCCAAGCTGACAACATAAACCTAAGCGTGTTTGCAAGCTGAGTGTTTAGAATATTGGCATAATAATAAAAGATGCTGAAAACTGGATTCCACTACTTTATTGAATATATGAATAATTATATACTGAATTTGTAATGGAGCCAAGATAAAAAAGCTATGTTTTTCAGCGGTCATACCATGATCTCATGAAAATAATTAGGTTGACATATATAATTAATTACTACGTATTTTGGTATGATGACCATTGCACGTTAATACCATAGCTTTGCTAGCATTGAGTAATCTTAGGTCACTTAGTAAAGTGTTCACATAAGTCCGACCCAAGCTGACAACATAAACCTAAGCATGTTTGCAAGCCGAGTGCTTAGAATATTGGCATAATAATAAAAGATGCTGAAAACTAGATTCCACTAATAGAGTAATTATATACTGAATTTGTAATGGAGCCAAGATAAAAAAAAGCTATGTTTTTCAGTGGTCATACCATGATCTCATGAAAATAAATAGGTTGACATATATAATTAATTACTACGTATTTTGTTATGATGACTATTGCACATTAATACCATAGCTTTGAATCCAATGATGACTATCTTCAAGCAAGACACAAATAGCAACAGATTGGTCACCAATTCACTCAGTAAACACAATACTCCAGAAAAGTATACACTGAATTCACAATAAAGTTGTTTTTCCACTTGGAACTTTGTAAACAGAAACCAAGTAACCTCGTTTTACTTCACTTATAAGTCATGATGTTCACGATGTGGTCACCTCGACCTTTCGTTCCACCTCCCTCACACTCGCAGACATCTCTAACAAGCTTTTTTACCACCATTATCTCAATACGAATAACCTGCAGGAGTAATTTGTTTTCTAACTTGATTTTAAAGCAACAATAATTATAAATCATATTCTAAATTACATTTTCATGCAATTTTAATGTCATGTTTTTCATTTGCATGTGTGTACCTTTCTGCTACAAATAAAAGTTTTTTTCCCATGTTTTGTTTTCCTTAACTCAAATATTTCACATTTTAATCAATAACAAAGGCATCAAACACTAATTGTATGTTCAAGCTGTTTTTTTTTTCTTTCTGTTGACATAAACTACTTCATTTTCCTTTGGTGCCATTATTTTCACATGGGTGCAGTCTATCACTCCCACAACAACGGCAAGTTGGTAGAATTCTGCTTGCTTTTCACGGGTCTCCACCCTATCAAGGGGAGACTGGATAAACCTCCCGACTACCTCCGGGGCACTGAGGGCGGCCAGAGTTTCCACAATCACCCTGCTTACACTACTCTGGCTTACCCCCTAACTCATCACTTGAACACTGCAGCATTTTTCCTGTAGCCAAGTACCTTTAAGTCAAAATCACTTTAAACCCCGGGGTAAGGGAATGCTCCCTTTGAACTGGATCTTGTAGCTCTCTTCTCACCAAATCAGTCACATACTCCATTCCTGCACGGTCTAATATGTATGTCTTGACAAGTTCACCATCGTTATACAGTTCCAAAGCGCCCTATCAAACTCTAAATTGCGGAGCCGGGCTGGACGAGGAAGTCCGGTGGCCATGTTGATACGGGTCTGGGTCTGGGATTCACTATTAACTTTACTATTAAGAGTTTAGAAGTCCTCGCCAGCACTCTCAAGTTAATACCAAAGTTAAGAGTAGGTATTAGGCTAATAGTTGTTGAGGATACACTTTGAGAGTGAAGTTAATACCAAAGTCGAAAGTTAATACCAAGTTTAGTATTAATAGTTGTCGAGGATACGGGCCCAGGTTCCTCTTCCCCCAATCGGAAATAATAGTAAGGTTTGAGGCTAAGCTTTCTGCTGCCTCGAGCCTTGAATCGTTCAGTTCCTGTATGGTGGGTCTTCTATTAAAAGAAGTTGAGTAATGCAGAGTGCAGTCATCGGCGTAAGAATGGATAGGACAGTTCGTTTTGGAAAGATCATCAATGAACAACAGAAAGAGAGTGGGAGATAGGACAGAACCCTGTGGGACACCACTGTTAATAGGTTTAGGGGAAGAACAGTGACCGTCTACCACAGCAGAAATAGAACGGTCAGAAAGGAAACTGGAGATAAAGGTACAGAGAGAAGGATAGAAACCGTAGGAGGGTAGTTTGGAAAGCAAATATTTGTGCCAGACCCCATCAAAAGCTTTTGATATGTCCAGCGCAATAGCAAAGGTTTCACCGAAACGGCTAAGAGAGGATGACCAAGAGTCAGTTACGAAGGCAAGGAGATCACCAGTACAACGCCCCTTGCGGAACCCATACTGGCGATCAGATTGAAGGTCAGAAGTGGAAAGGTGCTTTTAAATCTTCCGGTTAAGGATTGATTCAAAAGCTTTAGATAGACAAGAAAGTAAAGCTATAGGACGGTAGTTTAAGGGATTGGAACGGTCACCCTTCTTAGGCACAGGCTGTATGAAGCAGGAAGGAAAGGTAGATGTTGACAGGCAGAGGCGAAAGAGTTTGACCAGGCAGGGTGACAGCACGGAGGCACAGTTTCTAAGGACATTAGGAGACACTCCATCAGGTCCATAAGCCTCCTGAGGATTGAGGCCAGAGTGGGCATAGAAAGCATCATTTTGAAGAATCTTTATAACAGGCATAAAAGAGTCAGAGGAGGGATGAGTAGGATGAATATGCCCAGAATCGTCCAGAGTGGAGTTTTTAGAAAAAGTTTGAGAGAAGAGTTCAGCCTTAGAGATAGATGAGACGGCAGTGTTGCCGTCAGGACTGAGGAGTGGAGGGAAAGATGAAGAAGTGAAGTTGGAGATGTTTTTGGCTAGATGCCAGAAGTCACGGGAAGAGTTAGAGAAAGCAAGGTTTTGGCATTTTCTATTAATGAAAGAGTTTTTAGTAAGTCGGAGAATAGATTTGGCACGATTCCGGGCAGAAATGTAAAGTTTGTAGTTAGCATTAGTTTTAAGGCTCTGGTACCTTTTGTGAGCTGCCTCTCTATCATTGACAGCACGAGAACAAGCGTGATTAAACCAAGGCTTTTTAGCGTGAGGAGTAGATAAAGTACGTGGAATGTATGCCTCCATTCCAGAGACAATCACCTCTGTGATGCGCTGAGCACACACAGAGGGGTCTCCATCCTGGAAGCAGTAATCATTAAACGGGAAATCGGAAAAATACATCCTCAGGTCGTCCCACCGAGCTGAAGCAAAATGCCAGAAGCATTGCCTCTTCGGCGGGTCCAGAGGGTGTACAGGAGCGATAGGACAGGATACAGAAATAAGATTGTGATCGGAGGAGCCCAACGGAGAGAACAGTTTGACAGAATAAGCAGAAGGGTTTGAGGTAAGGAAGAGGTCTAGAATGTTGGGCCTGTCTCCAAGACGGTCGGGAATACGTGTAGGGTGCTGGACCAACTGCTCTAGATCGTTGAGGATAGCAAAGTTGTAGGCTTGTTCACCAGGCTGGTCAGTGAAAGAGGATGAAAGCCAAAGCTGGTGGTGAACATTGAAATCTCCTAGGATGGAGATTTCAGCGAAGGGAGAGTGGGTCAAGATGTGCTCCACTTTAGAGTTCAAACAGTCAAAGAATTTTACATAGTTAGTAGAGTTAGGTGAAAGGTAAACAGCACAGATGTATTTAGTAATAGAATGACAATGAAGTCTTAGCCAGATGGTGGAAAATTCTGAAGAATCAAGGTTGTGGGCACGAGAGCAAGTGATGTCGTTGCGCACGTAGGCGCAACATCCAGCTTTGGATTGAAATTTAGGATATAGATAATAGGAGGGAACAGAGTAGAGATTGCTGTCAGTAGCCTCAGAAACCTGTGTTTCAGTGAGGAAGAGAAGGTGAGGTTTAGAGGAAGAGAGATGGTGTTCCACAGAATGAAAATTAGAACGAAGACCGCGAATGTTGCAGAAATTGAGAAGAAAGAGGTTCGAGGATTTATCAAGACACCTCTCGGGTCGGCAGCCAGAAGGGGAGTCCTCCCTGGGGAATTTGTGGTCCCCCTCCTCCCCCCCCCGAAGGCGGGGACTCCGAGGCATGATGTAGGTGTGCCATCTTTAAATTTGAATTTTGGGAAAAGGTGTATATGTTGTGTGAATGTAGTGTGGTGTGGACAGAGAGAGGATCTGGCTTTAGAGAGCATGCTGAACTACTCTCCGGTGTTGGTGAGACAATAGGGAAACTGTTAGTGAGGACATGGGAAGGGTCTTTGGAGGGCTTCAGCTCCCTTCTCACCTCCCATATATACCTCACCGGGAGTGGCTTGCGCCCGTTCGGTAGGTGTCTTCCTACCTACTCCATCTTATAGTGGCGCCATCTTTTCTTGGCTCATGCTGCCCCCGGAGCTCGTTCTTGATTCATTTGGACGGTTTCCTCTAAGAGTCCGGGTTGATGGGTGGTCTTCAGGACAGCATGTGGGTAGTCTTAGGCCACTCGGCGGTGACTGAAAAATCCCAGGTGGTAGCAGCGGATTCGAACCCACGTCGTCCAGCACGCGGTGAATGTGAGGCCCGCACACTAAACACTCAGCCACCACCTGTTGAAGATATGAGAGAGAGAGAGAGAGAGAGAGAGAGAGAGAGAGAGAGAGAGAGAGAGAGAGAGAGAGAGGTTTGCCATAAACGCCTTAAACTATCTGAAGCATTCCGGTGCCCTAATGTGCTGTCACTAGCATATCAGCGTGAATACCTACAGAGTAAAGAGAAAGAAAGAAAGAAAGAAAGAAAGAAAGACAGGAAGATAAAAGAAAGTAAGAAAGGGAAAACAGTAGAAAGTAAAAGAAGAGAAAGAAAAAGAAGAAAAAAATAAAGAAAGAAAGAATGAGACAAATAAAGAAATAAAGATAAAGAGACAAAGAAAGAAAAAGACAGAAAGAAAGAGAAAAAAGGAGAAAGAAAGAAAAAGAAAGAAAGGAAGAGAAAGTTAGAGAAACAAAAAGAAAAAGAAAGAAAGAAAGAGTAATAAAGAAGTAGAGAGACAAAGAAAGAAAGAAAGAAAGATAAAAAAATATATCGAAAGAAAGAAAGAGAAAGAAAGTAATGAGAGAAAGGACGAAAGAAAGAAAATGAGAAATAAATAATTATAATGAAAAATATATAGACAAAGAAAGACATACAGGAAGAAATAAAGAAAGAGGGGAATAAAGACAGGGAAAGATAGAAAGATTAAGAAAGAAAAAGAAAAAAAAAGAAAGAGGAAGAAAAGAAAGAGAAGGAGAGAAAAAGAAATAATGAGAAAGAAGGAAAATAAGAAAGAGGAAGAGAAGAAAGAGAAGGAGAGAAAAAAGAAATAATGAGAAAGAAGGAAAATATATAGACAGAAAGAAAGAGCCTCCCCTTCTTAATCCACTCCTATTGTCTCCTGGGATGTGCAGGTGTGTATAGGAAGGGAAGGGTGAGATGGGGGGGGGGGGGGGGTCGCGGTGACACGCTCAGAGCGAACTTGAAGGGAAAGGCTGAGGAAGTGGGAATCTCCCTCCTGCCCAGCCAAAAGTGTAAGAGAGACGTCGGCCGTAACTGTACCTCATACCTACACCAACGTCCGCTAGGACAAAAAAGCTAGAGCTTCAATCATGCCACAAAACAAACGAAACTCAGCATTGGTATTATACTGTGTTCCCAAACCCAGTTCCTGGATATTTTTTTTTTTTTTTAACAAAGGAGACCTCTCAAGGGCAACAAAAAGAGTGTAAAAAAACCAGCCCGCTGTTCACCGCTCCAGCAACAGATAGAAGTAAAGAGTGGCTAAAAGAGAGGTCAATTTTGGGTGGAGGGTGTCTTGACACACTCTTCTAGAAAGAGGGCAAGTCATAGGTAGAAGGAAATGCAGACAAAGGAAGGCTGTTCCAGAGTTTACCAGTGTAAGGGATGAAAGAGTGAAGATGCTGGTCAACTCTTGCATAAGGGGTTTGGACAGTATAGGGATGAACTAGAATGGAAAGTCGAGTGCAGCGGGGCCGTTGGAGGGGGGGAGGCATGCAATTAGCAAGTTCAGAAGAGCAGTCAGCGTGAAAATGTCGGTAAAAGATAGAAAGAGAGGCAACATGGCAGCGGAATTTAAGAGGTAGAAGACTATCAGTAAGAGGAGCAGAGCTGATGAGACGAAGAGCCTTAATTAGACTCCACTCTATCCAGGAGAGCTGTGTGAGTGGAGCCCCTCCACACGTGAGATGCATACTCCATACGAGGGCGGACAAGGCCCTTATATACGGAAAGCATCTGTGCGGGGGAGGAGAACTGGCGGAGAAGATAGAGAACGCCAAACCTAGAGGAAGCTGATTTAGTGAGAGAGATGTGAAGTCTCCAGTTGAGATTTTGAGTTAAGGATTGACCGAGGATATTTAGTGTTGAAGGTGACTAGTGGTCGAAAAATAGGGGATAAGTGTTTGGAAGATTGTGTCGAGCTGATAATTGGAGAAATTGGATTTTTGAGGCATTGAAGGACGCAAGGTTCCTTTTACTCCAATCGGAAATGATAGCAAGGTCTGAGGTTAAGCGTTCTGCAGCCTCCAGTCTGGAGTCTCGCAATTCCTGTTGAGAGGGTCTTCTGTTCAAAGAAGTTGAATAATGCAGAGTGGAGTCGTCAGCGTATGGATGGTTAGGACAGTTTATTTTGGAAAGATCATTGATGAATAACAGGAAGAGAGTGGGTGATAGGACAGAGCCCTGTGGAACACCACTGTTGATAGGTTTAGGGGAAGAACAGTGACCGTCTACCACAGCAGAAATAGTACGGCTGGAAAGGAAACTGGAGATAAAGGAACAGAGAATAGGATAGAATCCGAAAGAAAGCAGTTTAGAAAGCAAAGAGCTGTGCCAGACTCTACCGAAAGCTTTCAATATGTCTTTTTTTTACAACAAAAGAGTCGGCTCAAGGGCAACAAAAAAGTATAGAAAAAAGCCCGCTAATTGCCGCTCCCACAAGAGATGATAGTGCAGAGTGGCCAAAAGAGAGGTCAATTTCGGGTGGAGAGGTGTCTTGATACACTCATCTTGAAAGAGGTCAAGTCATAGGATAGGTAGGAGGAAATACAGACGAAGGAAGACTGTTCCAGAGTTTACCAGTGTAAGGGATGAAAGAGTGCAGATGCTTGTTAACTCTTGCGTAAGGGTTTTAGACAGTATTGGGATGAGCAAGAGCGGACAGTGTAACGACTCTCGAGTTGACGCTTTGAAGGGTCGTTCCGGGGTGCTCGTCCAACTTCACAACCACCATGTCCATCCAAAATAACGAGCCCCAACAATCAGTACCAAGACCCCGACACTTCGAGACCTCAACACCTCAATTCCAGCTATTGTGTCGACCACAGCGCTTCGACACCTCGAACGATGCAAGCCGGGCTTCATCAGAGGGTATATAAGTGCCCGGTCGCCAGTGGGAAACGAGTCTAGTCTCACAGCTGTTAAGGTGCCTACTTCCCACTGGATATACTTCAGACAGCGACATCACCTCCTTGGCGGTGAAGTACAAAGACAGATACTCGAGGAGGATACATTACCTATTGTTGCTTGTTTCGTGTTTCTTGTTTCCTTGTTTACCTAGTCACTAAGGGTTACGACCTCATCATACCTGGGTTATATCTTTGCTCTGTTTCAAATTAAGTATAAGTGTAATATAACTTTATAAGTATAATTAAGTATAAGTGTTTAATTTAACTGTGTTGTTTTGCTTTAGAGTTGTTATTCGCCAAAAGCTGTCACCCCTTCTTTTGGTGACGTAACAAATTGGGGGCCTGTCCGGGATCACATAATTATAACTTAACGTAACGTAATATTCGTCCAGCAACCCTTAGTGACCAATTTAATGTAAAGGTAATTATAAAGAGTCCTTTTTGCCTTCCTCCACGGGATATCTACCTCTGTAGTGAACTTGTGAAGCCTGCGAACTCATATTTGTATTTAAGTGGCCAATTAAGTATAAATAGGTTAGTAGGATAGGAGTGTGTCGTATATGATTTACCCAGTTTAACGCCCTTATTTTCCATCAGGTTGAACTAGACCCACTGTCCATGTACATGTACTGAACTAAAAGGTTTACACCTATAATTAACTCGTACTACCCGTAAACGTGACCTTTCCCTAAACTTTTCAGCCATTTATTAATGAAAAGTACCGTAGTCAAGACATTCTATATAATATTGTGGGATATTATTTTCTTGAATACGTGGCTCGTTATTGGGGTAAAGTATCTGAAGCCAAGAAGTGCTTACCAAATAGTGATTTATGATAATTTAACGGGGGGTGGATTATTGTAAATCACCAGTCTAGTAGTTAACCATCCTGTTCATGGTTGTTACCAGCCTGTCCACTAGTCGCTATCCATCTTGTTTCCGGTTAAGGCTAGTGACACTTTTTTGGTATTTAACCATCATTCCCTGGTCAATGCTAGATAGTTACCATCAGTATGAATAATAAGCTATCATTACTCGGCTGTTATCCCTGTTAACCTTTGCTAAAGAACACCTTTGGCCATAATTGACCTGCTGGTTATTCAGTTGAATAAGAGTAAGCCTCTTATTGCCTTATAACATTTCCTGTCATTTATAAGGCCACTAGCAGGTTTCACTTATAGTTTGTGGAACTCTTCATCATGGCTCCATTTAACGCCGTAGAGTTTACAGGTAACCCCGACAGAGAGGAATTCAAAGCTGCAAAAATATCTAAAGACGATTTAAAGTAATTTGCTAAGACCTTCAACATCACTTTCACTCAGGATGTTAGGAAGGATAAATTAAGAACTCTCATCCTTGCCCATCTTGGGGATACCGAAACCGTCGAATTCCCTACTTCTGAAGCCTCCAAACCTGAATCTT
>NC_066513.1:11331731-11419231 GCF_024679095.1 Eriocheir sinensis | reverse complement strand
AGAGTTCAGCCTTAGAGATAGATGAGACGGCAGTGCTGCCGTCTGGGTTAAGAAGAGGCGGGAAAGAGGAAAAAGTGAAATTGGAGGAGATATTTTTGGCTAAATGCCAGAAGTCTCTGGAAGAATAAGAGAAAACAAGGTGTTCACATTTGCTATGGGTAAAGGAGTTTTTGGTAAGTCGAAGAATATATTTGGCACGATTCCGGGCGTAAATGTAAAGATCATGGTTAGCGGGAGTTCGAAGGCTCTGGTACCTTTTGTGAGCTGTCTCTCTATCTGTGACAGCACGAGAACAAGCGTGATTAAACCAAGGCTTTTTAGCATGAGGAGTAGAGAAAGTACGTGGAATGTATACCTCCATTCCAGAGACCTCTGTGATGCGCTGGGCACACACAGAGGGGACTCTAACCTGGAAGCAGTAATCATTCCAGGGGAACCACACGTGAGATGCATACTCCATACGAGGGCGGACAAGGCCCCTATAAATGGAAAGCATCTGTGCGGGGGAGAAGAACTGGCGAAGACGATACAGAAAGCCCAACCTCGAGAAAGCTGATTTAGTGAGAGAGATGTGAAGTTTCCAGTTGAGATTTTGAGCTAAGGATAGACGGATCGAGGATATTTAGTGTTGGAGAAGGTGACAGCTGAATTTTATCGAAGAATAGGGGATAGGTGTTTGGAAGATTGTGTCGAGTTGATAGGTGGAGAAATTGGGTTTTTGAGGCATAGAAGGACTCAAAGTTCCTTTTACCAAAATCGGAAATGATAGAAGGGTCAAGCGCAACTGAGAAAGTTTCACCGGAACGGCTAAGAGAGGATGACCAAGGGTCAGTTAAGAGAGCAAGAAAATCGCCAGTAGAACGCCCCTTGCGGAACCCATACTGGCGATCAGATAGAAGATCATAAGTGGAAAGGTGCTTTTGAATCTTCTGGTTAAGAATTGATTCAAAAGTATTAGATTTATTTATTTATTTATTTATTTTTACAGCAGAGGAGTCAGTTCGAGGGCATAAAAAAGGTAACAAATATTAAAAAAAAGCCCGCTACTCACTACTCATAAAAAGAGTTAGAGGAGTGGCCGAAAGATAGGTCAATTTTGGAAGGAGAGGTGTCCTGATACCCTCCTCTTGAAAGAGTTCAAGTCGTAGGCAGGAGGAAATACAGATGAAGGAAGATTGTTCCACAGTTTACCAGCGTGAGGGATGAAAGAGTGAAGCTGCTGGTTAACTCTTGCGTAAGGAATGAGCTTGAGTAGAAAGTCGTGTGTGGCAAGGCGACGGGAGGGGGGTGGCATGCAGTTAGCAAGTTCAGAAGAGCAGTCAGCATGAAAATATCGATGGAAGAAAGAAAGCGAGGCAACATGGCGGCGGAATTTAAGAGGTAGAAGACTTTCAGTATGAGGAGGAGAGCTGATGAGACGAAGAGCCTTAGGCCCGTACTAAGAGTCGTGAAGGTCGAGCTGCGTACCTTCCCTTCGACAATGTAGGCACGGCCTCAGTCCGTGCCTTCAATCCTTACCACAAGAAGGTAAAGTAGGATATAATTCACATACACACACGGCAGCCTACTTTCCACCTACCAGATATAATGCGCGCACACACACACACACACAGTGCTGTTGCAGCCATAATATAGTCCTTTTCATTCCGTCTGTCCACTCCCGAAAGTAGATGTGGCACAAATGTAAGTCTGTGGCACATGCGCGTTGTTAGTTTGTGATTGCGTGAAGATCAACTTTATATTTTCAGAGATAATCCTCAAACCATCGTATATGAACCGTAAACAGAAGATTTGCATCTCTAATATATCATACAAGGACACGAAGAAATAACTTTAATATATTAAACAGTATAGTCTGATCATACTCGAACGATCTATAGGCTCTCAGATACTCATATTTAATCTCATTCAGGTATATAAAGTGACAAGCGACTCTGCAAGTGTCTTTACATAAGGACTTTTGATGTGTTGCATGTATAAATAACATGGGTAGCCTAACATTATTAAAGTTATTATTTACTGTCATGTGTTTTGTTTTCCATTATTAATCGTTATTTACATGCAGTAAATTACTAAGATACTCTTTATTTGCACTTGCAAAGCCAGATGTCTTAACTGAAATGAGCTATTAAACAAAGAATTTGAAAAAACATAAATCGTTCGAGAATGTGGTCTACGAAGGTTCCCGCCTGTTGGCTGGTTTCTCTGTGCTTTGAAGGCGCTTGTTGTTGTTGTAAACAAGACAAACATATTCGCTGCAACTATGATATACGACTTTCCAATTAGGGAAAATATTTTCCCAGGTTGTTTTAACTCAACCACAACTATTTGCCACGCCAAAATTGGAAAATAAACATATTTTTCCTCGAAGGTATAAGGGAAGACACGAGGCAGACCTTGCCTTCCCTTCGTTTCTCCCGCAGACCCTTCGATGTTATAGTAGGATATCAATGTATTATTATTATTATTTAATATCACCACGAATTAGGCATACAATTGTCAATGGAAAAAACCCACGACAGATAGATCACGCCACCTTATAGGAATTAGAGCGGCAGCCCAGAGCGTTTTGGTCAAACGAAGCAGGTACCAATATCTGACTATTGGGCCTCGTAGGTCTTAAGTTAGCATATACAGATATGGATTTCTGGCGAGGACCCTCTGCTGCATGTAGCCCCTGTCACCCCCGAAAGGGCCCAAAAAAATACGCTAGATCAAACATTGTGGATACCAGGAAACTATTACACTAGGCTTACAAGCATATCATATGAAGTTTTATTTCGTGTTTCCCGGACATTCTACCTGCTGCATTTACCCCCCCAGACGCCCAAAAAGGGTCCCAAAAATTAAGCTAGATCAAACATGAAAGGTACTGCTTGAAATCAGTTTCATTCGAATAAGTAAATCCTACTGAGTAAGAAATGACCGATGCAAGACAAATTTTCCACTGCTAAGGGTCTCCCAGACACCCCCAAAATGTGGACCCTGGGGATCCACCCACTAAAATGAGCTGTATCAAACATTGAATGTACTACATAAGACTTGTTCTAAACAACAAAGCATATTCTACATTACAAGTAATGACTACTCCCAGACACACTCATCGCTGCATTTGACCCCCCAGACCCCCGAAAAGGGCCTCAAATTTTAGGCTAGATCAAACATGAAAGGTACTGCTTGAAATCAGTTTCATTCGAATAAGTAAATCCTACTGAGTAACAAATGACCGATGCAAGACAAATTTTCCGCTGCTAAGTGTCTCCCAGACACCCCCAAAATGTGGACCCCGGGGATCTACCAACTAAACTGAGCCTTATGAAACATCGAAACACTGCAATGACAAATGCGACAAACTTAAAATAATACAATGACAAAATAAGGTACCTGAATGTCCGTCAGAGTGAGCCATATCAAACATTGAAATAACACTTCAATGACAAATGCAACAAATCTAAAATAATACAAAACACTTGAATGACAAATGCAACAAATCTAAAATAATACAGAGACAAATAGGGTGCCCGACTGTCCGTCATAGGGAGCCATATCTTCAAATTTACACATTTATGATGCTCAGGCATCTATATCATTGTCAGAGTCATCACTCCAAGCTGCATCAGAACCTGAATCATCCAGTTCATCAAATTCTGCATCAACGTCAGTGTCTTCAAGCTGATCTCCACTCTCATTCTCTGCTGGTAGGTCCTCTACAACTGTGAATAGGTTATCCGGATAGGGAGGACCACTGAACCAGTCAGAATGTAGCAGCCATCCTTGTCTTTCCAGCCGTATTCTAGAGGATCCCGCTGATTTGCAGGATTTGCAGAGTCAGCAGATCCCCAAATGAGACTGACGTAGTGTGCCCTTTGCAGTTTGTTCTTAATCGTTTTTGAACAAGGTGGCAGAAGGGCACAGTCTACTTTCTTGAGGTTGGCCATCGGATCTTCCTGAAACACAAAATACTCTTATTAGTATTCCATTACAATCGATTGACTCTGACAGCAGACTCTTAACACAAGGCCAAAGGCAGCAGACTGCAGTAAGCACATTACCTTATTGATTTTCCCAGTCATCTGCCTCAATTTCATGTGCCTGGCTTGATTTGCATCATTCGTGTCCTTGAATCCATATAATCGACAGACGAACTCCTCAGCCTTCGCTAAGTCTGGCTCCTCAGGGGATGCTAGTTTGGTGAAGAAGTTGATCAGACCACCTTCAGAGTCCTTCTCTAGGATTTCAAGAGGCTTGACCTTTCCCTTCCTGTAGAACGCCGTGGTGTAGTCACAGCCTGTAAATGAGTGCAGGCCTGGCAAAGCAGCTGTTAATCCCTTTTGCTTCGATTCCAAAGCAAGTGCTATGCCGCTGATGTCAATGTGCCTTCGGTCATTTCCAGACCCACAGTCCATTATGATCCGCAAGTCTAACGGTGATGGGGTCACCAGATTCCTGCCAAGCATTCCAAGAAGAATGACTAACACGTCAGTGTCTGATGCTCTGACTATAATATTTCCAGTCAGTCCTGATGCAGCATGGAATGCCAACAAAGTGTCTGCTTCTTCATGCTCTCCTTGGAGTTCGGGCGGATGTTCCACATTCATTTTTCGACTGTCCTCATCAAAGGTAAGGCGGACGCAGTTGCCACCATGGGACACAACTAACGTTTTGTTGGCTATGATAGCCCCGTACTTGTCCTCCTGCCATTCTCTGAGTAGGAATTGGGCTAGCTGATCCTTGAAGGTACCATTTAACAAGAGTTTTTGGCAACTCTGTCGAGCTGTTTGCTCTGGTCCACTTATGACATAGGGCTGGTCTGCAGCTCCACGTAACATCCTCTCACTCTCCTTGAGTGAATCAGTGCGATAGGTGTCAAACACCACGTGGATTTCGTTCCCTTGACTAGAACAGACAGATGCCAGCAGCGACCGTGCCAAGTTCCCATAGGTGGTAATACGTCCCAGGGTGGACAGGAATGAATGGATCAGCAGACCTCCATCAATCAGTGTCACGCTGATCAGGGGCAATTGTTCCTGGGTAAATCCATCCTGCAGTTCCTCCAGCTTCTTCAGCAGCTTGCTTTTGTTAGTCGTCATCCTTGATCCATCAGAGTGAGTAATTGCTAGTGGCCATTTGGTGAGGGGGAAGCTCAGTACATGCTGAAGGTCAAAGTTTGTCTGCTGGGACACAGCGACGAGGATGCGAATGAATGCGTCTCTGAGGCTTTCAGAAGTTTTGCCCCTGACAGTCTGGTGTTTTCTGGAGTTTTCCTGGGCAAAATTAGCTACTTTTCTCTTTGGTATTGGTTTTAAGAACCTGTCCTTGACAGCCGTGCATTCCTCTCGAAACTTCATATGACGTTCATGACCTTCAGTCAGGCTCTCTAACAAGTACTTCTGTGTTGCTGCTGATGCTGCCTTTCCTGTGGCGACATTTAGAAGACAAGCAGAGGATGTTGCTGGTACCGAGAAAGGGTCGCATGACTCTGTCACTACTTTGAGCAAAGTATTCCTCTGGGTACTGTCTTTCTCAATTCTGCGGGGCCGTAGCTGTGATGCAGGCTGTTCATCGATCTCTAAACCAGTCATACTTCGCAACTCGGTCACTGCCATTCCTCGCTGAGTGGATGTTATACACCATCTTCTTATGGCATTTACAGAGTGATGGAACCCTACAATGCCCCTCATGGGTGAGGCTGCATCTCTGTTGACCGTTTGTTCCAGTGTCAAGTCGATGGCTGACCTAGAGAAGTTCTTGCCAGTTCGTCGAATGGAAAATGCTCCAGCCTTGAGTACTGTCTTGGCCTGAGGTGGTGCCCTCTCCAGCTGGTTGAGAAACAGCACGCCCCAACGTACACAGTTAGTCCTATTCAAGGCAAAGAAAATGTCAATGATGGCTGGCAGTGCTGAAATGTACTCTTCAACGTTGTTGGTACGTAGGGCTCGCATTAGGTCTCTGTGCACGCGGTTGATCATGTACACATAAATAGCCCAGTATTGGGCAGTTGGGCCAAGTTCTCCATTCAGGACTTTCTGGAAGTACTGTTCATATTGTTGCATATGCTCTGCAAAGAGAGGTTGGGCGCCAAGAAACTCCTCCTGGGCTTTGAGATCACTGGGGACCTCAGCAAGAAGTTCTTCGATGGCATCCTTCCTATCCTGCGGGAGGGTTGACCAGAAGCTTGCGTACAATTTCATTTCCATGACCAGAGCAAGTATGTCATGGATCCTGACACACCGATTGTAGAACTTGCCACGAATGAAACCAACCAGTGACCCTTCAGCCAGTATCCCTGATTCGTTCAGCAAGTACTCTGCTCCGCTATCATTCAGGAATGTCCCAACTGCTCCATAGAAAGCCAATTCTAGGTGGAAGTTCCCCAGCATAACTAAGAGGTTGTCGAAGAGAGGGGCATCCAATGCTTGTATTGAATAGGCCTTAATGGCCACTGCCAGGTCGTAAGTAACTATGCCATACTCCTGTTGAGTTTCCACAGCAACTTTCATGGACCTTTTCATAGTTTCTCGAACTACGTCATTTCTAGTTGGTGCAGCTGGAAGAGGCTCCATATACCAGATCGTCTGCTGTGGGAGTGGATCATTGATGAATTGAGAAAAAAAACCCTGGATAGAGTGGCAATGGCTTGCCAATTTCATTCTGTAGCAACCAGTGGAAGTCGATGACTCGATCTTTGGTATCATTCTCGTCATGATGGTCAGCTTGTGGATGGATATCAAATCGAGCTCTCTTCAGCTGTTTGTAGTAGGGTTCAATGTCACGCTCTTCACCACGGAACTGTCGTCTTTTCCTCCCTCTAATTGTACTAGTAACTGTTTGAATCGCATTGTTCAGGTTGTTTGTGGTATCATCATTCTGGTAGCATATCCCCACAGTGGCATGCAAGGTGTCTTTGCCATCAATGGTCTCCATGTTGACATCGTAATTATCCCATGCTAAGCCAGTTCCAAGGGAGGAATTAAGCCTGACGCCATCTGGAGTCTCCTTGCCATTACTTTCATTGGAGTATGCGAACTCGGTTTCAAGCGCTTTGACCTCATCGTAACTCAGGGCATTCCCCAAACGGTTCAATATCCTGAGGATCAGTTTGGATCCCGTTAAGGAACCAAGCCCAAGCCCAATGACAGTGTGTTTCCACGGTCGAACGCTTCCCCTCGAGGCATTGTAGACTGCATCGGATGACATGGACATGACTTTTCTATCCACAGCTTCCCTGTTACCTTCCCCGGTTGGTTCTCGAAGGCCACAGAGGAGAGTCTTGTAAAAGAGTAGAATTTCTTCTGGCAGATCGGGTGAAGAAGCCTTCAGGGTCTGTACTGAAGTTGGCGTTGGAGTATTCCATTTCGGCATTTCCTGTATCACCGATCGAAGGTACAATGCTGCAGACTGGATAACTTCTAGGTGCCTTTCATCATCATCATGGATTCTGGCTCTAGCTTCACACTCAGACAGAGTAGAATCGTACAGAAAATTGCCCCGTCTTTGGTCATAAACTGACATTGAAATCCGATCTTTGAACCTTTCCTTGATCTTCTTCATAAAAGCTTGTGCTGTGTAACGTTTGAAGTCATCTGATGTTCCACCTAAACTTAGGTACTCACTTCTGTACAGTTCAAGAGTGGAAGTTACAAGCATTGCCCGTTTCTTTTGAATGACCTCTGCTTCAATTAGTGTAGATATTGTGTCAAATGTCTTTGCATGTAATTGTCTATTTGAAAATGAAAGCTGTGATGTAGTACCGTCAACCTCTTTGAAGTAGGCACGACGGCATGACTTATGATATTGAGCTTCCTTGGCCTGAAGATCTTTCCAATGACTGAGCGTACTGATAGTTGATTTGAGTCGATCATTGCTGCTTCTCGGAGCAACTTCAAATATTGCTCTGCAGCCATCATCTGTGGAACAGTCCGACAAGGGCTCCACTTTTCCTTTTATAGTCTTCCGCTGCACTGGGCAGAAGATACAGGAACCTTTCAATAGACCTCGTTCATCTGATGGTGGCATCGAACTTCGCCGTCGCGTCTCTGGTTTCTTAATGGGCTGTTTCTCTCTTACACCTGTGGATGGTTTCCTGACGGTTGTGTAATTTTTATAGCATGCTGAATGGTACCAATCATTAGGCATTTCTCCCAGCAAGCTTACATCAGTTGTTGTCTCCCTGTATCGATCATTCTTTAGCATAAGTCTTGATTCAGCCGCCCTTTTGAATGTATCCCATGTACTAGATACAAATGATTTGAGATTGTCATCCTGCTTATGGCAAATCATGCACATCAGTTGAAGGCTTTGAGGGTTGCAGACATTTGGAGGGTTTTCATCATCCATTATGGGTGTAGCCTGTTCCTGAAAAGAAAAGGTAATGATGAACTAAATATATAATTGTAAAAATGGTATTTAACTTGATATTCATAGACGTTTAGTTTATCCATTTATACAAAAAAATGGCAAAAGTCTTCTGATTGATGAGTCGGTATTAAGCAAACACGTCTTTACAGGGGCTGACTAGCAGGAACAAGTTTTCATCTTGATCAATATGATTTTCAGTTACCTCATTAGATGTAGCAGCAATATCATTGTCAGGACCATGTGTGCTGTCACTACCCCTATAAGGTGATCTTGTTCC
The DNA here is from genome assembly GCF_024679095.1 of Eriocheir sinensis. Lineage (NCBI taxonomy): Eukaryota > Metazoa > Arthropoda > Malacostraca > Decapoda > Varunidae > Eriocheir > Eriocheir sinensis. The sequence continues at coordinate 11,410,596 of NC_066513.1, read as the reverse complement.
AACCTGAAATTTAACAAGGAAAATTGATAGTTGGCTCTAGAATTTCATCTGCACACAGAATATTTTAACTACAGTGTCAGGTAATGAAGGTTTTTTTTTTAATTCTTGGCTAAATGAGTACTGTTCTGCCTCTTGTAGTGAAATACAACGCATGCCAGCATCATTATAGCAAGTCATGACAAAATATTGATATCTACCTGACTAGACCCTTCTGTATTGTCATTGTTCTGGGGACTGTCCTCCTTAATGGTATGACTGTTTTCTTCCTGAAATATTAAAGGGAGCTTGGTAATTGAAATTACATGAAATTGAAATTACATGATGTAATCATAATGGAGTGACAATTCGTCTTCAGGATAAGAGTTAAGTGATCTTCAGGTTGAAAGGTATCAATCTGAATGTTTAAATGGAAAATGAACTTGCTCATTCCTACCTGCATGTCTGAAGCACCTGGGTTACCATTTTCATGTTCATGGGCAGTACATGTATCTTCATCCATGGAATAATTTTTTACTTTATTCTGCCTGAAAGGTAAAAAAGTTTGGAAATAATAAAGTTTGGAAATCATGTCCTATTGGTGCACAGAAGCCAGTAATCCTGACCAGTTTTGAATGGAAATTTTACCTGTAACTCAAACAATAAAACTCATACATAGTTAAACTGTATACTAAAATAGGGCTAATTGGGAGTAAACCAAGGCAATGGATGCTGTAGGACGAGGACCAGCAATAAGCCTGGCATGTTACAGTAATAAGGCCTACCGGTATATAGCAGACCTACCTCATCCGCCGCTCACCCGCCAGCTCTTTTAAGTCAAGCAGAAAATAAATCTTATAATGGCATTGGAACAACAGGCCCTAATACACACAGTGTATCACAGTGTATCAGGATAGACCTACAAATACTTAGGCCTAAGCTAACAAACATGGCATTTTGCTTAACTGTGATGGATAACATTGTGATTTCCCAAACAGGTTTGAGTCAGGTTATACTTTTCACTCATCTTTTTCTTAATTTTTTGCCATGTGGCAATGCAGGCACATAGATAGTCCATGTAAACGCGTTGATGAGCCGCGTTTAGGTGTGGCAAGGAAGTGACAGATAACCACTGCGTAGTACACACTTCTCAGTTTATTATGGATATGGTCAAACCTAGAAAGTTATCATAAGTACATCAATTGATAGTAATTAATTGACAATCCTACAATAATAGAACAATGTAAAGTAACTACACTTTCAGAAATACGACAACACTGCTAACGATAAGGCCCAACTTGCACTAATACTTTGACATAATCGCCGTAGGACAAATTAAATTAAAACTAGATCTGATAGAACCTAGCCTAAGTCCTTGTCTTCCCAGGGTCCACATTTTGGGGGTGTCTGGGAGACACTTAGCAGCGGAAAATTTGTCTTGCATCGGTCATTTGTTACTCAGTAGGATTTACTTATTCGAATGAAACTGATTTCAAGCAGTACCTTTCATGTTTGATCTAGCCTAAAATTTGAGGCCCTTTTCGGGGGTCTGGGGGGTCAAATGCAGCGTTGAGTGTGTCTGGGAGTAGTCATTACTTGTAATGTAGAATATGCTTTGTTGTTTAGAACAAGTCTTATGTAGTACATTCAATGTTTGATACAGCTCATTTTAGTGGGTGGATCCCCAGGGTCCACATTTTGGGGGTGTCTGGGAGACCCTTAGCAGTGGAAAATTTGTCTTGCATCGGTCATTTCTTACTCAGTAGGATTTACTTATTCGAATGAAACTGATTTCAAGCAGTACCTTTCATGTTTGATCTAGCTTAATTTTTGGGACCCTTTTTGGGCGTCTGGGGGGGTAAATGCAGCAGGTAGAATGTCTGGGAAACACGAAATAAAACTTCATATGATATGCTTGTAAGCCTAGTGTAATAGTTTCCTGGTATCCACAATGTTTGATCTAGCGTATTTTTTGGGGCCCTTTCGGGGGTGACAGGGGCTACATGCAGCAGAGGGTCCTCGCCAGAAATCCATATCTGTATATGCTAACTTAAGACCTACGAGGCCCAATAGTCAGATATTGGTACCTGCTTCGTTTGACCAAAACGCTCTGGGCTGCCGGTCTAAATGTAGTCCGTCAGTGTTTACCGTCTCCGTTTTGTATACTTCGCACTCCGATGGTGCGCAGAGGTCACCTTGACATACGTGACCAATTGTAACAATTATTTTCCAACCTGTAACTCGGCACTCCTTCACGAGAGTCCGACTGACACACAACGACAGTCGCTCTCGCTCCGACGCTTCTTGTACATAAAGGCTACGAATATAATTCGCCTTAAGGAAGCTGAAGTCTTAATCAACACCCTTTAAACGCCCCCCGACAAGCCCGTTACATTTGGTTGGCAGCGGTCACCCCACGCCTGTGCCTTCGCTACCTCGTTCTCCTCCAAGCTCCAAGCCACGAGAACTCACCAACAAACTCCGGGGACAGGCGTACAAGGGAAGAAGGAGTCAACGCACCTGCCGTCCGCGGCAACGCACCAGCCGTCCGCGGCAACTCACAAGGCGCCAGCTACAAGCAACTCTACAGGCGTCCAGCCTACAAGCCTCGAGCACACCAGCTACAAGCAACTCTACAGGCGTCCAGCCTACAAGCCTCGAGCACACCAGCTACAGGCAACTCTACAGGCGTCCAGCCTATAAGCCTCGAGCACACCAGCTACAAGCAACTCTACAGACGTCCAGCCTACAAGCCTCGAGCACACCAGCAGCAACTCTACAGGCGTCCAGCCTACAAGCCTCGAGCACACCAGCTACAAGCAACTCTACAGGCGTCCAGCCTACAAGCCCCGAGCACACCCACAGGCCTAGGCAGCCGAAAGCGAGGGCCACAATCTACAAGCCGCTCCCCCGCTTCAAGCCAGCACTGCTACGAGCACTGCAAGCCACTCCCCGATACGGCAGAAGTATTCACACCAGCAACGAGGAGGCACGCCCCGCTGACCTTGGAACACCCCACATGCCCCTCGCTCCACAGCTGGCGGCAGCCCCGCCGCTGCCGGGAGCATCGGCCCAAACCTCTTCCGGCAAACAGTCAGCAAGGGTACCCGCGGACATCTCCCGGTGACTGCAAGGCGTCTTCTCAAGAGGTTACACACCCAAGTCGTCTTCTCTGCCACCGCGGCCCATCTCTTACTATAACAAGAACGCCGCGGCCATCATACGTCTGGCGACAGTGTACCAGCTCCCAACTGTTGCCGCTCAATTCGCTGGGTCAGCAGTTTTCAACCTCCATTGAGTCCTCTGATGTCCGCCCATCCCTCACCTCTCACCGCCGCTGTAGCCGCGGCCGAGGTTTCCTGACGCGCCTACAACGACTGCACGTACTCCAGGGCATCACAAACCGTCGCCCTCTCCACTACATCAGCTGATCAATCTTAGTATTTGTGGATATTCCCTTCTTGTCCAAATATGCCGACTCGGCTTATTTCATTATTGTTCCGTGCAGAGGCACGAATTTTTTTTATTTCTGTGTTCCTAACACTGTTAATCAGTCATAATTGTGAGAGTAACGTTCATTCGCATACAATATTGATTCTTTCTTATTGTTTGCTAGCGAGTATATTGAGTATAGTGTGAGTTCCCTGATCAAAGTTAATCTTCATCAGTGTGCCCTGCCTACGTTTTCTTTTCACCGCTCGAGAGAAAACGTGAGCTTCAATGGTATACCCACTTAAAATACCACAGTGTTTATAAAGGCACTTTGCTAGCCATTCTTTCTTGCCTTTTTAGGGTTTCGGCGCAAACTATTAATTCATACACGTTCCGTTTATTGGTTAATATTTACAGCTATCAAAATATGCTCCTATTTTGTAAATGATTTACACCATAGTATGAACAAAGACACTCGCTAAACTCGGCGACACCTTTAAACAGTTGGCTCGTCCTTCAAGTGAAGAGGGACCGGAACACGATACCACAACCGGTGAATTTACTAAGGTAATCTTATGTTCAGGCACTCATTATTTATCAATTACAGGCCGCAGAATTCGTTCACCCCCGGGTTCGTCTGCATACTTACAACCCACTCAAGGTTCAAGGACACCCTCACCAGCATCTCCTCGCAACAGCCGCAGTATTGCAGGCTCAAAGTAAGGTCTCTCTCACCTGTAGTTTTTGCAAGCAATCAGGACATTCTGAACATTCTTGTTTCGCGAAAAGTAGGGAATCAACACATTCAAGACAGGGCTCAGATATGAGGTCAGGAGGTTACAGGGGCGGGCATCATTCATCACACAGGAACCCTAGGCCAAACCATCAGCGGAAGGTTGCCTTTTGCCATATCCACGGGAATTGTTTTCATGATTCAGACAGTTGTTCTGCAATACAAAAGGCCAAGGAGGAACAGAAGTACAAGTCCTCAGCGGACAGTAAACCACACTCCTCTTCTCAGAATAAAAAGACATGACTTCGTGACAGCCCCGAGGCGTACATCCAAGTGTCCCTTAAGGAAAATACTAATTGGGAACAACTTGACTCCGTCATTGCCGCCTTGGGACGGACAAGCATAACTGCCCTCCCTTGCAAGGTGGGCAAAATTTCACTCACCTTAGCGGTTGACACAGGTGCCACAGTCAATGTCATCTCCGACTCCGCTTACAGGTCACTGACACGACAGGCGAGTGGGAAAAATTGGCCGCTTCAAGAGAACGACCTGAATGTGGTAGGCGTAACGGGCACCACTTTGGGAATCCTTGGGCGAGTACCACTTACAGTCAGCTTACATGAAAATGTACGTCCCTTTCGAGATTTCTTTTATGTCTCTAGCAGGTTTGCTTTACCTGTGGATGGGATCTTAGGATTAAACACCATGAAAGACCTGCACATAACCATAAACCCTGAAAGCAACGCGATCGTGTATCAAGGCCGACGCATACAGGGGATGGTAAATCCATCGCCTCTGTCACCTGTAATCCCACCCTCAGAGGGGGAAAATGACCAACCCACCACAGACTCAGGGACTGCCACCGCCCAAGTGTCACCTCTTACGGTCAAACCACACGAAAACATTGCAGACTTGTGGCGGACAGTAACGGCAGTCGTAGAAGGTCCTCATATAGTTCCGGATCGTGCTGCAAAACTTGTTAAAATCCGTTTGCCTAACGCCCCTCCGACGGGCAGTGATGTGTGTATCGACGGAGCTCCTCACATACACCGCGTGACGGTGGAGGTAACTCTTGCGACAGTCAAGAAGGGAGGTTTTGCAGAGGCATTGGTAATAAACACGTCTGGATCCCCTGTATCCTTAAAACACGGTGTTAGATTATGCCAGTGTCTAGTGTATGGGAGAAATGTCGCCCCGGAACCAGCTGAATACCCTTCAGCCCAAGTCTCAGGCATAACCTCGGCGTGTCAGGTTTCTCCCGAACAAGACACAGCTAATTTAGAGACATTCCTAAAAGTTGCACACTATTCCGAAATTAAGCCAACCTTAGTCCAGCTTCTGGAACATTATCGGGGGGCGCTTGCTCTACCAGGCGAGCCGCTTGGAGTTACGCAGTGTGCTGAACACCAGATTAAGTTAAAACCCAATACAAATCCTGTATATATCAATGCGTACAAGCTCCCCCACAGTCAGAGGGAGGTGGTACAACAACTTATCTCTGAAATGTTAGAACAAGGTGTCATCAAAGAATCGAATTCCCCGTGGAATTCACCCTTGTTTCTGGTTCCTAAGAAAGACGGTTCTTATCGTCCTGTGATTGATTTCCGGCGTGTGAACACCGCGACCGTGGATGATCATTTTCCGCTTCCCGTTCTTAGAGATCTTCTGATGTGTCTCGGTAGAGGAAATAAAGTCTTTACGAGTCTTGATCTGGTCAGTGGCTACTGGCAACTGCCCATGGCCCCCGAGTCACGTGAAATAACAGCTTTCAGCACGCCTCATGGCCACTATGAGTGGACGAGGATGCCGTTCGGGCTCAAAGGAGCTCCCTTGACCTTCCAAAGGACAATGAACAGTATTTTTGGTGACTTGCTGGGCAACTCTGTCTATGTGTATTTAGACGACATCATCATAGCATGTAAAGACGTGCATGCACACATGGAAACACTAAAAGCAGTCCTACACAGACTTCAAGAGGTCGGATTAAAGCTCAGAATCACCAAATGTGAATTTTTAAAGCCTCGGATCAAGTTCTTGGGGCATGTCGTGGACGAATTCGGCATCCACACAGTGGACGACAAAATAAAAGCTATTGCCGAGTTCCCTCAGCCAACGTCTGCGGACAAGGTACGGTCTTTCTTGGGTGTCGCAGGTTATTACAGGCCTTTAATAAAGGACTTCGCAGCACGCCCCATCCCTTAAAAGAAAGATGTCCCATTTCCAGTGACTCCCAGCTCAACAAACGAGCTTTTGAGGATTTAAGAAAAGCGAAGCACAGGGCTCCGGTCTGTCTTTCAATTTCGGGACCACCCCCCTTCATTTGTACCGACGCTTCGGCTAGTGGACTAGGAGCCGCTCTGATGCAAACAGATAAGTCCGGCAAAAAGCATGTGATTGTTATAGTAGGATATCAATGTATTATTATTATTTAATATCACCACGAATTAGGCATACAATTGTCAATGGAAAAACCCACGACAGATAGATCACGCCACCTTATAGGAATGTCGTCCGTCAGTGTTTACCGTCTCAGTTTTGTATACTTCGCACTCCGATGGTGCGTGGAGGTCACCTTGACATACGTGACCAATTGTAACAATTATTTTCCAACCTGTAACTCGCCACTCCTTCACGAGAGTCCGACTGACACACAACGACAGTCGCTCTCGCTCCGTCGCTTCTTGTACATAAAGGCTACGAATATAATTCGCCTCAAGGAAGCCGACGTCTTAATCAACACCCTTTAAACGCCCCCCGACAAGCCCGTTACATTTGGTTGGCAGCGGTCACCCCGCGCCTGTGGCTTCGCTACCTCGTTCTCCTCCAAGCCACGAGAACTCACCAACAAACTCCGGGGACAGGGTACAAGGGAAGAAGGAGTCAACGCACCTGCCGTCCGCGGCAACGCACCTGCCGTCCGCGGCAACGCACCTGCCGTCCGCGGCAACGCACCTGCCGTCCGCGGCAACGCACCAGCCGTCCGCGGCAACGCACCAGCCGTCCGCGGCATCTCACAAGGCGCCCGCTACGTGCAACTCACAAGGCGCCAGCTAAAAGCATCTCACAAGTCGCCACCTACGTGCAACTCACAAGGCGCCATCTACAAGCCTCGAGCACACCAGCTACAAGCATCTTACAAGTCGCCACCTACGTGCAACTCACAAGGCGCCATCTATCAGTGGCTCCCAGCTCAACAAACGAGCTTTGAGGATTTAAAGAAAGCGCTTACACAGGCTCCGGTCCTTGTCTTTCCGGATTTCAAGGACCTCTTTCAGCTTTGTACCGACGCTTCGGCTAGTGGACTAGGAGCCGCTCTGATGCAAACAGATAAGTCCGGCAAAAAGCATGTGATAGCGTTCGCCAGTCGAGTACTAACAGCTCCGGAAAAGAACTATTCTGTTACCCACCTAGAGGCTCTTGCCATTGTGTGGGTTCTGAAGCATTTTCGTGACATAGTGATGGGGTACATAATTGTGGTGTATACGGACCACGCGGCCATAACTGATCTTTTCAAGGGAAAATCCCTACACGGTCGTCTGGCAAGATGGTTCTTAACGATCCAAGCATACAATCCGGAGATAAAATATATCACCGGGAAAACAAATGTGGTCGCAGATGCCTTATCTCGGAATATTCCGATAGGCGCGATTACCACCCCAGAGGTCATCCACAACTTCACTTCACCTGAGCTACACACTGCTCAGCGAGACCACCCTGTGTGGAAGAGGTTAATTTACGCCCTCGAGTCGGGAGACGAATCAAACCTTCCTGAATTGCCAGTTCCCTTTTCACAATTCTTCCTATCAGAGGACAACCTCCTTTGTAGGTCATGGCCAACCAAGCCGGTACCTATGGACCAACTGGTCATCCCAGACAAATACGTCCCCGTGACGCTTAAGCTGGTCCATAACACACCCATTGCGGGTCACCCAGGAAGAGACAAGGCGCTATCTGTCACCCTACTGGCCCACATTACGTTTTGATGTAGAAAAACATGTCGCACATTGCGTCGTTTGTGCTAAGCACAAGGGGTCCGTCAAAGGGCCAGCAACTATGTTGCAATACCCAGTACCAGAGGCGCCATGGGATGTTGTTAATATAGACTTATTACAGCTCTCCCAGAGCCAACATGGTTCGCGCTACTTATTGGTGTGCGTCGACCAGTTCTCTAGGTTTCTAGTTCCAGCGCCTCTCAAGGACAAGACAGTCACACGCGTGGCCCATGCCCTCGTGACTCACGTGTTGTGTCCACATTCTCCTCGAATTTTTTTGAGTGACAATGGCACCAAGTTTAGAAACTCAGTATTGAGCGAAATATGCGCTCAGTTTAACATCACGCAATCCTTCATCACTGCTTACCACCCTGCTGCTAATGGGTTGGCGGAGAGGGCTAATAGGAAAATCTTACAGGTCCTCAGGCCTATCGTGAACGATCTCCACGATAACTGGGAGGATTGGCTATCGCATATAGCCGCTTCCATAAATACGTCGGTAAACGACTCTACGGGGAAGTCTCCCTACTACATCTTATATGGGGTGGAGAAACGTTTTCCGTACGACTTCCTAACAATCCTACAACAACCTCTCTACAACATTGATAGGTACGCACAACAGCAGATGCATATGTTTTCCAAGATACACGCAGAAGTTAGGTGCACGTTAAAAGCTACGAAGGTTGAAATGATGTCAAAACAACACAAACAGGCCGTCCCGGTGAAATTAAAAGAGGGTGACACAGTCATGATTAAGCAAGCGGAAAGGAGTTCGAAACTGGGGGCTAAATTTGTGGGTCCTTACCGAGTTGTTCGGAATGTCAGGGGAAATCGGTTCGAGGTTCTCGAGTCGAATAGTGGAGTCAGTCTAGAAGTTCACAGTGATCGTCTGAAAGTAATTCCCTCGCCTTTGGACCTTGATATTGGTACTTCCCCCTCAGAGTCAAATGTTCAACAAGATAATCCCAACACCCATAGCTATAACTTGAGACCACGGGTTTAAATACTTCATTCCCACCACTTTCAGATCATGATGTTGCGTTTTCTGACCATCTTGTTGTCCCTCGGCTCCCTGCTTGCAACAACACCCATCCACCTGAAGCCTGGTGCCCTCACGGCACACATAGGAGAGGTCTTCCTCATAGAAGATGTGCTCCTCGTAAAATATCCATATACTTCCTTGACCAACACAACTGACACAATCAGGATAGTCTCAGAAAAACTACTCGGCATGGCAGACGCCATACGGGCTACCAAGACTAGGGAATCAAAGGCACCTTCTAGTACCAACTCTCTGACTCTTTTTAACCTACTGGAGGATAGGATTCTGTTCTTACGGGGAAAAGTTGATGAGGTAGACTTGGATTATAGTTTTCACTCAGTTCACTCTCGGGTAAAGAGGGGGTTGCTCAACATCGTTGGGTCCGCCTCAAAGTTCCTTTTCGGTACGGCTACCGACGAGGACGTTCGCGATTTGCGGGACCACTACGCTCATGTACTTTCCTTTGCTGCTCGAAATCGCAAGGTGATCAACGCCAATTGTAGAAAACTTGCGCGATTGCATACTAACATTGAGGAATTGCTAGAGCAGACAAATAAGATGGTAGAGGTTATCAACATAGTTGTCAAACAGATCGACCAGGTGAATCAGTTTCTCCTCCTAGATCAGGTCTTGCATGTATTGGAAAACGTCATTAACTCCGTCGCAACGGCAAATCAGCAGGTTATTAGCAACATGGTTGATGTAGCGCACGGTAGAATCACACCTGCCTTGTTCCCTCTACACGATTTGAGAACGACTGTCCAGATCGGGTATCAAAATTATAGCCTAACACCTTTATTCACCCCAGACATGAGTCAATATTTTTACCCCTTGATTGAGTCCAGCCTCACCCCCGATGCCATAATTATTCATGATCCATTTCAGACGGCGGACGTGTTTGAGGCACACGAAATTGTCCCGTTCCCTTTTTCAGCAAAGGATAGTGTGTTAGCCCTGGACACGTCCCCGTCTCTTGTTCTAATCGCGAAGGATTTCGCTCTGTATTCAACGGGTAGCTACTCACTCTTGCAGTATTGCAAGGAGACGGTCTTCGGGCGATTCTATTGCTCTGCGTCTCTCTTTGCCTTCCTACCAGTTCGGGGAGGGGTATGCGAGATCGCCCTCACCCGCGTGAACGCGTCTGACGCTCTTTCCCTGTGCCCTTACAAGCAGCTAACACCAACGCCTGTTTTCCATAAGAACTTTCAGGGTCTGCATTATTTTTATTTCCCTCAGTCATTCTATGTGTCGGTCATCTGCCCGGAGGGTACCACTTATCAACGGATTACTGGTCACTATGCCATAGCCGCGGAAGCATGCTTTATCCGCTCCACTAACATAACAACGTACCCGTCACGGATCCGTCTGGTTTTCACGGCCAATATTTCCCATCGAGTGATTCCTCTACGGTCTCTCGATGAGATTCACTTCTCCAGCATCTCGTATGTGACTAGTTCCCTTAATTCATTGTCTTTCGCAAACAAAACAGAGTTTGCGGAAACCCTGGAGGAAACGCTGCCTGATTATTTGCATCTCCCCTACCTGTACCCTGGATTTTTTGTACCAATGTTTCTGATGTTCGTCAGTCTCGTCGTCATGTGCTACCTTATTAGGAGGAACTCTGTCCTGCACGATTATTTGGTTGTGCAGACACGGCGACTGGATGCAGGGAGGCCACTGGCAAGGTAGTTTTTCCTTTTCTCAGACAAGTCAGGGGACAGAAACCTGGCTGCTCCTATACTTAACATTGTACTGTGTTTCACTACTGTATTTTTTTTTTAGGAGCTAGATCAACGTTTCATTGTCTGTAACTATGCCAGTTGATAGCTTCTTATACATGTGTCCTGATATTTATCTTTTGAGAGATTTCTTATGTTTCATGTCACACACGTTGTGGTTTACCTCTCCCTATTTATATGATAACTCCACATATATTCTTACATAGCCAGTGTTTTAATGTAATTGTATCATAGGCAGTCTGCTTGACAAACTCCCACTATGTATGTTCATGGTAACTAGACTGCTATTTGGATTTTTATATATCGCGAGGTCGCGATCACTGGTAGGTGACCGAGCAGTGTTATGGTAGGATATCAATGTATTATTATTATTATTATTTAATATCACCACGAATTAGGCATACAATTGTCAATGGAAAAAACCCACGACAGATAGATCACGCCACCTTATAGGAATGTCGTCCGTCAGTGTTTACCGTCTCCGTTTTGTATACTTCGCACTCCGATGGTGCGCAGAGGTCACCTTGACATACGTGACCAATTGTAACAATTATTTTCCAACCTGCAACTCGTCACTCCTTCACAAGAGTCCGACTGACACACAACGACAGTCGCTCTCGCTCCGACGCTTCTTGTACATAAAGGCTACGAATATAATTCGCCTTAAGGAAGCTGAAGTCTTAATCAACACCCTTTAAACGCCCCCCGACAAGCCCGTTACATCGATCTTCGTCGCTAAACCTTCGTGACTCTTGGTACGGCTCTTAGACTCCACTCTGTCAAGTAGAGCTGTGTGAGTTGAGCCCCCCACACATGAGATGCATAATCCATACGAGGGCGGACAAGGCCCCTGTAAATGGATTGCAACTGTGCGGGGGAAAAGAACTGGCGGAGACGGTACAAAACCCCCAGCCTCGAGGAAACTGATTTAGTAAGAGAAGATATAGTTGATAGAGATAGAAGGAGGGAACAGAGTAGAGATTGCTGTCAGTAGCTGTGATGATATGGAAACACTTGGATGCGGCTACCCAAGCTTTACTTAGCTTAAAACTTTGGTACAGTCTGGAAACAGAACATAACTTCAGTACCAACATAACACTCCCCATGAACACTCCAGTAAACAAATGACACTTGTTAGTTATAGAACACACGTCCTACAAGAGCACACAATCCATACCTAATAAATAATACCATAAACAACAAGAAACTTAATACTGATTACCAGCAAGATCCTTGTGTGTGTACGTGGAGCCGTCGCCTGCTCTGGACTGAAGGTCCCGTATGTAAACAATGTATGAGAAGGGGTCGCATCAAGTATGAAAAGCCGCAGTAGCAAAATACATATTCCTAATATCACATTCTTCCCCACTAAAAGAAAAACACAGAATAATAGAAACAATGGAATACTGAATCAAATCTAATCCCAGCCTTATCGGGCAGGAGGTTTGGAAATCCGACTGGATCTTCTTAGTTCTGGTACAGTAGCATCCTTATTCATTGGCCCTGGACTTGGTGGATCCACAACACCCACCTCCTCTTGCAGCACTGGTGCTGGCGACACCTCTCCGTCTGGTACCTTAGTGCAGGCCGGGTGAACAATGCTTGGTTCCTCAGTTACACTTGGACGGACAACCTGACCTTCAGGACATGGGGCCATATCACGAACAGACACAGTTGACTCTCTCCCATTTGGATGTCTAATATTTACATATGCTGGATTACTGTCGATCAGTTCAACTTCATCTACAAGTGGCTCATTCTTGTTTCGCACAAACCTCCTCAGCAATACAGGTCCAGGAGTCATTAACCACACGGGTAAGGAGCTTCCATGAGTTGAGCGGCGCTGGAACGCGAAGAATCGTTCATGTGGTGTGGTGTTTGTAGATGTGCACAGCAGTGACCTCAGGGAATGTAATACATCTGGAAGTACTGTTCCCAGTGGGTGTCAGGCAAGTTATGGGACTTAAGAGCTAGTTTAACTGCCTTCCATATGGTACTATTGAATCTCTCTACCTGACCATTACCTGCTGGGTGATATGGAGTTGTACGGCTGGTTGCCACTCCCTTTTGAGAAAGATACGTTTTGAGATCTTTAGACATAAAGGAAGCACCTTGGTCAGAATGTATGTAGTTTGGCATTCCACACAGGCAAAAAACCTGTTCCGAGCACTTAATTGCAGTCTCAGTACTCATGTTGGGACATGAGAAAAAAGGAAACCGTGAAAATTCATCAACAGCTGTAAACATGTAGGGGTTACGCGTCACTGTAGGTAGAGGTCCCTTGAAATCAATGCTGAATCGCTCCATTGGTTGGGTTGCCTTTACAAGGGTCCCTTCGGCAGGCCGGTAGTACCGAGGCTTTATTTCTGCACAAGTTCTGCAAGATGCACAGGTCCTTTTGACATCCTCTGTAGAAAAGGGCAGATTCTTGGACCTTACAAAGTGTAACAGTCGGGTTAATCCAGGGTGGCAGAGTCCATTATGAAGGTCAGCAAGTGTAGATGTAGGGGAAGCTGAGCAGCAGAAGGCTCTGGTAAGAGTGTCAGGTACCACATTTTCTTTCCCTGGTCGATAGCGTATGTTATAACTAAAGGCTGCAAGTTCCACCCTCCACTCGTGTATCTTGCTGTTCTTTATCTTGGTACGTTTCCTGTTGTCTAACATAAATGCTACAGAGCGTTGGTCAATAACTAGAGTGAAGTGGCGCCGGGCTAGGTAGTGGCTCCACCGACGCACTGCTTCAATTATGGCGGTAGCTTCTTTCTCTACAATGTGGTAGTGGAGTTCACTCCCTTGCAGCTTTCTGGACATAAAAGCAACAGGTCTGCCACCCTGGTTGAGTACTGCTGAAACTGCTTGATCAGATACATCACACTCAACTTCAAAGGGCAAGTTTTCATCAACAGAATGAAGGGTGGCCTCCTCAAGCTCCCTTTTGAGCAGATTAAAAGCATCTAGTGCTTTATCATCCAGGGGAATTTTCTTATCAGCTGCTAGTGGTTGAATTTTGTCAGAGAAGTCTTGGATCCACTTTGCATAATATGCAAATGTAACGGTCCGAATGTGAGTGAACGAGAATGTGAGTAAGTCAGTGAGTAACAGTGAGTAAGTGTAAGCGAATGTGAATGAACGAGAGAATGTGAGTAAGTCGGTGAGTGACAGAGTGAGTAAGTGTGAGCGAGTGGGAGCGTGCGTGAGTGAGTGAATGAGTGAAAGAGTGAATGGGTAGCTGAGGAATGTAAGTGCGTAAAAGGTTATGAGAAGATAACACGGCGAGCGAATGAGCGAATATATGAACGAGTTACTGAAATCCCTCATCTCAGAGCCTCGAACCCCTCTAAGAAACCAATAACTAGTTAGTTAGGTAGGGTTTGATTGTAATGCCGAGAGGGAGTCAGGTGAAGAAGGGGGAGGAGCTTAGCGAGGAGCAGAGGCGAGAAGGCGAGGGCAAGGAGACCCACGAGTCAGTGAGGAGGAAGGACCAGAAGCTGGGTAGACTTGAGGCAAGCACCACTGCAGCAAACCAGAAGCGGGAGAGAAGTGAGGAGACAAGCACCGCTGCAGGAAGAGCGCCAGAAGCGGGAGAGACGTGAGGAGACTAGCACCGCTGGAGGAAGAGCGCCAGAAGCGGGAGAGAAGGGAGAAGACGAGCACCACGGCAGCAAGCCAGAAGCTTGCAGGACGTACACACCACCCACGGCCTGCGGGGTGAGACGGACTACAGGATGGGAACTTGTATGGCGGGGTAACCTGCCCCTCGACTGTCCTGGGGGCCGAAATACCACTGCCCCAAGCTGCTCCCTACATCAAAGGGCGCCCGCCTCTTTACACCACCCGAGCCGCTCCATCTCCACATCAAGCGGCGCCCGTCTGTCCAGCACCAGGACCGCCCATTCCCATCGTGGACGTCCTCTGCCGAGCCCGACACTCACGCCAGCTCCTCCTCCTCCGCATCCAGCAACTACAGAGCTAAGCATTCTGTGTATTCCCCAAATCTCCATTGTGCCGGTAGCTAGCTAGCTTAGAGGCCTACAGCCTGTCGGTCATTTTTTTTTTTTTAATATTTTTATTAGCACTCCGCTAACCTTTACAAATAAACCAAATACATATTTATATATAACCTTACTGAGTGTTATCATTTGGAGCCTGTTTTGCTGCTCATTGGAAATTACTGAACCATACACACATCCCCTCCATAGTACATTATCACCATCCAGTTTCTTAATGCTGTCTCAAAAGTGGTTCCCACGGAAATCCTCCCACCCTCCATAATTAACCACACAAGTAACGCCCTTCTGGTCACAAACTTCGGAACGAGTGTTCACTTGTCCTGAGGCCTTAACATCCGGGACCAGCGCTCGACAACTACCACGCTACCACATACCATCACTACCCTAGTGGTTGTCATAATCAAGGGATGTAGCTTTTATTTATTTAATTTAATATTTTCTCTATTTTCCACGCTACACAAACATCCCTAGGGTTCTCCTTAAAGACCCAAAGTCTTTCGGAGGAGGTAATTCCTGTAATGGACGAAGCCTCTCAGGATCTGGCCTTATAATGCCATTCCCCACACAGTATCCTAGAACATTGATGGAATACACAGACCTGACAGTCTTTGACTCGTTGAGAGTTAACCGTTTTTGTTCAACAACTTTAAGAAAATGTTTTACATTTCGATCATGCTCCTCTTGGGTACGGCCAGCAATTGTTATGTTGTCAAGGTAAGGGAAGGCCCCTTGTAAGTTCTCCTCGAGTACTAGTTTGTCCACTGCTCGCTGGAAAGCGGCTACTTCATTCGTGACTCCGAAAGGGACCCTGCAGGATTGGTACAGACCTCCATTGGCCTCAAATGCTGTATATTTTCTGTCTGACTCCTTAATTGGTATCTGATGATAGGCACTTTTCAGGTCAAATGTAGAGAACACCTTGTACTGTGCAAGCCTATTAACCATATCATCAATCCGTGGTAACGGGTATGCATCCAGTTCAGTATACTGATTTATTGTCTGTGAGTAATCAATACACATTCTCTTCTTATGCCGATTAGTGGGGTCCTTCACAATTACTACTTGAGCTCGCCATGGGGATAGGCTAGGCTCAATTATGCCTTCCATGAGTAACTTGTGGACTTCTTCCTCAATAAAGATCTGGTCATCCTTACTTAAACGTCTCGACTTGGTAGCGATTGGCCTACCGTTATGTGACATGCTGTGAAAAAGAGATGGTTCTTCTAGTGCTGCAGTCGTAAGGGCACAGTACCTATCACTACCATTTAAGGTCAGTCCCGCTTTAGGTCCACCAAATTGAAATTTCACACTCAGATGTTGACGCTGAAAATCCTGTCCAAGTATTACGTCAGCACACAAGTCCCTCAGTACCCCAAGGCGTGTGGCAGGATATGACTGATTATTGATATTCAGAACAATATCAGCAATAACATAATCCGGAGAACTAGTATTCAAAGATTTCTGAGCCATAGTAATGCCCTTACTGCTTGGATACACTTTTAGTTGCAGTTTCTGTGCAACTCTCTCACTTATGTAACTATCAGTGCTGCAGGAGTCCATAAGAGCACTCACCTTCTCACCTCTAATATTTACTGTAGTTGCAGCCTGTGAGAGCCCATTAGGAACATTAGTCATTGTTGCTAGTACATGCGAGTTGAACACTGTTGCAACAGACCCTGAAGAGGGTTTAGGCTTGCATACACGAGCAAAATGCCCCTTCTTAAAACACTAGTTGCATGTAGCTTCACGCGCTGGGCATGTACTCCGAGGATGACACAATCCACCACAAAAGAAACATTTCCTTCTTGCAGTTTAAGTAGTAGCCACGGCAGACTTCTCAGAAACATCAAGTAGGCTATTGTCTTTACCACTGGTTACAGCATCCACCTCAGGAGTCTGGGAGCTCCCCGGTGAAGGAGTGTGAGGAGACAGGGGCGACTGTGAACTAACAGCAGCGGTCGTGTGTGTAGCCTGAGGGGCGTAGGCCTCAGCGTTCCGTTGCGCAAGGTCCAACGAATAAGCTTGATCATAGGCACTCTGCAGGTCAAGAGTATTGTTTTCCAGGAGACGCTGACGTATCATAGGTGACGTGAGACCATTGATTAAGGCATCCCGGATTAACTCCTCACGATACTGTTCAACACTGACAGCCTTCAGGTTACAATCTTTACTTAACCTTCGCAGTTCTCTTAAGAATTCATCTAACGTCTCCCCTGCTTTCTGTCGCCTTGTTGCAAGTAGGTGCCTAGCAAAGATTTCATTTGGTGTTTTCACATACAGTTTTTCTAGTGTACCTATAGCTGAGTTAAAGTCTTCACATTCCTCAATGTAGTCAAACACGGTATGGGAAACACAGTTCACAAGAGTTCTAAATTTGTCAGGTCCCTTTCCCCACACTCTTCGATGAAGTTCACAAACGTTCTGCGCCAGTGTCGCCACTCCTTCGCCGCAGTCGGAGAGCTGGGGTCGAGGTCCAACCGTGCAGGCTTCAGTACTCTCTCCATGGCAGGGTTTTTAAGCTAAGTAAATTGTGATGATATGGAAACACTTGGATGCGGCTACCCAAGCTTTATTTAGCTTAAAACCTTGGTACAGTCTGGAAACATAACATAACTTCAGTACCAACATAACACTCCCCATGAACACTCCAGTAAACAAATGACACTTGTTAGTTATAGAACACACGTCCTACAAGAGCACACAATCCATACCTAATAAATAATACCCTAAACAACAAGAAATTTAATAATAATTACCGGCAAGATCCTTGAGTGTGTACGTGGAGCCGTCGCCTGCTCTGGGCCCGTATCCTCAAGAGCTATTAACTTTTACTCTTAAAGTTACAATCAAAGTTAATAGTTTCAAATTATTAAGAGTAAAAGCTATCCTCGTCAACTTTGAGTGTAGGTATTAGCAAATCCTGGCTACTATTATCTTCTTCTTCTTCTTCTTTATGGCGGGCTCGTTGCTAAGGACGCCTCCGTGCAAAACGTAAACATCCGACATGAATTAAGTATATATTTCAAAAGAAAAATAAAGAAAAGATGTATAAATGTACAACAGAAACATAATAAATCGCAAACACAAGAAAATACTGAGTTTTGTGGCAGATAGAAGCAGCCTCAAAGGCTGTTTTTACTCCGTCACTCGTCAATACCCTTATCTCCCCGCCTGCGTCACGACTTGCTCTGCTGAAATTACCGCACCATAACCACGTCATCTGCCCCAATGATCTACGGGCCGGAGAACCAGCGCAGAAAAGGAGTAAGTTTAATTGGTCGCCAGATGAAACGGTCTTCTTACATCAAATTCAAGAAAAAATACGTATAATCAGAGGGTGTTATGGGAAGAGTATCACCCCTGAGGATAAGAAGAGAGCGTGGACTGAAGTGGCAGAAGCTGTAACAAGGTTGGTAATCACATATTCATGGTTCAATCAGCTTACAAACTAACCTAACCTAATCAATTGGGTATTTTTTGCATAATAACACAACCACTGACCTTCCAAACAGAACATACCTTTTCATTCTGTATCTGAATAGTTTCATTATGACCATTTCTGCTGCAACCCCCACTCCCTCAACAATCTAACATTTAACTAAACCTAACCATGCCAAACCTGCCCTGTCCTACCGAACACATCCTAACTTAACATGCCAAGTTTGTTGGGGGGGAAGAGGGGGTTGGTATAGATAGTTATGGCATATTTGCCCTGTTTTCATTCTTTATTTTTATTTGTTTATAATTTTTTTATTGGGGGTGGGGATGCTAGGCATGCCAGACTATGGACACTTTTACAAGTACTTTATGTCAAGACTATATGGGAATGGGTAGGTTTTGTGAGAATGGTAAAGTAAGATTAAAATAGTATATTTATAGCATTGGTCAAACAGATTATGGTGATATAATGTTAGATTGGAATGTACTCAAGATAATGAAATTAAGGTTAATGCTTTTATTTTTTTGTTACATATTCACATATTCATGATTCAAGTAACTTGCAAACTAACCTAACCTCGTCAAATGGGTATTTTTGTATACAAACACAACCACAGAGTTTCCAAACAGAACATACTTTTTCCTACTGCTTCACGTGAATAGCATCATCATGACCATTTCTGCTGCAACCCCCACTCCCTCAACAATCTAACATAACTAAACCAACTCCTGCTAAACCTGTCCTACCTGACACATCCTAACCTAACATGGTAGGTCCCCAAGTGCCAAACCTGCCCCGTCCTACCGAACACATCCTAACTTAACATGCCAAGTTTGTTGGGGGGGAAGAGGGGGTTGGTATAGATAGTTAAGGCATATTTGCCCTTTTTTTATTCTTTATTTATTTTTATTTGTTTATTATTTATTTTTATTGGGGGGGGATGCTAGGCATGCCAGACTATGGACACTTTTACAAGTACTTTATGTCAAGACTATATGGGAATAGGTAGGTTTCGTGAGAACGGTAAAGTAAGATTAAAATAGTATATTTATAGCATTGGCCAAACAGATTATGGTGATATAATGTTAGATTGGAATGTACTCAAGATAATGAAATTAAGGTTAACGCTTTTATTTTTTTTGTTACATATTCACATATCCATGATTCAAGTAACTTGCAAACTAACCTAACCTCGTCAAATGGGTATTTTTGTATACAAACACAACCACAGAGTTTCCAAACAGGACATACTTTTTCCTACTGCTCCATGTGAATAGCATCATCATGACCATTTCTGCTGCAACCCCCACTCCCTCAACAATCTAACATAACTAAACCAACTCCTAACCTAACATGGTAAGTCCCCAAGTTTGTTAGGGTGGAAAGGGGGTTAGTATAAGAGAGTCAAGTCATATTTACCTGTTATTTTATTTATTCCTTATTTAGATTTTTTTTGGGGGGTGGGTGGGTTGGGCATGCCAGGCTCTCAACACTTTTACAAATATTTTATGTTAAAACTATATCAGAATAGGTAGATTTGATGCGAATGGTAAAGTAAGATTAAAATATTATTTTGATAGCATTGGTCAAACAGTTTCTGGTGATATAATGTTAGGTTAGAAGTACTCAAAAGAATGGAATAAGATTAATGCTTTGAATTTTTTTGTATAGCTGTATTGTGTAATATCCTCCTACTTAGAGAAAAGCATTTTAGAAAAGTAGGTAATGAAAAGTAGTATTTATGGCCATGTTCATAACAACTAAAAAGTTAATGTCTTATGATGCATGTAAATAAAATATTGGTACTGATTTAGCTCTCCATCACAGCATGTATTAAATGTTATTGGAGAAGTTATGGGAAATAAATAGCATGCCATAGTGAAACGATTAAGAAACTTGCTTCACATTTATACCCTGACAGTGCCTTCCCTGGGAGTGGACCCTGTACGCAGGATGACTGTGAGAGGTGTTGGTACAACGTACAACAAAAATCAAAGCCTTGCATTGCCGAGTGCAAGAATGAGCAGCGGCAGACTGGTAATTTTTTTTAGTTGTTATGTCTTTAAATGTAAAACATATATTAGTTAGTTTTTTATGTGCTCACAGAATGCAGCTATACTGGCCACAATGCCTTTATTTCAGCTTAAAGTTAATAAGTTCATAGCAGTGAACTGCATATTTGATATATAAATTTTTTTAATGTTCATCTGTCAATGACTATCAATCTATCTAAATACCTTGGTTGTCTTCCCCCAGTGAAGGGTTTTAGCCAAGACAGGCACACACTTACTCACACACTCACACTCATGTACACCACTCTCTCAGCTACACAGCCCCTGAGGGAGTAAAAAAGGCCCTCACTGTATGGGGGATTAGCTGCACAGTTCAGGCAGGGAACTTCCACACCAAGGCCTCACAGCATACACTGGTTTACCCCTGCCCCATCATAACAATGACATTTCCCCCAGCACCTGAGTGCCCCACACATGTGGCACCACAGATACGCAGGCGCCTGCCTATATAACTATGACATTAACTGTGGTAGATAAACTGGTGTATGACATCATAGGCTGCTCGTCTCATGTATTTGAAGGGGTACCAGAGCCATTCAGCATTGACATGATGTGCTAGGGATAGGACAGCAGCAACAGTCAAGCAGCAGTGAAATATTGACTGGCCTGTATGTTTTTGGCAAAAACTTTTATATTCTTATTAAAACAATTTATTAATTACCCTTGAATTCATATTCTTTGTAGATACACACTTTATCAGTATTGCTAGAGACCATCCCAGCACATTGTTCATTACTTGTGGAAAAGATACCATTAGCTGCTCCGGCAACAGCCACTGCTTCAATATCTGCTGGCCCTATGACACCAGCCACTGCTTCATCATCTGCTGGCCCTATGACACCAGCCACTGTTTCATCATCTGCTGGCCCTATGACACCAGCCACTGCTTCATCATCTGCTGGCCCAATGACACCTGCCACTGCAAGGGATGACAATGAAGCTGCTCCACCAGTCACCACCTACTTCATCAGAGTTAAGAGATGCCTTTCATAGGGCAGCAGTATAATTTTTTGATGCTGGGGCTGAATATTACTGCCTCAAGGCTATGATTTTGTCACTTTTTTTTTTATTATTACTGAGGAGGTTAGGGTGGAAGGGGTGAAAAATAATTTGTGCTGTTTTTCGACAGAAATGATTAGCAAATTCATTCAAAGCACAAAATTTACCGGAAAAAAAAATTGTGTGCCATTGTGAGTGGGTTCACTTGAGATTGGGCTCCAATACGCCTCCGTGGTCTAGTGGTCAGCATGCCTGGCTTCTACGCGGGCCCGGGTTCAAATCCCGGCCTGGGCAGTCGGCGTGCAGCTCACCCAGCTGATCATCCTCCCTCTCGGGCTGGTCGATAAATGACTAAATGGGGAACTGTGGTAGCCCGGATGTCACACTGGCCCTGTGTCCCGGGGTAATGGGCTCCCTCTCACCACAGGCTCAAGGCCCAATGTTACGGAGATGAGCACCGAGGCCACGCGCTGCTATAGCGTATGCCCCAACTTTACCTTTACCTTTATTGGCTCGACTGACAGACATGGCTTTGTATGTCGAAGGTCACTGGTTCAATCTCCACAGCCAGCACTCTCTAACTTGGATTTTTCTGAGTTCCCTACAGCCTAGATTAATTTCTCGGTGTTAAATGAGGAGATTTGCACCGGCACCCAGTCATGGGTGTTACAAGATGCGTTGTTACAATCAGGGGCGTCATTTGGCCTTCAAAAGTGGGAGGGACATTAGGGCAGACAGTTTTATATATATATATATATATATATATATATATATATATATATATATATATATATATATATATATATATATATATATATATATATATATATTTACCATCATTAGCTTATAACTCCTTTAGGTACTGATCATATTTGCATTTTATGTAGTCTGTGATGCAGGCAGGATATTCATTAGCAACTAATTAGACTCAAGCTGCTCTCCAGTGCTCTCTGATGAACTCACAATCAAAGATGTAGTATACCTATATGGTAGCATTGAGTAATCTTAGGTCACTTGGTAAAATGTTCACCTAAGTCCGACCCAAGCTGACAACATAAACCTAAGTGTGTTTGCAAGCTGAGTGTTTAGAATATTGGCATAATAATAAAAGATGCTGAAAACTGGATTCCACTACTTTATTGAATATATGAATAATTATATACTGAATTTGTAATGGAGCTAAGATAAAAAAAGCTATGTTTTCAGCGGTCATACCATGATCTCATGAAAATAATTAGGTTGACATATATAATTAATTACTACGTATTTTGGTATGATGACCATTGCACGTTAATACCATAGCTTTGCGAGCATTGAGTAATCTTAGGTCACTTGGTAAAGTGTTCACATAAGTCCGACCCAAACTGACAACATAAACCTAAGCATGTTTGCAAGCTGAGTGCTTAGAATATTGGCATAATAATAAAAGATGCTGAAAACTAGATTCCACTAATAGAGTAATTATATACTGAATTTGTAATGAAGCCAAGATAAAAAGCTGTGTTTTTCAGTGGTCATACCATGATCTCATGAAAATAAATAGGTTGACATATATAATTAATTACTACGTATTTTGTTATGATGACTATTGCATATTAATAATACCATAGCTTTGAATCCAATGATGAATATCTTCAAGCAAGACACAAATAGCAACAGATTGGTCACCAATTCACTCAGTAAACACAATACTCCAGAAAAGTATACACTGAATTCACAATGAAGTTGTTTTTCCACTTGGAACTTCGTAAACAGAAACCAAGTAACCTCGTTTTACTTCACTCATAAGTCATGATGTTCGCGATGTGGTCACCTCGACCTTTCATTCCTCCTCCCTCACACTGGCAGACGTCTCTAACAAGCTTTCTTACCACCATTATCTCAATATGAATAACCGGCAACAATAATTATAAATCATATTCTAAATGACATTTTAATGCAATTTTAATGTCATCTTTTTCATTTGCATGTGTGTACCTTTCTGCTACAAATAAAAGTTTTTTTCCCCATGTTTTGTTTTCCTTAACTCGAATATTTCACATTTTAATCAATAACAAAGGCATCAAACACTAATTGTATGTTCAAGCTATGTTTATTTATTTTTTCTGTTGACATAAACTACATCGTTTTCCTTTGGTGCCATTATTTTCACATGGGTGCAGTCTATCACTCCCACAACATCGGCAAGTTGGTAGAATTCTGCTTGCTTTACACGGATCTCCACCCTATCAAGGGGAGACTGGATAAACCTCCCGACTACCTACGGGTCACTGAGGGCGGCCAGAGTTTCCACAATCACCCTGCTTACACTACTCTGGCTTACCCCCTAACTCATCACTTGAACACTGCAGCATTTTTCCTGTAGCCAAGTACCTTTAAGTCAAAATCACTTTCAACCCCGGGGTGCGGGAGTGCTCCCTTTGAACTGGATCTTGTAGCTCTCTTCTCACCAAATCAGTCACGTACTCCATTCCTGCACGGTCTAATATGTATGTCTTGACAAGTTCACCATCGTTATACAGTTCCAAAGCGCCCTATCAAACTCTAACTCTAAATTGCGGAGGCGGGCTGGACGAGAAAGTCCGGGAGCCATGTTGATAAGGGTCTGGGTCTGGGTTTCACTATTAACTTTACTATTAAGTGTTTAGAAGTCCTCGCCAGCACTCTCAAGTCAATACCAAAGTTAAGAGTAGGTATTAGGCTAATAGTTGTTGAGGATACACTTTGAGACTGAAGTTAATACCAAAGTCGAAAGTTTATACCAAGTTTAGTATTAATAGTTGTCGAGGATACGGGCCCTGGACTGAAGGTCCCGTATGTAAACAATGTATGAGAAGGGCTCGCATCAAGTATGAAAAGCCGCAATAGCAAAATACATATTCCTAATATCACAGTAGCCTCAGACACCTGCGTTTCGGTGAGGAAAGAAAGTGAGGTTTAGAGGAGGAAAGATGGTGTTCCACAGAATGAAAATTTGAACGAAGACCGCGAATGTTGCAGAAATTAATAAGAAAGACGTTCGAGGAGTTATCAAGACACCTCTCAAGTCGGCAGCCAGAAGGGGAGTCCTCAGTGGGGGAATTTAAGGTCCCCCCGCCAGGAGGGGACTCCGAGGCAGTGTGTATATAAGCAATTTTTAATTTTTAATTTTGGGAGAAGGTGTGTATGTTGTGTGAATGTAGTGTGGTGTGAAAAGAGAGGATCAGTCTTTAGAGAGCATGCTGAACTACTCTCTGGCGTTGATGAGACAATAAGGAGACGGATAGTGAGGACATGGCAAGGGCCTTTGGAGGGCTTCAGCACCCTCCTCGCTTCCCATATACACCTCACCGGGAGTGGCGTACGCCCGTTTCGGTAGGTGTCTTCCTATACTACACGAAGAATTCCTCAGAGGTGATGGCTTGGTGGATAATACGTGCTTCATGCCATCATGCATTGCTCTTATCATTGCAATGAGGCGTTCTGGCCGGCCAAATCGTTCAAGAACAGCCCCCCTAATATATATATATATATATATATATATATATATATATATATATATATATATATATATATATATATATATATATATATATATATATATATATATATATATATATATATTTATATATATATATATATATATATATATATATATATATATATATATATATATATATATATATATATATATTGTAATACTGTCCGAAGTTTAGGATCAGTATATATGCGTTTCGCCAAACCTTTCGTGATGGGAAGGGAAAATCTGACACACAGCCGTTAGGCGGCGTCACATTCGACCGATTACAATGGTAAGCTTCGGAGTGGTGCATCTCATCATATACAAGATATCTATTAGTGTAAAAAGATCTCATAAATGGTAAGAAGCACCATTATGAGGCTTCCCATTGTAATCGCTCGACGGTGGCGCCGCTAAACGGCTGTGTGTCAGATTTCCCTTTCCTCCCGCGAGAGGTGCAGATACTTAACATTTGTAGGATGTTTGGCTCCACAATGTAGACACGTTTTCTTTTCGATGGTTTTCGATGTGTTCTGAACTAATATAACGATCATATCTACCGAGAGTGCTCTGTTTTCCCCCTGTAGCCCATCGGGCGAGTAGTAGGAAAAACGATATGCTCATCGACTACTAGGACCTCCAAAATCACTCAAAACACACACGCAAAACATCACAACAAACGTGTCTACATGTTGAAATCTTTAATGGTTTTACTGTAATGCATAATTAGCTTCTCATTCATCGCTACCTCTTTTGAAGCACAGGAGTCTGTTCTGTATCTCTGCAGTGAATTTGTACTGCCATTTGGGTGTTTTGTCAGGGCCAGTACTTGGTAATATGTAGGCCCAAAGCTAGCAGGGCGCGAGGTGAGGGCTGGCAGGGTGAGGAGGCAGGGAGCAACGACGCATTTTAATTTACATCGCTACCGAATATAGATCACGACAGCTGCCGGCGCCCCCCCCTCCCCCTACTAGTAATTTCATTTATTGAGTAGCTAGTGATGGCAGCTGAAATTTTGGACATTTCCGTAATTTTCAATAATCCCCACGGACGTAGATTTTTACACCTAAATCCCGGATGTGTCTGGAAAATGTTCGGATTTTTTTTTTTTTTTTTTTTTTTTTTTTTTTTTACGTCTCCGCCTATTGCGCCGGTAGGCTTGCTTGAGGGGCCTGGACGGTGTTCGGCCCCAGCCCGTCATGGCGCAGGCAAGTGTTTCATGTTTGATGTATTTAATTAATATTTGGCTTCACTTCAAAGGAAATGCTTTTCTAGAAGCTGACATGTTGATCTTGTAGGATTAACTTTAAAAAGGAATTAGTTTTTGGTAAATAATTGTTTGGTAGATGTGACCTTTGGTTATGATACACAGTCAAGGTTGGCTTGTCATACAGTTGGTAGTTAGGTTAGGTATAGCTATTTTATACTCTACAGCATATTGGATATATTTTTTGCATAAAGAGCTATTATCAGTTTAGCTCTGGGGTAAGGGCAGGCCTTTCTGGATGAATAACGTAGCGAACTCAATCACCCCGAGCAGTAGCCTTCCTTCTTCTTCATTAATCCTGTTCTCCATCAAACGTGCCAAACTATTGGGACGGGTTAGAACGCCCTTAACCTAGTCCTCACACATATTTGCCGTGTGTGACATCCCTGAGAGACTGTAAGACGGGAATCCTGGAGGTTGAGCGATGCCGTAGTCGTGTGCTGCAGCTAGCAACACACCTCCTTGGTCCCTTATTCCAGACCAGACGGGCTAGTCGGGCTAGTCTGCGTGACCATGAGCCAAGCGGCCAAAGTATACTCTCCCGCTACCCTTGAGCATGTTGGGCTTATATTCCCCACGACCAGCCTCCCTGGAGGTTGTGGATATGATGCTCCGTCTGTACCTAAAGATGTCACCGGGTCTAGACTCATTCGAGGGGGATTGGCTAGGGATAGCGAGTTCTGAGTGTGATCAGACCATGGTGATCACACACACACACACACAAAAGGCACACAGGTAGATATGTGTTTAGTAAACCCACACACACACACACACACACACACACACACACACACACATTCCTACAATACATAACAGGCTGAACGTAAACTATGGCTTCAAACCTTGCCCTGACTACACAGTCTTTAAATATACAGACGGTAGGCCGAGTATCATCTTTAAATATATACGAGGCACCGTTGTCTTGGTGTTCATTGTTTGCCCTCAGTAATGACCCACTATTGGTTCCCAAGTCCGTTGCTGAGGATTAAATATTTTATAAGGATGGTCGCGTGTTCTTCTGGCTGGCCGCCACTGCTTCATCCGGCCAGCTTATTAATAATTACATTCTGGCCCTGGCCGGGGAGAGCGCCTAGAAATGGTGTGTGAAAAATTTGAGGACAATTAATTTTGCTTCTCGATGACGAGGGATTAACACCGTAAAAACGAGTCCGCTTCTTGCTTACAATTTTCAACCATCGATAAGTACCAGAAGTTTAACCACATGCTGTCCAGACCATCAAAGAACACAAATTGAAGCGACTTCGATAGTGAGGAGTAAGGAAGAAAAGGATCGCCAAAGGAAGGCTTACCACGCGACAGTCAATACATAAATTTCACCCCTTCATTAACGGTATGGGGATATTTTTAACAGACGCCTCCAGTGAGCCTAATGGCGCTATGGATATATATATATATATATATATATATATATATATATATATATATATATATATATATATATATATATAACACACACACACACACACACACACACACACACACACACACCGCTCTGGTAGCTCAGTCAGTTAGAGCGCCGCGCTGCAAGACTTCACGGCCAAACAGGCGGCGATTCGAGTCCCGCTCAGGCCGGATTCTTCCCGTTGACTAGGAGTGATTACTGTCCCCCTTTAACCAAGGGGAATGGGGTGTGTGGTGTGTGAGGTCCTGGCAGCACCCAGAGATATACAATAATGAGCACTTGCTCACGTCGGGAGGGTATCTGCTGCCGGAAGCGAGTCCAACTCTTGATCAGACCGTGGTGAATTACACACACACACACACACACACACACACACACACACACACACACACACACACACACATATATATATATATATATATATATATATATATATATATATATATATATATATATATATATATATATATATATATATATATATATATTGGGTAGGCGGTGACTGAGTGTTTGGCGTGCTGGGCTCACATTCACGGCGCTACTGACAACGTCGGTTCGAATCTCCACGCCTCCACCTGGGATTTTTCAGTCACCGCCGAGTGGCCTAAGACTACCCACATGCTGTCCAGAAGACCACCCATCAACCCGGACTCTAGAAGAAACCGTCCAGTGAATCAAGAATGAGTTCCGGGGGGCAGCATGAGCCAAGCATAACCGGCGCCATTATAAAAAAAATTGCCTGCACCACGACAGGCTTGGGCCGACCATCTGGCCCACGAAGAAAGCGTACCGGCGCAATAGGCAGGGATGTAAATATATATATATATATATATATATATATATATATATATATATATATATATATATATATATATATATATATATATATATATATATATATATATATGTATATATATATATATATATATATATATATATATATGTATGTATATATATATATATATATATATATATATATATATATATATATATATATATATATATATATATATATATATATCTATATATATATATATATATATATATATATATATATATATATATATTTATATAAATATATATATATATATATATATATATATATATATATATATATATATAAAAGCTGTGTGACACCCTGCCTGGTCAAACTCTAGCCTCCGCCTATCAACATCTACCTTCCTTCCTGCTGGAAGTACGCCTTCGTACAGCCTGGGCCTACGAAGTGTGACTGTTCCACTCCATCAAACTACCGCCCGATAGCTTTACTTTCCTGTCTATCTAAAGCTTTTGAATCACTCCTTAACCGGAAGATTCAAAAGCACCTTTCACTTCTAACCTTCTATCTGATCGCCAGTATATATATATATATATATATATATATATATATATATATATATATATATATATATATATAGATATATATATATATATATATATTCTCTCTCTCTCTCTCTCTCTCTCTCTCTCTCTCTCTCTCTCTCTATCTATAAATATATATATATATATATATATATATATATATATATTATCTCTCTCTCTCTCTCTCTCTCTCTCTATATATATATATATATATATATATATATATATATATATATATATATATATATATATATATATATATATATATATATATATACTGGCGATCAGATAGAAGGTTAGAAGTGAAAAGGTGCTTTTGAATCTTCCGGTTAAGGATTGATTGAAAAGTTTTAGATAGACAAGAAAGTAAAGCTATACGGCGGTGGGTAGATGGATTGGAACGGTCACCCTTCTTAGGCACATGCTGAATGAAGGCTTACATCCAGCAGGAAAGAAAGGTAGATGTTGAAAGGCAGAGGCTATAGAGTTTGAGCAGGCAGGGTATCAGCACTGAAGCACAGTTTTTAAGGATATATATATAT
Organism: Eriocheir sinensis; assembly: GCF_024679095.1. Classification (NCBI taxonomy): domain Eukaryota; kingdom Metazoa; phylum Arthropoda; class Malacostraca; order Decapoda; family Varunidae; genus Eriocheir; species Eriocheir sinensis. Next base: position 11,381,069 of record NC_066513.1, on the reverse strand, counting down.
ATATATATATATATATATATATATATATATATATATATATATATATATATATATATATACCCGCTACTCACTGCTCCTGAATAGAGATCAAAGGAGTGTCCAAAAGAGAGGTCAATTTTGGGAGGAGAGGTGTCTTGATACCCTCCTCTTGAAAGAGTTCAAGTCGTAGGCAGGAGGAAATACAGATGAAGGAAGATTGTTCCAGAGTTTACCAGCGTGAGGGATGAAAGAGTGAAGATGCTGGTTGACTCTTGCATAAGGGGTTTGGACAGTATAGGGATGAGCATGAGTAGAAAGACGTGTGCAGCGGGGCCGCGGGAGGGGGGAGGCATGCAGTTAGCAAGTTCAGAAGAGGAGTCAGCATGGAAATATCGATAGAAGATAGAAATAGAGGCAACATGGCGGCGGAATTTGAGAGGTAGAAGATTATCAGTATGAGGAGGAGAGTTGATGAGACGAAGAGCCTTTGACTCCACTCTGTCAAGGAGAGCTGTGTGAGTGGACCCCTCCCCACACACATGAGATGCATACTCCATACGAGGGCGGACAAGGCTCCTGTAAATGGATAGCAACTGTGCGGGGAAGAAGAACTGGCAGAGACGGTACAGAACGTCCAGCCTAGAGGAAGCTGATTTAGTAAGAGATGAGATATGAAGTTTCCAGTTGAGATTTTGAGTTAAGGATACAGCGAGAATGTTTCGTGTTGAAGAAGGTGATAGCTGAGTGTTGTCGAAGAATAGGGGATAGTTGTTTGGAAGATTGTGTCGAGTGGATAGGTGGAGAAACTGTGTTTTTGAGGCGTTGAAGGACACCAGGTTCCTCTTGCCCCAATCGGAAATAAAAGTAAGGTCTGAGGCTAAGCATTTTGTTGCCTTCAGCCTTGAATCGTTAAGTTCCTGTGGAGTGGGTCTTCTATTAAAAAAAAAGTTGAGTAATGCAGAGTGGAGTCATCGGCGTAAGAATGGATAGGACAGTTCGTTTTGGAAAGATCATCAATGAACAACAGAAAGAGAGTGGGAGATAGGACAGAACCCTGTGGGACACCACTGTTAATAGGTTTAGGGGAAGAACAGTGACCGTCTACCACAGTAGAAATAGAACGGTCAGAAAGGAAACTGGAGATTTACATAGATTTACATAGAAAATCAGACCACACAGACCCCATGGTCCAGACTTGGTGGTCTGTCCTTAAACCTAAGTGATTTTACATTAATCAGAAGACTCCAAAACGTTGCATTTCTACTCTAGTTGATATTAAGTTGAAGGAAGTGACGGGCGAAAAGGTACAGAGAGGATAGAAACTGTAGGAGGGTAGTTTGGAAAGCAAAGATTTGTGCCAGACCCTATCAAAAGCTTTTGATATGTCCAGCGCAATAGCAAAGGTTTCACCGAAACGGCTAAGAGAGGATGACCATGAGTCAGTTAGGAAGACAAGGAGATCACCAGTAGAACGCCCCTTGCGGAACCCATACTGGCGATCAGATAGAAGGTTAGAAGTGGAAAGGTGCTTTTGAATCTTCCGGTTAAGGATTGATTCAAAAGCTTTAGATAGGCAGGAAAGTAAAGCTATAGTGCGGTAGTTTGAGGGATTGGAACGGTCACCCTTCTTAGGCACAGGCTGTACAAAGGCATACTTCCAGCAGGAAGGAAAGGTAGATGTTGATAGTCAGAGACGAAAGAGTTTGACCAGGCAGGGTGTCAGCACGGAAGCAAAGTTTTTAAGGACAATAGGAGGCACTCCATCAGGTCCATAAGCCTTCTGAGAGTTGAGGCCAGAGAGGGCATAGAAAACATCATTTGGAGGAATTTTAATAACAGGCATATATATATATATATATATATATATATATATATATATATACATATATATATATATATATATATATATATATATATATCCCTTTCCTTGCGCGCAGTGTGGACGCGACTATTCCCTCAGGCGCAGTCGGGCAGCCCAATTGGGGGTCTCTTGTAACCATTGGAAAGAGGAGGTTCAGATCTATAGGAGTCGGTTATGTATGCCTCTCTTGCGAACGTACATGCACGTTCAGAGAGTGTTGAATGTTAACACTTACGTCAGTGTGTGCGTGATGATCAGCCATATTGATTGAACTGCGGACATATTTTCTTCAGACTCTGGCAAGGGAGTATTGCCAACTGCAATATTTACAACCATTTGGTCAAAGAATCAGTCGGTGATAGGTGAAGCAATGCAAAAATGCCGCTATATTGGGCAAGAACATCCACCAGTTACTCGTCCGTAGATTTGCCGCGCTGGGCTGATATGATTTTCCACCAAATTTAGTGAAGAATCCACTCAATTGGCAATCCTGTGTCGTGAGAATTAGTGTTGGAACACTCTCATACGCGGGAGATTTGAGTGCGGGTGGAGGTCACAGCGGGCGTTTAGCGCCACCAGCAAATACGCCTAACGCCTGCTGCAAGTGTTTAGCAATGAAATGGATATATATATATATATATATATATATATATATATATATATATATATATATATATATATATATATATATATATATATATATATATATATATATATATATATATATATATATATATATATATATATATATATATATATATATATATATATATATATATATATATATATATATATATATATATATATATATATATATATATATATATATATATATATATATATATATATATATATATATATATATATATATATATATATATATATATATATATATACATATATATATATATATATATATGTATATATATATATATATATATATATCTATATATATATATATATATATCTTTATATATAAACAGGAATAAATATATATATATATATATATATATATATATATATATATATATATATATATATATATATATATATATATATATATAATAAAAAAATAATAAGTAGAATAATAAATAATAGATAAAAATGAATAAATAATAAATAAAACAGGCAAGCAGCGGCGGCAGGGGCAAAGATTCGTGAGCAGTAGGCATGGCCGAGACGCTTGTAACGGCGCACATTTATGTGTACAGTGCAGACACCTAAGTTGCAATTTGCGTAAGATTCTCATATAATGAAGAATTAATGTTGATGCTGCTACATGAGGCGCAGCTGCGCATGTACATGTTAGGGTACTGCTCAGGGCCTGCTACACGGTGGAACTTTTGACGCGGGCTGGGTAGGCGCAAGGGTGAAGCAGCCCTTGCTTATCCTTGAGGCCTTGCATGTTCAAACGCGTGTCCCTCACCAGACTTATTCCTGGGTGGGAAGCGTCAGGCTCACGAAGGTATTTAGTGGTGGAAGGGAGTAAGTATTTCCAAGAAAATTAAAAGGGGACGTCATATAAAAAAGTTTGTGAGCCACCCGACATATTCACAGTGAGGTGTATCCTGTACCTGTATAACCAGAAAAGAGTGTAGATTCAAAAGTCTTGCTTAAAAACTTGATATGATGCTAAACACTAATACGTAGACGCGGCACACGCAGCCAGTCAGCCACGCCTGGCAGCGTCACAGCCTCATACTAACAAACTTTTAAGGTTCCTTCACCCTACTGTTTGTCATAGTAATAGTGTGGTGCCGCGAGTCATGTTTGTCCTGAGCCTGTATTGTCATGTTCTGGTGTGATATGCACACATTTTGCCACACATGTCACCGCCATAACCAGGCACACGGCACACACACACACACCGCCACAACGTACAGCCCCCATGCAGCCCTCGCCTCCATCCTGCCGGCCCCTGTGTACACAGCCCCCAGCAGTCCTGTATCTTAATATCTATGTACTAATAGGTTGCCCCAAAACGACTCCTATCTTACAGCAGCAGGCGTTCACAATTACAGCCTCCAGTCACCAGTGTGCACGATGCAGCACTCAGGCCTCTATGGCATGTGCCTATATATATATATATATATATATATATATATATATATATATATATATATATATATATATATATATATATATATATATATATATATATATATATATATAGGAAAAATCAGGGTCAAATCAGAAGTTTATTCCTGACCAAGCGAAACTAGTCAGGAATAAACTTTTGATTTGACCCTTGATTTTCCTTAACCAATCAAATCTCTCTCTCTCTCTCTCTCTCTCTCTCTCTCTCTCTCTCTCTCTGTGTGTGCATATATATATATATATATATATATATATATATATATATATATATATATATATATATATATATATATATATATATATATTCATGGTTTTGATTTAACTTTTGAATGACCTACCTTAATCTATTAGGCTATTATTTTTATTATTATTATTTTATCCCCATATATTGCTTACTATTCCAGCCAGACAAATTCAGAGACAACCACAGAAAAGCAGAAAAAAAAACTGGCTGACTATTATTATTATTATCATCATTCTCATTATTATAATTCTTCTTCAGTTCTTCTCCTTTTTCTTCTTATCATTGTTGTTATTATTATTATATATCTGCATGATACTTCAGTCACTTAACGACGATTTCGGTGTTCTACATAAAATTATAATAATTATATAAAATTATAATAATTAATAAATTATGTAAAATAAAATTATATAAATAAAATTATATAAAATTATAATAATTATATAATTTCGGTGTTCTACATAAAATTATATTAATAATTAAGATAATAATAATAATAATAATAATAATAATAATAATAATAACAATAATAACAATAATTATTATTATTATTTTTATTATTACTATTATTATTATTATTATTATTATTATTATTATTATTATTGTTATTATTATTATTATTATTATTATTATTATTATTATTATTATTATTTTTATTATAACAATACAAAAGCATGCGACGAAAATGTTTCCATCACGAGCTTGTTTTGTTTCTGTCACGCACTTAGGCGTCTCCCCTCTCACCTACCTACGATACCGTTCAGCGAGATTCATGCTACAACAAACACTTAGGCGTCTCCCCTCTCACCTACCTACGATACCGTTCAGCGAGATTCATGCTACAACAAACATTTAGATTCAAGTTTTTAACATCATATGATAAAGTACAGTTCTTTAGCTTCAACATTATGCAAAAATATGTTCTTTATAGTAAATAACACCTCTGCTACAAACAAAGCAATTCATCTGCTACAGTCATATGAAACACAATTAAGGCGCCGTCACTCACGGTATCACGCGTGGCTGGAGCTTGGTAATCAAAATTCCATCATTTTCCACAGCGGCATTATATATGCCGGCATAGCTGGAGATCTGGGGGGCGGGGGCCCGGGGGTCTTGTCTCCGTGTGGGGCTCCCCCCACACACTAGCTTCTACAAAGGAGTATGGCAACAAATGGGGGCCCCCAAATGGAACATTTTGGGGAGCGGCGGGCCCCTTTGTTGGGGCCTGGGGGGCGTCTTCTTATATGACCCCAACACCCCTTCCCTTAGCTACGTTACTGAATTTAGCCATTAGACTTGAGCCTGTATCATGGCACCCCCCTCAAGCTGTCACCCGGGGCGGACCGCCCCCCCCGCCCCACCCCTTACAACGCCACTGGTTAGAAGAGTTAGATGAGAGATAAAGAGCACAGATGTATTTAGTAATAGAATGACAATGAAGTCATAGCCAGATGGTATAAAATTCAGAAGAGTCAAGGTCGTGGGCACGTAAGTGATGTCGTTGCGCACGTAGGCACAACATCCAGCTGTGGACTGAAATTTAGGATAGAGACAGTAGGAGGGAGCAGATTGCTGTCAGTAGCCGCTGAGACCCTTGTTTCGGTGAGGAAGAGGTGAGATTTTGAGGAGGAGAGATGGTGCTCCACAGAATGGAAATTGGAACAAAGACCGCGAATGTTGCAGAAATTGATAAGAAAGAGACATGAGGAGTTGAGACTCCTCTCAAGTCGGCAGCCAAAAGTGGAGTCCTCCCTGGGGGAATTTGTGGTCTCCCCCCCAAGCGGGGAGTCGGAGGCAATGCTAATTTTCGCCATGAGAGAGCATGCTGAACTACTCTCTGGTATTGATGAGACAATAGGGAAATGGAAAGTGAGGACATGGAAAGGGTCTTTGGAGGGCTTCAGCACCCTTCTCGCTTCCCATATATACCTCACCGGGAGTGGCTTCCGCCCGTTTCGGTTGGTGTCTCCCTACCTACTCCCTGAAACCTATTTAAATATGAAGCATCTCTATAACGGAAAACAGTTTACATAGAGAATATTGCTCAAAAATTCTTAAAATTAGGAATAGTATGAAAGTTGCTGTTTCTTAGTGGTAGATGAACATGAAAGCAAAGAAACATCAGTTGATTAGTGGTGTGGTAAGCTTGCAAAGTTGATTTTTGTTTTCATTTAGTATGTAGAAAAAATATCAGTATTTACGAAATAGTTCTACCGCATCAATAAAGCCCCAAATACACTGCCGAATTTTGGCTGACGAATGTGCGCGAATATGCAAGTCATCCTGTGTCGCGAACAAGTTCGGCATCTTTTTTGCCTGTTCTTGGCCGTTCGGGGACATGTCTGCGTCCACCAAGCGACTTTTGACAGTTGGTCACGACCGCCACGAAAGTTTCATGTTGCATGAAAAATTCGCGGCCGTTCGCCAAATGTGCACGAATGCAAAATGGACGCCGAATTGTCGCCGACATGTCGCAGACAATTCGGCGTCAGATTCGCGGTGTTCGGCGAATTGTCACCGAATTTTGACCGTTGAAATTTTTATTTTATTGGCAAATTTGTCGCCGACATGTCGGCAACTATTCGGGGACATGTCCCCGAATATTCGGCGAATTAATCACGACACGGCAAACGGTTCGCGGTGGGAGGTGTAAACGGGGGTCTGCCTATCTATCTATCTATCTATCTATCAATCTATCTATCTATCTATCTCTCTATTTATGTATTATCTTTCTATCTATCTATCTAACTAACTAACTAAGTTAGTACTAACTAACTAACTATATATAGATATATATATATATATATATATATATATATATATATATATATATATATATATATATATATATATATATATATATATATACGGAATAAAATAATACTATAATAATAAATAGTAAACAAGAAAATATGAAAACAAGAAGAATCATGAATTTATAAAATAGGTATGGAACTAACATTTTCATTAATTTCATAATTAATTTACTATTTATTACTTATGTTTTTAATATCATTATTCTGCCATTAGTTAACCTTTGTTTCATTTTCAGTTATTTATTGTTGTTTATTAATATTACGTAAACATTCATTCATTCTAAAATATTTGTAGGAGGGCAAAACAAAAAACAAGTCACATTTATACATTTTATTACACATACTTTCATACATATTACCACACATTTTACCACACATGGTATTTACTCGCCCACAATTCTTTCCTGCCAGGCCACTGCTCCCCGGGTGTTGTAGTAGTCCATGAGGTAGACGCGGATTCCCGTGCTTTTATATGCCACATGGGCATCAGATGGTCAGCTGTCAGAAATCTTGGCACTGTCGGAGAATTGTCCCCGACATGTCGCCGACATTTCGGGGACATACGAAGACAATTCGGAGACTTGTCGCCAGTTATTCCGCGACAAAATAAAAAAAACGTTAAAATTTCAGATTTTGAGCTCGGCGACATGGACGCCGAATAGTCGGCGACATGTCTCCGAATTGTCTCCGAATTGTCTTGAGCATTCGCCGACATGTCGCCGAATGGTCACGAACTGTAAGAATCTTGGTCATGTCGGTGAACCGGTCGCCGAATTTTTTCACGAACTGATTCGGCGACAAGCTAGGCGGTGGGCGTGAGCTTTCACTCGGCTATCCGCCACACAGACGGCGAGTGAAAAAACGGTTCGGCGGCTTCACCTCTTTCCCTAGGGTTAGCGGGCCGTGTCGACTCCACTAATTACACCTCCATTCTTCAAGCGATTCTTGAGTAGGCAGAAGTTTGTATGTGTCTTGGTTTATTATTTTAGTCGTTTTTTTCTCCTTGTGATAAATATTAGCAATATCTGTTTATATAACTAATGCTTTTATTTATTTTGTAAGCTTTTTAATCGTTGATTCTATGCCTTGTGCTTATATTTGTTGCTCATATTTTGTTTGTACATTTTTTTTTATTGCTGTGTTTGTTAAACACACACGCACGCACGCACCCACACAGATAAGCAGATATATATATATATATATATATATATATATATATATATATATATATATATATATATAGTTATATATATATAGATATATATATAATGACAGAAATACATTAAATAGATAGATACAATGATGGATAAATATTGTCAGATTAATGTGCAAATTTTGAAATCTACATGACCAATTTGGCTGAGAGAGAGAGAGAGAGAGAGAGAGAGAGAGAGACTTTAACAGCTGTCTCCCTGCATGTGAAGACTGAATTGTTAATGTCGGAATGTACGTATGTGTCTTTCTTCACGTGGTGAGGGAGACAAGGCGGAAGGTAGGAAAGGTGCGGTACTTGCGTGTGAGCAGCTGACACTGACGGGCGGCGACTCTCTAGGTATGGACGGGCGGCAAACGAGTGTGTAAACGAAGTTTCCTTGATATTGTTTTTCGACTGGGAAATATATAATACTGATTCATTATTTACGTAGGACATTTCAACATTTGTATGGCTGTTATATATTATATTATATGACTATTTCAGCCGTACAATGAGATAATTTTCTCTCAGTATAATAAGAAGAAATCAAACCCCGATAAGTTAATGCTTCGAGTCATAGACTAGAGCCAGTGGTTCTCAACCCCATGGTCGCGACCCAAATAAGGGTCGCGAGGGTTTTTCTGAGGGTCGCCGGAGGGTCTTACAAAAATATATATTAATAATTCACAGCAAGTTACATTTTGATTTTGGGTAATATAGCTGATTTACTTCAGTAGGAAAGCGTAAAAATTCTCCTGGACACATACTGACAAAAGAAGCGCGGTAATAAACACCCATACTCGTGCAATTCCGCCCGTAGTACGAGTAGCTTTTATGTATAATACTTGTACTTGACCGCCGAACAGTCAGCGGGGAGCCCGAGTGAGCAGTCAGTCGCGTCTGTGGCGCTGCGGCCTCAACACTGAAAGAACGTTACTACTTCACACAAAGTAAGCATTACATACATCGTATTTGTTTTTATGTTTATTGTAATAACTCGTACTTACATGCCTTCCCCCTCACCGCCCTCTTTGCTTCTGTCTGTCAGTCTGTCTGTCTCTGCCTTTGTCCGACTGCCTGTCTGTCTCTACATCCGTCTGCCTGTCTGTCTCTGCTTGTTTATCTCTGTCGGTCTGCCTGTCTGTCTCTGCTTGTTTATCTCTGTCGGTCTGCCTGTCTGTCTCTGCTTGTTTATCTCTGTCGGTCTGCCTGTCTGTCTCTGCTTGTTTATCTCTGTCGGTCTGCCTGTCTGTCTCTGCTTGTTTATCTCTGTCGGTCTGCCTGTCTGTCTCTGCTTATTTATCTCTCTCTCTCTCTCTCTCTCTCTCTCTCTCTCTCTCTGCCGACCCGCCAACCACTTGGGGTCTGTATGTATGAATACTGGGTCTGCGAGCAAGTACTTGAATAAAATTCAGTACATGGATGAGGAAGAGTTTTCTTTTACTTTGTTGAGTGTGGTAATTGATCTTAGCAGATGATGTACTGAGGTAATTGTAACTATATCACTCAACACGTATTTAAGATGCAATTTTCTGAAATAAGTGGTTTTGAACTATTAGGCTACTTATTTTCTCATTAGCATTAAAATTAATTAGTTTAAAAAATATTTAATTACTGAAGAATACTGGGATGTGCTGTAAGGAAATAACAATTGCTTCTTTTTTCTTTCCAGGTCTGATTTTTAGCTTGGAAGAATGGCCCAACGCAAAACACAATTGGTGTACAAGCCCGAGTTCTTGAAATTTGGCTTCACTGAGATGAGAGAACGATCTGGGAACGTACGTCCTCAGTGTTCACTGCCTGCAAGTCCTTGCAAATGAATCTATGAAGGAAAACAAGTTGAAGCGTCATTTGCAAACAATCCATCCACAATTTGTTGAAAAACCACTGAGTTACTGGAAAGACAAAGAAAAACAAGTTAAACGAAGTCGGATTGATGCTCCCTCAAGTTCTGTTTTTTCACTGGAGAAATCTTCCTTGGCTTCCTTTGAGGTGGCATGGATGACAGCAAAATGCAAAAAGCCTCATAACATTGGAGAGGAGCTGGTGAAACCAGCAGCAAGAGCAATGGTGAAAACTCTTGGTGCAGCAGATATTGCCAAGAAACTTGAATCAGTACCACTGTCTGACAATACCATTCAACGTAGATTTGATCTTATTTCAGAAGATATTTTGTCTCAGCTAATTTTGGCATTGAAAAAAGCAGTACAATTTTCTCTGCAAACTGATGAGTCAGTGGACATTGCAGGTCATCCTGAACTGATGGTTTTTGTAAGGTACAGGGGAGAAGATGACATTTTGGAAGAATTTCTTTTCTGTAATACCTACCTTGTCAAGACCCACCACTGGGGAAGACATATTTCATATTGTTTCAAGTTTTTTCAAGAAATATGATCTAGACTGGAAGAATTGTTTGGCCGTGTGCACTGATGGAGCTCCATCAATGATGGGAAGTCGTGTGGGTTTTGTTACTCGCATTAAAACTGAGAACCCTGATGTAATAGTAATTCATTGTTTGTTGCATCGAGAAAACCTTGCTTCTCGTCGTCTCCAACCAGACCTCCATGCAGTTCTAAATGATGCTATACAAATAGTGAACTTTGTCAAGGCCAGAGCTCTAAATTAACGCATTTTCCATAAAATGTGTGAAGAAATGGGATCGCATCACCAAGACTTGTTGTTCCACTCTGATATCCGTTGGCTATCTCGAGGAAAGATTCTAGCAAGAGTCTTTGAACTACAATCTGAAATTTAAATCTTTCTCTATGAAAAACAGCATGTACTGGCAAACTGCTTTAAGGATGTTGCTTGGCTCGCAAAGCTTGCTTATTTAAGTGACATCTTCACGCATCTGAATGAACTTAATTCAGACATGCAGGGTCGAAATCACACCATGGTGGACATTGGCGAAAAAATCGTCTGCTTCAAGAAAAAGCTTGCTCTTTGGAGGTTAAAGTTGGCCAAAGGAAAAACTGCAGCACTTCCAAAATTAAGTGCTATGTTGGAAGATTCTTCAGATATATTCCTGCCTCACATCAGAAATATTGTCGAAGATCATCTGAGGAATCTTCAGGAAGAAATGGACAGGTATATTCCAGAAAATGCTGACTTGAAAAAGCATAGCTGGATCAGGAATGCTTTCACTGTGAATGTCACTGAGGTTGGAGAAGATATTCCAGGTTTTCAAGAAGAACTTATAGACCTCCAGGAAAATCAAGTGCAGAAACAACGCTTTGAAAACCTCCAGTGTTCAAAATTTTGGATTCAACTCAGGGATAAGCCCATTCTGACTTGGGAGGCTGAAAAAGCTCTTCTCCCTTTTCCAACAACATACCTCTGCGAAGAAAGGTTTTCAAGTCTTGTTACGATCAAGACTAAAGCAAGAAACCGGCTGGATCCCCAGCATGACTTGCGGTGTGCTCTAACAATGAATATAATGCCCAGATTTGAGAACCTCATACACAAAATGAAGCAGTTTCAAGGGGGAAAGTCATTTTTACGGTCGTGTTCGGACATTTTGATCTCTTGCGGGCGTAATTTTTCGTCTAGACTAATGATTTTTATTTTATTTGTATAGTTTAAACACTGGACTGTGAGGTACCCCTGATATAATTTTAATTAAAGATTGATGGAATTTTTAAAAAAGTTTTACATATGCTCAAAAAATTCTTATTCACGGAAAACTATTCAAAACAAAGGAATATCCTTTATATGACATTTAAAAGACACCCAACGGAACAATACTGCACATTATCATTTGTATATCGCAAATAATAAGTACACAAAACAAAATCAATTCAAGCGGTAATTTTTTTCTGTAAAAACTACCGAAAACAAATCACAGATCCTACAAACTTCGACATTAACGAATCTCAATATTCAGTTTTGTAGATCATTCTTTTCTGAGTATTATGCTGCAAAAAAAAAAAAAAAGTCCCAATACAAGTCGAGATAAATAATTTTTTACATTAAAGTTTCCATTTTGAGAAAAACGCACTTTTATTTTTAGTTGACAATGTACGGTACAGAGATGTTCTCTAGCACAACACAACTATGTCTCGTTCCTTATCTAACTCTTCTGATAATGTTCAAGAGGTCAGATTTCCAAGAAAGCTCTTTCAGGTCATCTCAGGTCACTGCTACGGGGAAGGTGTGCTCACAATTGATTTTCCTCGAAGTAGATTTAGGCACCTGGTCCCCTTTTGTCTCTTATAATACATGTAGGAATGCACAATGTATTCTAAAAGACAAAATATTACTCCCTCAGAGGGTCAGAGAGTCTGTTCCTGCTCACCACATACTTTACACGTCTTTCCACTGATAAGTTCTTTCAGTCTCCCAATGGAAATAAGCACAAGGGCATTATCATCACTTATATCTCCCCCATCACTCAGTTTTCCTGCTAAAAGTTTATCTCTGTATGCTGCGGCGGGCAGCTGTTCCTTCTCCGCGTCACCCACACTAGGCTGTGGTGTTGCCGCATCTTCACTTTTTTCCTTTTTCACTTTCTCCCAGTACACCTTCATACGTTTCTTTGCAGCCTCACTCCACTTCACTGCCTTTGCTTTCCGCTTCCCCATAGTGTCTGAAAATCCACTGGAAGACGGTATAAGCAGGCCAAAAAGAAACGCACGTGTGAGTGCAGAGCGCGTGTGCCCTCCCGCTCCACAAAATCAATACTGCCTCCCCGCTACACACTCACTCACTCTCTTCCCGCGTGGAGATGTGGAGAGACTCATACAGTACCATAATTACATATAATCACAAAAAAATCGAAAAAAGAGGATGCAAATAGAAGATACACAAAGATAAGTGACAGTATATATGTTTAAATCCCGCGTGCGTAGTGTAGTAGGTATTTAATCAAAGGCCACCATGACGCTCTTAACGCTTGGCAGTGCGGCGCATTACCTCGGCACTAGCCGCGCTAGTTCATACTGAGATTTTCAAAAAATAGATTTTTTCAACCGTAAAAATGACTTTCCACCTCAACGTAGCCACTTAGAAAACTTTTTGAGTTTTTGAAATTTGTTGTAGTCTTTTCTTCAATTGGTCACTGGTTATTCCCAAAGTATATTACTTGGTTCGTACACTGCCCATTTTTTTATGTAATTCATTGTATTAATTTTGTGAATCGGTGAAATTTATCAGCAAAGTATAAAAATGTGATTGCTAACCACTGACGAAATACTTTTATATATATATATATATATATATATATATATATATATATATATATATATATATATATATATATATATATATATATATATATATATATATATATATATATATATTGTGACAGCATATGCAAATAAACTTCATTTTTTTTTAACTTGTTTTCTTTCCCGTTTCAAATGTATTCAAATTCATTGTGTTAGTAAATATAAACTTACATAAATAGAATAACGAAAGCTCATAAACATTTGCAAGTATAACTGTAACATGAAAATGGTTGGATTTATTACTACATGTTCACACATTTAGGGTCGCTACTCCAGGTTAAGACTGTATTTAGGGTCGCAACCAAAAAAGGTTGGGAAACACTGGACTAGACTATCATTACTTAATTGCCAGCATTGTAAAATTTAAAACTTGCATTTTTTTCCGATTACGAGACAATTTCCCAGACGAGTGTCTACTCATTGTTAACAAGTTAAGGCGTTTTAAAACATCCAACAATCTCATTACTGGGCTGAGGCAGCCACCTGGAAGCAGTAATCATTCCACGGGAAATCGGAAAAGTATATCCTCGGGTCGTCCCACCGAGCTGGACCATAATGCCAAATGCACCGCCTCTTCGATGAGTCCAGAGGTTGTACATGGACTCTCGGAAAGGATACGGAAATAAGGTTGTAATCAGAGGAGCCCAACGGAGAGAACAATTTGACAATAAAATTATTAGAGCATAGGAAGACGTCAAGAGTGTTGAGCATGCCTCCAAGGCGGTCCAGCGATACCTGTAGGGTACTGAACCAATTGCTCTAGATCAGTGGTTCCCAACCAGGAGTCCGTGGTCTCTAAGGGGTCCAAGGAAGAATTTCAAGGGTTCCATAGAAATTCTAATTATCCTTAAATTTATTATACTGGAATTAGGAGGCATGCGGCTCGGAACAAAATTCATACTACAGTAGACAATCCTTAAAACTGAATGCTTAAATGCTAGAATTGCTCTACATTAGCTAACGGTACCAAGGGTGTCAAACTCACGGCCCACGTGACAAGTTTGGCCCTTAGGATGGTCATAAGTGGGTCGCAAAATGACAGGAAGATTTATTGCCTTCCAGGGTTGGTGATTTTTTTGATTTTTTTTTTTTAAATAAAAAAATCTTTTTTTTTTTTTTAATCAGATTTTTTTATTTTATTAATCAGCATAAAAAATATTTGGAAAGCTATATAGATATTCTATATATTAGTTTAAAACACATTTTGGAGTGTTTTTACAGCATGTTGCATCATCTCTCACTTGGTTACAATGTGTTTGAACCTGTCAAGCAGCCCAGTAGCCACTGACCAGGATTTTATCATCTCTCTCAGGCTCTGTTCTGTTTCTCTTACATCATGTTAGGACATAGCCGGACTTGTGCCACTGTGCAGTAGTTTGACTGTTTAGGTGTTACAGGCCAGCCACTCATTCCTGAGCTACTCATTCTTAGGGTAGGCGGTGGCGTAGGTGGTAGCGTACTGGGCTCACATTCACCGCGTGATGGACGACGCGGGTTCGAATCCCCACGCTACCACTCGGATTTTTCAGTCACCGCCGAGTGGCTTAAAACTACCCACATGCTGTCCTGAAGACCACCCATCAACCCGGACTCTAGAGGAAGCCGTCCAAGCGAATCAAGAACGAGTTCCGGGGGGCAGCATGAGCCAATGCAAGATGGCGCCACTATAAACACTCGCCTGCGCCAGAACGGGCTGGGCCGATCATCAGGCCCCACCTGGAAGACGCCTTGGGCCGACCATCAGGCCCCACCGGGAAGATGCCTACCGGCGCAATAGGCAACAACGTAAAAAAAAAGAGCGTAGAGATGTCACTGACCACAAGGATTAATGTATCTGGTAGGAGGAGTGATCCAGTGTGGGAACATTTTAACAGAATTCCTTCAAAGTCTGGGAAAGCATGGAGAGCTTTATACAAACAGTGTAAACTGGAGTTACAAGGAATAGTGGCAAGACTGAAAAGAACCAAATTTATTGTCATAAGAATTAGAATCCTTATTTTTAATGATTTTGAATTTCGATTTCAAAGAATTTTTATGAACTACTTTCAAAGAAGTGTATCATTATTTTTCAAAGACTGCTTTTACAGTATAAATTCAATGTGCTTTTGTTTTAAATACAGGCCGTAACACTTTTCTTTTCTTTTCTTTTTCATTACTTCAGGAAATAAGTACTTTGATTTCCTTTTTTTAACCCTTTATCTCCTAAGATGACCAAATGGTTACTAAAAATAAGCCCATTTTTTCTCCACGCTGGCAACAGCACCTTTACAGGAAACAGGCTCAAACAGGTTTCAACGTGAGTGTGAGACACCCCTCTTACATATTATAATGCGGTGAACTCAGTTTCAGATCTGCAGTCATAGGGTGTGGACGCTTTTGAAGACAACTATATTCATTTTGGTTTAGGTTACAATGTCTGCTGCAAAAAGGTGAGCCTTGAAAATAGTGATTGCCTTTTTCAAATGCAATTCTTTTCTGGCATATTATAAGGATATATATGAGTGATTTAGTACCAAAGTGCCACTTGAAATTTTTCATTATTGTTGTAGATATTGAACTTGTCATTTTTGGATACCATATGGTTACCTTAGGAGTACGTGTGCACAATTATTGTTGTTCATGAATCTGTGTGATTTCAGTTACATCATTATTGATATATGTTTTTTTTTTTTATGTTTCAGAAAAAAAATTCTGACTGTCAATGAAGCCTTAGATCTTTTAGAAGAGTTGGATGATGTCAAAGACTTGTACATCGAGCCCCCAGATGTAAGCAACCTGACTGATGAAGATTCTGGTCCCGAGGATGAAGGCACCGTCTTTCACCCAGAAAGCCTATCCGGAAACCAATTATTAGCCCCTGCTGAATTCCGAGCTTCTCGTCGTGAAGAAGATGAAGAAGAAGAGGAAGATGAAGAATTTCTTGTAGAACAGAATGAAACAAGAAAGAAACCTACAAGGAAGAAGCGTAAAGTGTCAGAGACTTCTGCAAAGATAAAGTGGGGGAAGAATAAGGGAACAGCGGCTCAAGCAGGTTTTTTCCCTGAAGTAAATTGCAGTAAGTATAGAGACTTTAACTTTGTAGAACTTTTGAGCTCTTCTTTGACGAAGAAATCCTTGCACACATGAAAGAACAAGTGACAAAATACTGTTTGATGAAAATTGGCCTGATATATGTGTATCCATAAATGAACTAAAGGTTTTTCTGGCCATTTTGATAGTTTCTGGCTACAACTCATTGCTCAGCCAATCTATGTATTGGTCATATGACCCTGATCTACACAACAAAGCTATATGTGATGCAATGCGTCGGGACAGATTTGATTCCATCAAGAAATGCCTTCATTTCAACGCCAGTACCGATCAAGACAAAAATGATAAATACACCAAACTACGCCCTCTGATCACTCATCTCCAAGATAAATTTATGGAACACTTCATCCCTTCACAGTGTATATCACATGATGAGGCAATGGTGAAATATTTTGGGAAACATGGGTGTAAACAGTCCATTCGCAACAAACCTATTCGTTTTGGCTATAAAATATGGTGCCAAAACACTACCTCTGGCTACCTGCATGCCTTTGATCCATACCAAGGCAAGACTTACAAAGGGGATGAAAACATGGAAAGTGACCTTGGAAAAGCTGCCTCTACTGTTATGCATCTCATTGGGGGGTACAGTGATAGTGCAAAAGTTCTGCCATACCATTTCTTTTTTGACAACTTTTTCACTACTGTTCCACTGTTAGTAGAGTTAGCCAAGAGAGGCTATGATGGAACAGGAACCATTAAAAGTAATAGGTTACATAAAACCTGCCCTCTACCCAGTGTTGCTCAAATAGATAAGAAAGAAAGGGGAGCTGTTTCATCGGTGTCAGGAAAAGTACATTCAAAGGAAATAAAAGTAACAAGATGGAAAGATAATGCAGTCGTAACTGTATGTTCTACACTCCATGGTGAAAATCCTACAGGAAAAGCGAAAAGGTGGTCAAAGAAAGACAATAAGCATGTACAAATAGATATTCCTAAAGCTGTTCAGGTTTACAACAGCAACATGGGTGGGACGGATAGGATGGATCAGAAATATCAATGCGTATCGCATTGGTATTCGAGGAAAAAAGTGGTGGTGGTGTCTTTTCACATGGATGGTAGATGCTGCTATTCACAATGCTTGGCAAATAGCTCGAAGCAGAGGAACAAACATTGACCAGTTGATGTTTAGGCGAGAGGTAGCCATGGCCTACTTATTCATGTATAAAGTAGAGCCAAAAGCCCCGGGAGAAGGAAGCTTTGTACCTGGTGTTGAAGAAATGAGATATGACAACTTGGGACACTTTGTACAACCACTTCAGGGTCATGCAAGAAGGAAGTGCATGGGTGAGAACTGTAAATCTGTAGTGCGTACAGAGTGTTGCAAATGTGATGTCGGATTATGTATTCCATGTTTTGCTTCTTACCACAAGCGTAAATAAGATACACATGTGAATGTATGTTAGTTTCAGTAGTTCCAACAATTTGGAATGTCATTTTCGTAGAAGAGACAATTTTCGTTTATGTTATCTTTAAGTATACGTCAGAAAATGGTTTGTTTTTTGTTGCCAATAAAGCAGTGTTTACGGAATATGGAGTTTTTTGTATCCATTTTCTCCTTAGGTAACCATATGGTCACCATATATATCTCAGCATTCGGTATATTATTTTCACTTTAGGGGCCATTCTGATAATTTTTACATTCAATAGAATAATACTATGAAGGTTAAAACTAAATTTGAAAAAATATTTTTTTCAGGAGGTAAAGGGTTTTAATAGTATGTGGAGTTTTTTGTTATACTGTATTGTAAAAGGAAGTGCTTTAATATTCTACTCCTCAGAAATAAGTACAGTTCATTACAAGTAAAACCCTTTGATTTAATTTTTTAATGGAATGTGGAAATTTTTGTTGTATTGTAAAAGGAGGCTTTTATTGTTCTATTCCTCAGGAATATATAAAGGAGGTGTATGTGTTTGTTTTTATATTTTTCCTTTACATTCCATGTTGGTTTGGGCAGAAGTAAATATTGATTTAAATCAATGATTTAAAAAAAAAATAATTTGATTTAAATCTTGATTTAAATCACTGATTTAAATCATCATGATTTAAATCGTCCAACCCTGTTGCCTTCTGAAATGACGAGTGTCTTGAAAACACGTGATATATGAATGAGAGAGAAAATTAAAAAGTAAACTTTATTATATTATGGTAATAGTAAATGCAATAATTAATTCATACTGCTATTTATAGTTATACTGCTATTGCAATTATTATACAGGAAAGATGCTTATATACTAAATAAAAATCACTAATCAGTTTAACCGAAGCCGCAGCCATTGCTGCTATCCGAACACAATCATGACCAGCCAAACGTTTTTTTTAATAAACACGAACCAGACACGACGATACGGCGTTTACGGCTGTACAGTATAGGTACGTCGGCATCACTGTCAGTCTCTCGCCGCTTCTTTACTGGAATTGTGCGTTATACTTAGCTTTTTAATCATTCTGTTATGCCTAACTATCATTAATTATATATGCAGACTTAAGGTGACTTAAGGTAAACATATCAGCGCTACTTCACCAACCTGTTCATTACGGGCGACTTACTTTTGATTGTATTTAGGCTAACAGACGAGTTGAAGCACAATGGGGAGTGTTTTCTAGAGTTAAGGGAGTTAATATCCATGTCTACTGAAAGGTTTGGTGTATTTTAAGTTATTTTCTTTCTATGTAATGTGGCTAACAGCCGGTGATAGTATATAGCTTGGTAAAGAAAAGTTTAACGCGCTGTTATGCATATACAGTCCTGCTTCTATAGTGAAACCGTGACTTATACTTCGTATGTTTAAGTGTTTGTGTGTACATGATACCTCTTTGGTTTGTTATTTTTTTGCTTGTTATTGTTGTGCTGGAAGTTTCCCCCGGGGTCTATGGGCCTTTGGAAGACTCCAGAAGGAGCGAGCAGCGGGCGGGGAGCAATGGCTCCGCCCGCGCCCCGCGGGGCACGGTCAGGCGCCGGGCGGGAAGTGTTGCCAACTCCCCCAGATTTTTGCTACATGTTCATTCTTGTATGACCGAACATACTGTAACGTTCTAGACTGTACTGTTCGGTATATATATATATATATATATATATATATATATATATATATATATATATATATATATATATATATATATATATATATATATGAGAAGAGGGCGAGAGGAGACACAGACACAGTCATAGAAAGTCATAGTCAGCTAGTAGTCAGTGAAGAGTCAGAGTGTATTAAGGAGGAACATTAAACTACAGAAGCTGTGCAAGGTGTTTTACATGATCTCCCTCCACCTGAGTCTCCTGACGGCGACACGGAACCCTAGTAACACGTCCGGCATAACATTTTGGCGTCAGGAGTGTAGGCATTTTTTTTTTTTTTTTCGCCATGGAGACTCGTTCCCAAGCTGCCCAGAGGGACGACGTGTTGACTGAACTCTTGGAAGCCTTGAGACTACAGGGGGGAGAAACAAGAAAGAGCACACCAAGAAATCAAAGAACAACAAGAAAGAGCACACCAAGAACTCAAAGAACAACAAGAAAGAGCACACCAAGAACTCAAAGAACAACAAGAAGGAGCACACCAAGAACTCAAAGAACAACAAGAAAGAGCACAGCAACAACAAGAATGAACACTCCAAGAACTCAAAGAACAACTAGAAAATCGTTTCACGGGATTACAGCAACAGCTACAAGCAGTACAAGATGGAAGTGAGTCAGTGCGAAGAGAAATGACTGATGTGACCACGAAGTTGGGACAACGCCTGATAGAAGTGGAGAAAGAGCACATAAATCTTCAACAAGTGATGGAGGTGGTACGGGAGACGACACACAAGGAAATATTAGAAGTGCAGGGAAAGGTGAACCGTACAGAACAGGCAGTTTGTGACGTAAGTGACAGAGTGAAGGTCCTTGAAGACTGCTTGGCTGGAAACGGACAGCCAGTGCCTGTAGGGGCTAGTTGTACCCAAGATGCTTCTCCTACGGAAGTCCGCGGTAGTTTGAGGCCTGTTGCGCCTGAGTTTACCCCCGCGAGAAGTTCCACCAGCCCCATGAGTCTGCTGGGGTCGCCTGTTAGGAAAAAGCCTCAGGAATTTGATGACAAGGTCTCTTGGGAGACTTACGGCACTCAGTTTGAGCTGTTGGCAGCTCGGAATGGAAGGGATGACCAAGGGTGCGCGGTTCAGCTGGCCACTAGCCTGAAAGGGGCGGCGCTGGAGGTCCTTGCTCAGCTCGATAATGCGACAAAGGGCAGCTACAGCGGGCTGGCACAGGCGCTGGAGCAACGATATGGGACCAAGCACCAGAACGAGCTCTTCAGGATTAGGTTCAGAACCCACAACAGGAACCGCGGCGAGTCTCTTCAGGAACTTGCTCAGGACCTTGAGAGCATGGCGCACAAGGCATACCCAGGTGCCACCCCTGACCTGCTGACGGTTTTGCTGCGTGATCAATTCATCGATGCCCAGGACAGCCCTCAGCTGAAGATACATGTGAAGCAAGCTAAGCCAACATCAATGCAGGAAGCTCTGGCACATGCCATGGAGTTTGAGTCCTTTGTTAGGTCTAGCTTGTCAAGCTTCAGTGACGACTGGACTTCTGGCTTTAGGGCACGAAAGGGCGCTATCAGCTACACAGACAGGTTCCAAGGAACGTGCTGGTACTGCGAGAAGGTTGGGCACAAGGAGAACGAATGCTATAAGAGGAAGAAGGTATATGAAGGTGGAGCTAGGAAGAAGCCCAGTGAAGGACCCAAGTGCTGGACCTGTGGAGAAAAGGGGCACTGGAAGAATGAGTGTCGGAAAAATGTGCCCCCGGCGAGGGACCACCACTCGGGCGAGGAAAACTTAGGAGGACTAGTTCACGGGGGCAACGACCAGTCTGTCATGTACATGCCCCGAAGATATCAGTGTGCAGGAGAACCACCATGACGAGCTGCCGAGTGGAAGGCAAGGTTGACGGAGTGTTGTGGTCTGTGGTTGTCGACACAGGATCGGAACGCACACTGGTGCGGCCAGACGTGGTGTGTCATCGTCGGCTTCCTAAGACGTCGCATCGACTGTGCGGAGTCACTGGACACTACGCAGAAACTCAGAGGCCCAGTGAACGTGAAATTTGAGCTCAGAGGAAAGGAAGAGTTCCTCTCTGTCTACGTGGCTGATATGGACGACCCCTGCATCCTAGGTATGGATTATCTTGTCTCCCACAGGTGCAAGCTGAACTTCCGCGCTAAGCAGCTAACTGTAGGAGGAAGGAGGGTGCCGCTGACGACTGTAAACAAGGAGGGCCTGCCGGTGACGGTCAAGCGCACCTCCAATAATCCTCCGAGTTCAGATATGCTGTTACCCTGTCAAATTACGGGTGCCCTCCCAGCCAGCCTGGGTGTGGTAGAGAGTGAAAGTCGATGCCCGGTAGAAAACGGGGTGATTGTAGGCAGTACTTTGGTAGACCCTGCTGCAGGGGAAGTGCCTGTCGTCGTGGCCAGTGTCTCCTTCAGCCCAAAGAAAATAAAACAAGGGACCATGGTGGGGTTGTGCCAAGAGATCGACCAGGAACCGAGAACCTGTGTCTGCAGGAGAACCCTGATGAAGCCCCAGGAGGAGCTGCCCGACTACCTGCGCGACCTGTTTGCCAGGAGCTCCCAGTGTCTGGAGGAGCCCCAAGTGGAACAGCTCAGGGAGCTTCTCGTGAGGAATGCAGATGTGTTTTCCTCAGGAGACCTGGACTTGGGGTGTACGGATCTGGTAGAGCACCACACCGACACAGGTAGCCACCACCCAGTGAAGCAAGCTCCTCGGAGGATGGCACCAGCCCGTCGCAAGGAGATGGATGAGGTGATGGATGATCTCCGGCAACAGGGGTTAATCGTGCGGAAGATGATTTGCGATCTGCACTGGCTGCCACTGAGCCAAGGATTCATGAGCTGGTTGCTCAAAAACAACCACAACAGTCCCATTGAAACATGTATAGTGACACTTTTTTGCAACCAATGAAAAGTTTCATTTACTGCCGTTTATCTTCTTTTATTAATAATAAAAAAATGCTATGAAATATAAATGCTGGCATATTTTTAGTGATTTATTGGACTGAAACTACTTTTCATCACTCTTATATAATATTAGTGTTTCAGTAAGTAGGTAAACTAAAAAAAAATTTGCAGTGGTATTGAGATTGCTGATATTTTGCATACTTTATATATCATGAAATCAATAAGAATCTTTTTGTTCATAATATATATATATTTTTTCTGTTACTTGGAATTGTTATACTTTGAATTACTGTTTTAAAACGTGAAACCGATGAGTTTTGTTTTGTGAAAAATTGTTTGTATATTTATTCATACATGTAGACAGTAGATATGAAGACACCTACCGAAACGGGCGTAAGCCACTCCCGGTGAAGTATATATGGCAGTGTTTCCCAACCTTTTTTGGTTGCGACCCTAAATACAGTCTTAACCTGGAGTAGCGACCCTAAATGTGTGAACATGTAGTAATAAATCCAACCATTTTCATGTTACAGTTATACTTGCAAATGTTTATGAGCTTTCGTTATTCTATTTATGTAAGTTTATATTTACTAACACAATGAATTTGAATACATTTGAAACGGGAAAGAAAACAAGTTAAAAAAAAATGAAGTTTATTTGCATATGCTGTCACAATATATATATATATATATATATATATATATATATATATATATATATATATATATATATATATATATATATATATATATATATATAAAAGTATTTCGTCAGTGGTTAGCAATCACATTTTTATACTTTGCTGATAAATTTCACCGATTCACAAAATTAATACAATGAATTACATAAAAAAATGGGCAGTGTACGAACCAAGTAATATACTTTGGGAATAACCAGTGACCAATTGAAGAAAAGACTACAACAAATTTCAAAAACTCAAAAAGTTTTCTAAGTGGCTACGTTGAGGTGGAAAGTCATTTTTACGGTTGAAAAAATCAATTTTTTTAAAATCTCAGTATGAACTAGCACGGCTAGTGCCAAGGTAATGCGCCGCACTGCCAAGTGTTAGAGCGTCATGGTGGCCTTTAATTAAATACCTACTACCCTACGCACGGAGGATTTAAACATATATACTGTCACTTCTCTTCGTGTATCTTCTATTTGCATCCTCTTTTTTCGATTTTTTTGTGATTATATGTAATTATGGTACTGTATGAGTCTCTCCACATCTCCACGCGGGAAGAGAGTGAGTGAGTGTGTAGCGGGGAGGCAGTATTGATTTTGTGGAGCGGGAGGGCACACGCGCTCTGCACTCACACGTGCGTTTCTTTTTGGCCTGCTTATACCGTCTTCCAGTGGATTTTCAGACACTATGGGGAAGCGGAAAGCAAAGGCAGTGAAGTGGAGTGAGGCTGCAAAGAAACGTATGAAGGTGTACTGGGAGAAAGTGAAAAAGGAAAAAAGTGAAGATGCGGCAACACCACAGCCTAGTGTGGGTGACGCGGAGAAGGAACAGCTGCCCGCCGCAGCATACAGAGATAAACTTTTAGCAGGAAAACTGAGTGATGGGGGAGATATAAGTGATGATAATGCCCTTGTGCTTATTTCCATTGGGAGACTGAAAGAACTTATCAGTGGAAAGACGTGTAAAGTATGTGGTGAGCAGGAACAGACTCTCTGACCCTCTGAGGGAGTAATATTTTGTCTTTTAGAATACATTGTGCATTCCTACATGTATTATAAGAGACAAAAGGGGACCAGGTGCCTAAATCTACTTCGAGGAAAATCAATTGTGAGCACACCTTCCCCGTAGCAGTGACCTGAGATGACCTGAAAGAGCTTTCTTGGAAATCTGACCTCTTGAACATTATCAGAAGAGTTAGATAAGGAACGAGACATAGTTGTGTTGTGCTAGAGAACATCTCTGTACCGTACATTGTCAACTAAAAATAAAAGTGCGTTTTTCTCAAAATGGAAACTTTAATGTAAAAAATTATTTATCTCGACTTGTATTGGGACTTTTTTTTTTTTTGCAGCATAATACTCAGAATAGAATGATCTACAAAACTGAATATTGAGATTCGTTAATGTCGAAGTTTGTAGGATCTGTGATTTGTTTTCGGTAGTTTTTACAGAAAAAAATTACCGCTTGAATTGATTTTGTTTTGTGTACTTATTATTTGCGATATACAAATGATAATGTGCAGTATTGTTCCGTTGGGTGTCTTTTAAATGTCATATAAAGGATATTCCTTTGTTTTGAATAGTTTTCCGTGAATAAGAATTTTTTGAGCATATGTAAAACTTTTTTAAAAATTCCATCAATCTTTAATTAAAATTATATCAGGGGTACCTCACAGTCCAGTGTTTAAACTATACAAATAAAATAAAAATCATTAGTCTAGACGAAAAATTACGCCCGCAAGAGATCAAAATGTCCGAACACGACCGTAAAAATGACTTTCCCCCTTGAAACTGCTTCATTTTGTGTATGAGGTTCTCAAATCTGGGCATTATATTCATTGTTAGAGCACACCGCAAGTCATGCTGGGGATCCAGCCGGTTTCTTGCTTTAGTCTTGATCGTAACAAGACTTGAAAACCTTTCTTCGCAGAGGTATGTTGTTGGAAAAGGGAGAAGAGCTTTTTCAGCCTCCCAAGTCAGAATGGGCTTATCCCTGAGTTGAATCCAAAATTTTGAACACTGGAGGTTTTCAAAGCGTTGTTTCTGCACTTGATTTTCCTGGAGGTCTATAAGTTCTTCTTGAAAACCTGGAATATCTTCTCCAACCTCAGTGACATTCACAGTGAAAGCATTCCTGATCCAGCTATGCTTTTTCAAGTCAGCATTTTCTGGAATATACCTGTCCATTTCTTCCTGAAGATTCCTCAGATGATCTTCGACAATATTTCTGATGTGAGGCAGGAATATATCTGAAGAATCTTCCAACATAGCACTTAATTTTGGAAGTGCTGCAGTTTTTCCTTTGGCCAACTTTAACCTCCAAAGAGCAAGCTTTTTCTTGAAGCAGACGATTTTTTCGCCAATGTCCACCATGGTGTGATTTCGACCCTGCATGTCTGAATTAAGTTCATTCAGATGCGTGAAGATGTCACTTAAATAAGCAAGCTTTGCGAGCCAAGCAACATCCTTAAAGCAGTTTGCCAGTACATGCTGTTTTTCATAGAGAAAGATTTAAATTTCAGATTGTAGTTCAAAGACTCTTGCTAGAATCTTTCCTCGAGATAGCCAACGGATATCAGAGTGGAACAACAAGTCTTGGTGATGCGATCCCATTTCTTCACACATTTTATGGAAAATGCGTTAATTTAGAGCTCTGGCCTTGACAAAGTTCACTATTTGTATAGCATCATTTAGAACTGCATGGAGGTCTGGTTGGAGACGACGAGAAGCAAGGTTTTCTCGATGCAACAAACAATGAATTACTATTACATCAGGGTTCTCAGTTTTAATGCGAGTAACAAAACCCACACGACTTCCCATCATTGATGGAGCTCCATCAGTGCACACGGCCAAACAATTCTTCCAGTCTAGATCATATTTCTTGAAAAAACTTGAAACAATATGAAATATGTCTTCCCCAGTGGTGGCACTTGACAAGGTATTACAGAAGAGAAATTCTTCCAAAATGTCATCTTCTCCCCTGTACCTTACAAAAACCATCAGTTCAGGATGACCTGCAATGTCCACTGACTCATCAGTTTGCAGAGAAAATTGTACTGCTTTTTTCAATGCCAAAATTAGCTGAGACAAAATATCTTCTGAAATAAGATCAAATCTACGTTGAATGGTATTGTCAGACAGTGGTACTGATTCAAGTTTCTTGGCAATATCTGCTGCACCAAGAGTTTTCACCATTGCTCTTGCTGCTGGTTTCACCAGCTCCTCTCCAATGTTATGAGGCTTTTTGCATTTTGCTATCATCCATGCCACCTCAAAGGAAGCCAAGGAAGATTTCTCCAGTGAAAAAACAGAACTTGAGGGAGCATCAATCCGACTTCGTTTAACTTGTTTTTCTTTGTCTTTCCAGTAACTCAGTGGTTTTTCAACAAATTGTGGATGGATTGTTTGCAAATGACGCTTCAACTTGTTTTCCTTCATAGATTCATTTGCAAGGACTTGCAGGCAGTGAACACTGAGGACGTACGTTCCCAGATCGTTCTCTCATCTCAGTGAAGCCAAATTTCAAGAACTCGGGCTTGTACACCAATTGTGTTTTGCGTTGGGCCATTCTTCCAAGCTAAAAATCAGACCTGGAAAGAAAGAAGCAATTGTTATTTCTAGCACATCCCAGTATTCTTCAGTAATTAAATATTTTTTAAACTAATTAATTTTAATGCTAATGAGAAAATAAGTAGCCTAATAGTTCAAAACCACTTATTTCAGAAAATTGCATCTTAAATACGTGTTGAGTGATATAGTTACAATTACCTCAGTACATCATCTGCTAAGATCAATTACCACACTCAACAAAGTAAAAGAAAACTCTTCCTCATCCATGTACTGAATTTTATTCAAGTACTTGCTCGCAGACCCAGTATTCATACATACAGACCCCAAGTGGTTGGCGGGTCGGCAGAGAGAGAGAGAGAGAGAGAGAGAGAGAGAGAGAGAGAGAGAGAGAGATAAATAAGCAGAGACAGACAGGCAGACCGACAGAGATAAACAAGCAGAGACAGACAGGCAGACCGACAGAGATAAACAAGCAGAGACAGACAGGCAGACCGACAGAGATAAACAAGCAGAGACAGACAGGCAGACCGACAGAGATAAACAAGCAGAGACAGACAGGCAGACCGACAGAGATAAACAAGCAGAGACAGACAGGCAGACGGATGTAGAGACAGACAGGCAGTCGGACAAAGGCAGAGACAGACAGACTGACAGACAGAAGCAAAGAGGGCGGTGAGGGGGAAGGCATGTAAGTACGAGTTATTACAATAAACATAAAAACAAATACGATGTATGTAATGCTTACTTTGTGTGAAGTAGTAACGTTCTTTCAGTGTTGAGGCCGCAGCGCCACAGACGCGACTGACTGCTCACTGGCTCCTGCTGACTGTTCGGCGGTCAAGTACAAGTATTATACATAAAAGCTACTCGTACTACGGGCGGAATTGCACGAGTATGGGTGTTTATTACCGCGCTTCTTTTGTCAGTATGTGTCCAGGAGAATTTTTACGCTTTCCTACTGAAGTAAATCAGCTATATTACCCAAAATCAAAATGTAACTTGCTGTGAATTATTAATATATATTTTTGTAAGACCCTCCGGCGACCCTCAGAAAAACCCTCGCGACCCTTATTTGGGTCGCGACCATGGGGTTGAGAACCACTGATATATGGGAAACGAGGAGGGTGCTAAAGTCCTCCAAAGACCCTTTCCATGTCCTCACTTTCCGTTTCCCTATTGTCTCATCAACACTAGAGAGTAGTTCAGCATGCTCACTGAAGGCAGATGCACTCTCTTTCCACACCACACTACATTCACACAACATACATACAATTTCCCAAAATTTTACAAATTCAAAATGGGATTCATATATACTGCCTGGGAGTCCCCACCTGGGGGGGGGGGGTCACAAATTCGTCCAGGAAGGACTCCCCTTTTGGCTGTCGACTTGAAAGATGTCTTGCTAACTCTTTAGACCTCTTTCTTATCAACTTCTGCAACATTCACGGTCTTCGTTCCAGTTTCCATTCTGTGGAGCACCATCTCTCCTCCTCTAAACCAAACCTTCTCTTCCTCACCGAAACACAGGTCTCGGCGGCTACTGCCAGCAATCTCCACTCTGTTCCCTCCTACTATCTCTATCCTAAATTTCAATCCAAAGCTGGACGTTGCGCCTATACGTGCAACAACATCACTTGAACTCGTGCCCACGACCTTGACTCTTCAGAATCTTTCATCCTCTGGCTAAGACTTCATTGTCATTCTATTACTAAATACATCTGTGCTGTTTATCTCTCACCTAACTCTACTATGAAAAATTCTGTGACTACTTAAACTCTAAAGTGGAGCACATCTTGAGCCACTCTCCCTCTGCTGAAATCTCCATCCTAGGAGATTTCAATGTTTAAAGTGGCGCATTTATTATTGGCTCATGCTGCCCCCCGGAGCTCATTCTTGAGTTCACAGCTTCTTCTGGAGTCCGGGTTGATAGGTGGAGGACAGGTCAGCATGTGGGTAGTCTTAGGCCACTCGGCGGTGACTGAAAAATCCCAGGTGGGTAGCATCGGATTCGAACCCGCATCATGGACAGCGCGGCGGGATGCGGGGCCGGCATGCTAACCACTCAGCCATATATATATATATATATATATATATATATATATATATATATATATATAGATATATATATATATATATATATATTGTTTATAGCAGAGGAGTCAGTTCAAGGGCAAAAAAAAGGTAAGAAATGTGAAAAAAAAGCCAGCTACTCACTGGTCAATTTCGGGAGGAGAGGTGTCCTGATACCCTCATCATGAAGGAGTTCAAGTCGTAGGCAGGAGGAAATACAGATGAAGGTAGATTGTTATAGAGTTTACCAGCGTGAGGGATGAAAGAGTGAAGATGCTGGTTAACTCTCGCGTAAGGGATTTGGACAGTAAATGGATGAGCTTGAGTAGAAAGTCGTGTGTGGCGAGGCCGCGGGAGGGGGGAAGGCATGCAGTTTGCAAGTTCAGAAGAGCAGTCAGCATGAAAATATCGATAGAAGATAGAAAGAGAGGCAACACGGCGGCGAAATTTAAGAGGTAGAAGACTATCAATAAGAGGAGGAGAGCTAATGAGACGAAGAGCCTTAGACTCCACTCTGTCCAAGAGATCTGTGTGAGTGAGCACGCCCACACGTGAGATGCATACTCCATACGAGGCGGACAAGGCCCTGTAAATGGATACCAACTGTGCGGGGGAGAAGAACTGGCGGAGACGGTACAGAACGCCCAGCCTCGAGGAAGCTGATTTAGTAAGAGAAGCGATATGAAGTTTCCAGTTGAGATTTTGAGCTAAGGATAGAACGAGGATGTTTAGTGTTGAAGAAGGTGATAGCTGAGTGTTGTCAAAGAATAGGGGATAGTTGTCTGGAAGATTGTGTCGAGTGGATAGGTGGAGAAACTGTGTTTTTGAGGTGTTGAAGAACATCAAGTTCTTCTTGCCACAATCGGAAATAATAGTAAGGTCTGAGGCTAAGCGTTCTGCCGCCTCTATCCTGGAATCATTTAGTTTCTGTTAGGTGGTTTTCTATTAAAAGAAGTTGAGTAATGCAGAGTTGAATCATCCGCGAAGGAATGGATAGGACAGTTCGTATTGGAAAGAAGATCATCAATAAACAACAGAAAGAGAGTGGGAAGTAGGACAAAACCCTACGGAAAACAACTATTAATAGGTTTAGGGGAAGAACAGTGACCGTCTATCACAGCAGATATAGAACGGTCAGAGAGGAAACTTGAGATAATGGTACATAGGAGGATAGAAACCGTTGAGGTAGTTTGAAAACAAAGATTTGTGCCAGACCCTATCAAAGGCTTTTGATATGTCCAGCGCAATAGCAAAGGTATCACCGAAATGGTTAAGAGAGGATGACCAAGAGTCAGTTAGGAAGGCAAGGAGATCACCAGTAGAACGCCCTTTGCAGAACCCATACTGGCGATCAGATAGAAGGTCAGAAGTGGAAAGGTGCTTTTGAATCTTCCGGTAAAGGGTGGTTTCAAAAGCTTTAGATAGACAAGAAAGCAAAGCTATAGGACGGTAGTTTAAGGGATTGGAACGGTGACGCTTCTTAGGCACAGGCTGTATGAAGGCATACTTCCAGCAGGAAGGAAAAGTAGATGTTGTCAGGCAGAGGCGAAGGAGTTTGACCGGGCAGGGTGTCAGCACGGAAGCACAGTTTTTAAGGACAATAGGAGGCACTCCATCAGGTCCATAAGCCTTCTAAGGATTGAGGCCAGAGTAAGCATAGAAATATCTATATATATATATATATATATATATATATATATATATATATATATATATATATATATATATATATATATATATATATATATATATATATATATATATATATATATATATATATATATATATATATATATATATATATATATATATATATATATATATATATATATATATATATATATATATATATATATATATATATATATATATATATATATATATATATATATATATATATATATATATATATATATATATATATATATATATATATATATATATATATATATATATATATATATATATATATATATATATATATATATATATATATATATATATATATATATATATATATATATATATATATATATATATATATATATATATATATATACAGGTAACTCTCTATTTACGCGAGTTTGATTTACGCGTTTTTGAAATAACGCGGGGTCCAAAATCTAAATAAATGTTCAATTTACAAGTTTTTCCCACTTATACGCGATATTTTATGGAGTGGCCACCATATGTCTCACGCAACTGGACTCACACGGCGCCGCGGCCACACAGCTAAGCTCAGTTCTTCCTGCGCGCCACTTGAACAACAATACAGTACCCACGCTGCCACGCTACTCAACGATAGGGGTGGGCAGGTAACGGTACCAGTACCGGTACTAACGGTACCGTATAAACGGTACGGTACCGGTACCAGACCGCTTGGTACTGGTACCAATACTAGCCAGGCGCTCATGCTGTCCCTCATTTCTTTCTCAGATGAGTGAGGCTGAGACTGAGTGCCTGATTGGATATGTCAGTGATATGGATATTCTCTCTCTCTCTCTCTCTCCACTGAATGTATAACGCGCACCTTTTCACATAAAAGATGCCTGAAAGTTTAGCCCTGCGCGTTATACGCCGAATGTACAAATTTTTAATGATTTTATTCTTCTTTGGGGTGTTTTTAAGGGTCTGTGTTTCGTCTTATCCAATAACAACGGCAAACTTACCTTTATTATTGTTAATGATCCTTCATAGTCCATAGCTGTCTTATAATATGTTACCATAGAATACAGGGCGATCAAATAACTACTATAAAAAAATGAAATCGGTGGAGCATCGCCCATGCCTTGCCGTTATCCCGTTTTCCCGTCGGGCGCCATAAGTATATCTTGATCTTGATGTCACAGGTGGCTGACGATTGTATGACTAAGGAGCAGTACAAGCTACATAAAAAAATCATATTGGAAAAAATAACCATGTGCTCATTATTAATTATTAATATTAGTGAGAATAATGGGGTAAATATGATATCAGAAACTGTACATCATGAGTCTTGTACGAGGAGTTATTTCACGCCCGGCCGCCATTTGCATTGTTTACAAACCACACAACCACACCCAAACAACAAACAGCAACAGTTGCATGCCGCGTGTCACCAGAACTGCGTGAATTGTGTCATGCCTAGTTGTCTGTCATAACCTTCGAGTGACTGTGAGAATAATATGCTTATTATGATTCAGAAGCTGTACATAATCAGTATGTACGAGGAGATATTTCTGCAACACCAGCCCGGCCGCCATTTGCATTGTTTAAAAACCACACAACTACACCCACACAACAAACAGCTGCATGTCACCAGAACCGTGTGAATTGTCTTGCCTAGTTGTCTGTCATAACCCATGAGTGATGGTGGAATAATATGCTTATTATGATATCAGAAGCTGTGCATCATCAGTATGTACGGGGATGTATTTCACAACATCAGCCCGACCGCCATTTTCATTGCTTTACTCAAGGACACTTGTCAATTCAAGCAGTAAAGATTACACCTAAAATATATAAATTTCGGAAACTGTACATTGTCAATGTTCTTAACCCGTACATATTTCTGAGCATTTTAAGAACTTTTTTTTTTCAAAGTTTGGGGTGCTATACGCCGCAAAATATGGTATTTATTTTCGACAGAAACCTACCTTTTGTTTGATTTACATTGTTTTGATATATATATATATATATTCTTTATATAATATATATATATATATATATATATATATATATATATATATATATATATATATATATATATATATATATATATATATATATATATATATATATATATATATATATATATATATATATATATATATATATATATATAAATATATATATATATATATATATATATATATATATATATATATATATATATATATATATATAAAATATACGTATATGATATATATATATATATATATATATATATATATATATATATATATATATATATATACATGTATATGATATATATATATATATATATATATATATATATATATATATATATATATATATATATATATATATATATATATATATATATATATATATATATATATATATATATAATATATATATATATATATATATATATATATATATATATATATATATATATATATATATATATATATATATATATATATATATATATATATATATATATATATATATATATATATACACACGTATTCCTTGACTGTCTTAGAGACTGGTTCATTCTAGACCTTCTTCTCATTCTCAAACTTTTGTTTATTCTGCTCAAATCATTCTTTCTGTTGGTTCTCCGATCAATCTTGAGTTTTCATTCTGTTGCTCCTGTACTTTTCTGACCCACCGAGTCTAATATTCTGACCTCTTCTTACCTCAAACCTTGTTTTATCTCTGTTCAATTTTTCTGTTCTCCGATCATTTTGTTCCTGTACTTTCGGTGACTGATCGAGGATGTACTTTTCCCGTGAATGATTATTGCTTCCAGGATAGAGACCCCTCTGTGTGTGCCTTCAGCGCATCACAGCAGAGGTGATTGTCTCTGGAATGGAGGCATAAGATTTTCAGTTCTTTCTTCTGATTCTTCACGTTAAAAGCCTTATTTGATCACGCTTGTTCTGTGTTGTGAATGATAGAGAGGTAGCTCACAAAAGGCAGTACCAGAGCCTTCAAACTAATGCTAATTATGAGATCTTTACATTTCTGCCTGAATAGGCTAAATCTGCCCTCCAACTAACTAAAATTTCTTCACACAGAATGCCAAAACCTTTGCTTCACTGCCTCTTCTCAGTGACTTCTTCTGGCATCTTCGTTAAAACATCTCCTTCCAACTTCACTTCTTCATCTTTCCTCCACCACCTGAGTCTTCTGGATTTAAGCAACACTGCCGACTCTCATCTATCTCTAATTCTTGAACTCTTCTCTCAACTCTTTTCAAAATCCCACTCCGGGACGATCCTGGCCTCCTCCTACTCATCCTCTCTGGACTCTTTATGCCTGTTATAAAGATTCTTCAAAATGACAGCTTATGTGCCTTTCCTGGCTCAATCTCAGAAGGCTTCTTGTGATCAGATGGAGTGCCTTCCTATCGTCCTTAGTTCGTGTGTCTGAAACATTTCGCACCTCTGGTCAGTCTTTGCCTTCTGCCTGTCACATATCTACCTCTTCCTTGCTGAAGATGTTTCATAGCCTGTGCCTGTTAAGGTGATCTGCCTAATCCCTCAACAAAACCTATAGCTTTCTTTTCTTGTCTATTCCTGCTTTTGAATCATCTTTAACCCCGGAAGATCTCAAAAGCACCTTTCCACTTCTGGACCTTCTATCTGGATCGTTAGTATGGGTTCCGCAAGGGCGTTCTACAGGTGATCTCCAAGTTTGTAACTGACTTCTTGGTCATGCTTCTCTTAAGTTGCGCTCGGGTGAAATCTCGTTGGTATGCTGACATATCAAAAGCTTTTGATAGGGTCTGCACAAGTATTACCTTTGTTTTCCAAATTATTTTCTCCCTCCCACGGTTTTTCTATGTCCTCTCTCTGTACCCTTTCATCTCCAAAGCTCTCCTTTCTGACCGTTCTATTTCTGCCGTGGTAGACGGCTCCCTGTTCTTCCCTAAATCTATTAACAGTGATGTCCCACACAGGGTTCTGGTCTCCTATCTTTCCACTCTTCTCTTGTTGTTCATTGATGATCTTCTTCCAGGTTGAACTTGTCTCATCTGATTCATACTGTTGTTGCCGATGATTCCACTCTGACACATTACCGGAACTTTCTTTTAACAGAAGACCCACCTCATGCGAACTTAACGACTAAGGTTGAGGCTGCAGAACGCTTAGCCTCAGATTCCATTATTATTTTCCTGGATTAGCAAGAAGAACTCCAGTGTCCTTCAACGCCTCAAAAAACAGTTTCTCCACCTCCATCCACTCGACACAAATCTTCCAAACAACTTTCAACAACTATTTATTTTTCTCGATAGAAACCTACTCTCTTGTTTGATTTACATTGTTATTGATTTACGTGACTCTTCTTAAGGACACAATACTATGTAAATCGAGATACTTGTATATATATATATATATATATATATATATATATATATATATATATATATATATATATATATATATATATATATATATATATATGTATATATATATATATATATATATATATATATATATATATATATATATATATATATATATATATATATATGTATATATATAACTACTGTCAAAGCAGGGGAGAGGAACTGGCGTGAAATGATAGAGAATCGCCCAACCTCGAGGGAAGCTGATTTTAATGAGAGTGAGATGTAAAGTTTCCAGTTGAGATTTTGAGTCAAGGATAGACTCAAGGATATTTAGTGTTGAAAGTGACAGCTGAGTGTTATCGAAGGAATAAGGGATAGGGTGTTTGGAAGATTATGTCGAGTTGATAAGTGGAGAAATTGAGTTTTTGAGGCATTAAAGAACACAAGGTTCTTTTACCCCAATCGAAATAATAAAGCGAAGTCTGAAGTTAAGCGCTCTGGCAGACTCCAGTGTTGAGTCATGTCATTCCTGTTGAGAGGGTCTTCTGTTGAAAGAAGTTAATAATGCAGAGTGGAGTCGTCAGCGTATGGAGTGGATAGGACAGTTTGTTATGGAAAGAAGGTCATTGATGAATAACAGGAAGATAGTGTTGGCGGTAGCGAGTGTTCTATGGTAATTGGTTCGACGGATAGAGTAAAAGTCATATCCGTCAGGGGTTATTTTATTGACAAAATTCACGACGGGTCATTGACATGTACGTACAAGACACATACAAAAGAGGTGGTTATGTTAATTGCGTGTGTGTGGAATGTTGTACTGTGTGTAGGTAATATTTATGTTGGGTGGTGTATAGGGCGGAAATAATATTTTAGAAGATGATCAGAAAAGACGAGGAAAGATAGTGGAAGATAAACGAGTAACAAGAAGAGTTAACAATGAAGACGCGACACAACGGAGCAGGGAGACGGTGACAAAGCGACAATGAAAAATAATATAGACGGCACAGGAGATACAAGACGAGGGGAGACGAAAACATTGCACACGAATACAAAGTTAACGAGTCTGAAAGCTGCAGCGCCACATTTTCTTGGGTCACTGGGGAAGCAGAGCACACGGCTTTCAGCGGTGGCTGCAACAAGAAGTGGGTGATAGGATAGAGCCTGTGGGAACACTCACTGTTGATAGGTTTAGGGAAGAACAGTGACCGTCTACCACTGCAGAGAAAGAACGTCCGGAAGGATGCTGAAGATAAAGGAACAGAGAGAAGGATATAAACCGTAAGAGGGCAGTTTAGGAAAGGAAAAGGCTTGTGCCAGGCTTTTACCTCGAATGCTTTCGATATGTCTAGCGCAATCTGCGGAAAGTTTCACCGAAACGGCTAAGAGAGAATGGATTTCAAGCAATCAGTTAAAGAAAGAGAAGATCGCCAGTAGAAGGCCCCTTTTGCGGAACCTCCTAATACTACATCAGTTGCTAAGGTCAAGAGAAAAGTGCTTTGAATCTTCCGGTTAAGGATTGATTCAAAAGCTTTAGATAGACAGGAAAGTAAAGCTAAAGGTCGGTATTTTGAAGGATTGAGCGGTCACCTTCTTAGGCACAGGCTGTACGAAGCGTACTTCCAGCAGGAAGGAAAGGTAGCATGTTGATAGGCAGAGGGGAAATTGTTTGACCAAGCAGGTGTCAGCACGGAGGCAGTTTTAAGGACAATAGGAGGCACCTATCAGGGTCAGGTCCATAATCCTTCTGAGAGTTGAGGCCAGAGGGCATTGAAAAACATCATTCTGAAGAATCATAATGACAGGCATAAAGGAGTCTGAGTTTCAGGAATATGCCCAAAATCGTCCAGACTGGAGTTGTTACAGAAAGTTTGAGAGAAGAGTTCAGCCTTAGAGATATATGAGATACGGCAGTGCTGCCGTCATTGTTATGAGAGGAGGAAAGATGAAGAAGTGAAATTGTAGGAGATATTTTGGCTAAGTGCCAGAAGTCACGGGAAGAATTTAGAAAAAGCCAAGGTTTTTTGAAAATTTATATTAATGAAAGAGCTTTTTGTAAGTCGAAGAATAGATTTGGCACGATTATTGGCAGAAATATAAATATCATGGTTAGCAGGAGGCGAAGGCTCTGTACCTTTTGTGAGCTGCCTCTATCTTTGATAGCACGAGAACAAGCGTGATTAAACCAAGGCTTTTAGCATGAGGAGTAGATAAAGCACGTGGAATGTGCTCTCCATTCCAGAGACAATCGCCTTCTGTGATGTGCTGGGCACACACAGAGTGGCTCTCTCTCCAGGAAGCAGTAATCATTCCACGGAATTTCGGAAAAGTACATCCTCATGTCGTCCCACCGCTGAAGCAAAATGCCAGAAACAATGCCTCTTCAGGTGGGTCCAGGGATGTACAGGAGCGATAGGACAGGATACAGAAATACAGGTTGTGGATCGGAGGAGCCCAACGGAGAGAACATTTTGACAAAGTAAGCAGAACGGTTAGAGGTAAGGAAGAGGTCTAGTATGTTGGCCTGTCTAGTATTGTTGCAGTCTTGTCGGTCCCCTTTCCAGGTAGGGATAACAAACACCCTTTTCCAGTCTAGAGAAATGACACCGGACTGCCATAAGGCAGACAGAACCCACGAATCATGACTTCACCCCCAGCTTTCAACATGTCTGTGCTGATATTAAGAGATCCCAGCTGCCTTACCACCATTCAACTTCTTCACAGCCTTTCTCACCTCCGCAAGATGATGATTTATTCTATTGGTGGATCAGTAGCCGCCATGTGCAACCCAGCCAAAGAAAGCTGTCTTTTTTGGGGGTTTTGCCGTGTACAACTCCCCAAAGTACTCGGCCCAACGAGCCCGGTGCCTATCCGAGTCTGATACTATCTGCCCATCAGCCGTTCAGATAATACTCACCAGAGATGTGGATTTGGAGCAGAGCTTCTTCAGAGCTCGAAAGGCAGGTCTAATGCAGTTTGCATTGATATAATCCTCGACATTCTCAGCGAGACCTCTCCTTATCCTTCCTCACAAGGGTTCTGTTCCTTCTGACAAGTTTCTCCTGTATCGCTCCTTTGTCCCAGCCTGCTTGGCAGCATGACTCTCCTTTATATTCTCCTGTGTTTCCCTTGATGCAACACCATTTCTAGAGCTCGGGCGCTCTCCAATGCACTCTCCGACAGCTTTGAGAGTTTTACGTTGAAGGTATCCAACTCTGGCGGAGGTGAGAGAGGCAGTGAAGAAGTTGAAAGTTGGAAAGGCAGCTGGGTTCTCTTAATGTCAGCGCAGACATGTTGAAAGCTGGCGCCACTATAAAAAATTGCCTGCGCCATGACGGGCTTGGGTCGACCGACAGACCCCTGAAGAAAGCCTACCGGCGCTATAGGCGAACACGTAAAAAAAAAAAAAAAAAAAAGGCCAGGGTCCTCCACAGCACTTGAAACCGATTTGAGAATGCCACCGAATACTCCTGAGCACACGCCTGGTCCCTCGAGTTTCTCAAGATAAAACCCTGGGTGGTTGCATTTTGAGAAGTTCTTGGATCTGATGCGTATCCTCAGTTTTTGGCAAACAACCAAAGGAGTGCAGGTGTTGAATAATTAATTATCTGAATAAAAACTCGAAAAGCTTTCTAAAACTCATAGCCAATATATTACCGCTGGGGGGCGGCTAACTACTTGAATCACCTAAAATATTTTTGAGGACGGAGTCCATCTAAATAGGGGAAAGGCCTGCTGAGATATCGAATGGCAATCATGGGGAGGAATAGTGCACGCTTCCTCAGCCACCGGGGTAAGTAATCTTCGGATCTGGTGCGATTTGGCTTTTGGTCTCATTCAGTTGAATGTAAATAAGTTAAGTTGGATTGAATCCTAAGGACATTGAAGGGTATGGACCATCGACCACCTTCCGAAGTGCTAAACTTTTACCACCTTCATACAGATGGAAAGTAGTATCATCGCTCTAGCAAATGCATGCAATAAATAAGAGCATTTGAGTGAAACACCACATCTCCCCAAAGCTGCTTTGGTTGCTTTAAATGTCCCAAGAGCGATTTTTTGATGACTCTCTCCTTTGGTTCTGGTGTGCAATGATAATTGTTTCAGTTTTCATATCTGCGAACATAGTAACAGAGAAGGACTAAAAGGTCAGGTATTATCACCACTCAACAACAGTATTCTGTTGACTTTGCAGACTTACAACAGAATGAACAAAGACTCAAATCTGCATCTTTCTTTCAATGAACTACATTGTCAGAAGCCAGCTCTGGCTTTAGAGATTCATTCAGAAGATTTATGAATCTCGCTTGTTGTCTTTGTTTGCATATGGAAATTGTTCTTTATTACACCTGTTCACAGTTTGTCCACTGGAAGCTCACAGTCAGCATAAATTCCTGATCCAGAGCGTCTCTATGCGGGTTGCGTCTCCTTATTGATGGGCCATCGTAGCCATCAAATACTATTGTAGCTTTTTGGTACCTTTTACTGATGTATGCAACATACAGTTGACAGATTGATTCGAATTCCAGTCCACGTTTCAAGGTACACGCTGCAATAAAAGCACCTCCATCCAAAATGTATGCTATGCCATCTGGCGATTCCTCCAGTTGGCTTTCATT
This sequence comes from Eriocheir sinensis, assembly GCF_024679095.1. NCBI lineage: Eukaryota > Metazoa > Arthropoda > Malacostraca > Decapoda > Varunidae > Eriocheir > Eriocheir sinensis. The sequence goes on along the minus strand of NC_066513.1, from coordinate 11,341,624 downwards.
GAAATGCGATCCAATCTGGAATCCACTCCTCAGCCTGAAACTTCTGAAGTATGTCCCACATTGCATCAGCAAGTGTTGGCTTCTGTTCTGCCATTCTAAAGGCAGCAATGACGAGTCAAAAAGTACTGGTGGAAAGGTGCACAGTTCGTGGGTAAAGATCGATTTGGGATTTTGATATTCTTACCAGCTGGACACAGTAATCCGTTGGGAACAGCAGTTGAGGATCAATCTGCATCATCTCCAAGGACATTGATAGCTGCTTTTGAAGCTACATAGCTTGTCTTTGCAATGGAATGCGTATTCTTGCACATCTCTATACTTCATGGTGTTGAGAATAGCTTTCCCTACTTGTCTGGCAGTGTCAATAATGACTAACGTTGGTTAAATATATATATATATATATAAGAGAGATATATATATATATATATATATATATATATATATATATATATATATATATAGTTATATATATATATATTTTCTCCTGACCCTTAAAAACATAGGGTTTTAATTCTTGGATAAATCCAATTCTGGTTGGAATAACAAAAATGTTATGATAAGAGAAGTTTTTCCAGAATGGCATATGCTAATTTGCATGTTTGCTATATAATAGCCTAAAATAAATAATAAAAAATTATCTTAAAATGTTCCTTGACCTTCAAAAACATAGGGTTTTGATGCTTAGATAAATTCTATTTAATAATTAATAAGGAAAGTTATGACCGAAAGTAGGTTTTTTTATAATGGCGAATGCTTTTTTTTACAACAAAGGAAACAAGCTCAAGGACACACACAAAAAACAATAATAAAAAAAGCCTGCTACTTGCAAGCTCCAAAAAGAATCAAAGAGGTGGCTGAAAAGAAAGGTCAGTTTGGGAGTGAGAGAGGTAATCCTGATATCCTCCTTTTGAAAGAGTTCAAGCCGAGGCAGGAGGTGAAATACAGATGAAGGAAGATTGTTCCAGAGTTTCACCAGCGTGAGGGATGAAAGAGTGAAGACAGATGGTTAACTCGTACAAGGGGTTTGGACAGTATAGGGATGAGCATGAGTAGAAAGTCGGTGCAGCGGGGCCGCGGAGGGGGGAAGCGGCATGCAGTTAGCAAGTTCAGAAGAGCAGTCATGTGGGAAATATCAATAGAGAAGATAAGAAGAGAGGCAAATATCGAGGGTGGAATTTAAGAGGTAGAAGGTTATCAGTAGGAGAGAGTGAGAGCTGATGAGACGAAGAGCATAACAATGCGTTTTTTTCTGTCAATATTGGGACCTTCCTTGACACGATGCAAGTTAAATAATTTTTTTGTTGCAATATGTCCGGTTGAGCCTCTTTTATGTCAGTAATAGCATCGATTGCATCTTATTTACCCATGCTGTCCCTGGAGCTTTCTTATTTTTTAAAATCCACTTGGAAGGAGTTTATCTATCTATTTCGGGTTAAGAAGTGCAATTCTGTAGCATGCGGATAGTCTTAGGGTACTCATGATGACTGAAAATTGTTTGTTTGAAGCGGGACTCAAAACCTCAGGTGTTCCTCCAGGACGCCTCTGCCCGCACGCTGACCACTCAGCCTCTTCAACCTCACTCCTTTATCATACACTCCTTTCCTCAAAGTGGTTTAATTTAAGGAAGACTCTAACTGCCCCACTCCACTACTTTACCGAGCTGGTTGCGCCACTAACGTGATTTCCTCACTGATCTGACCTCACCCGTAGAGCGCCTAACCTTCTTATACTTAATCCTTTCCCTTTGTAGGTACCCCTTTTTACTTGATACACAATGAGGAGGACTTTTCATTCCTGCTCACTAGGGGAGGCGTTCTCTTTAGATGCGAGGTGGGAACATGAGGCCCCGACGTGCTCTCCACATTTCTCCTCTCATGCGGAGGCCTCCTGTCGGCCCTGCAGCAATACCATGCGTATTCCGGGACAGTACCACAAGACCAGTGTTCAGCCACTCAAAGCAGGAGACTTTTTCCCGGAGAGAGGAAAAACCACGCCCGCCACTTGTGCCATATCCAGTGTGCTGTCTTCTTAAACTGCCCTACCGTCGGGGGTGGACGAGGCGGCCAACTGCTTCTGTGCCGCCAATGATTGAAGGTGCGGGTTTACCTTTTTTGTTTGGCAATCTGACCATTTATTTTCTGAAATTCAATGATGAATGAATAATGATTATGTTCATGTTTGCTCGTATTGCTGCTAGTTTGGAACATTCATTTACCCTCGTTAAGCAGATTAGCCTCAGAGGACTCATTAGCAGCCTTGAGGGACACCAACCCTGCCCCCACAAAAATGTGTGACTCCTGGCAAGGCACTTAAACTTCTGAATCCATGTATATTTTTCAGGCTTAGAGATACACTGCCGATGAAACGAAGGAATGCAATTTGAAGTGTCCTCTTGGGTGAGCCTTATGCGGGGGAAGGTCCTTCGAGTGTTGAGTGTGGAACGTGAAGGGGACCTGACGGGGCCAATCTTCGTTCCTTAGTTTCAGGCTGATGTTTACTGGCCTCTGGTGAACAACCAAGTGGGAGGACCATAGTTGTGAAAATTTTGTACTAAAATTCCTTGAATATATAGAGTTCATGCAGTACTCATGTACTGTTGTACTCCACGAGGGGTCGGAGGTTCGGAGGAGCCCCCTCATATGCTGCTAAAAAGGTCTGTTTTCTGAGAAATGTCAAAATGATTAACTGGTATATTTATGTTGCATTTCTAAGAATAATAGCATGGAAATGCACACACACACCAATTTTTTCAAAGCCCCGAACCCCTCAACTGAATTGGTCTGGCTTCACTCGCCACCTGCTCCTCTACAAGAGGGGTTACTAACGGTCCACATTAGTGGAAAAAGACCCCCTCCCCTTTACAACACACTATGGGTACGTGGCTCTGCTTTGATCAGGTCGGTGTAGTTTACAATTTGGAGACACACTATTCGATTTTTCCTTCCTATAAAAATTCCCTCTCAATATTGGTAGTGGTGATATTTATGCTGGTGCTGGTGCTAAGGTGTGTGTGTGTGTACAGGGCTGAACTATGCTCGTTGTGTTCAGTTCCATTTCTTTTAATTTGTAAAAACTCTTTACTGTAATTCATTTTCAGTCCTCTCTGCTGTCTATGCCTCTCTGAAGAAAAACTGTATTTCTTGGCATCACAAATGCATTCAGTCATCCCCAAGTGTCTACCTTATTCATTTTATTTATCGGCTTATATAGCGTTGCTGCGCCCATTCTCTCTCCTACTCTAATGTCAGCAGATCTATTTCCTTTATATTCCCTCATGTAACGTCTGTCAAACGTGTGTGTGTGTGTGTGTGTGTGTGTGTGTGTGTTTAGAATAGATGAATGTTAATATATTAATACATAAAATCGGTTTCAATATTGAGGCGGTATGTACGAAAAAATTAAGCAATTAATTTTTCCAATCAAGTAATTAGGATACAAAGAAAAAGTATTATGTGCGTCGAGGCGTTGCATCAACGTTCCTTTGCACTAGCCTATGAGGCACAACAGCAGACAAATTATATATTTCCACTGTTTCAAATATTCTGTTTTTCTCACACTCCTATAGTTTACGCAATAAAATAATGGTTTATTTTATTAGCTATAAAGCTTGCCTTGTTGGTGCTTAGAGGAGAGCCATCGCACCTAAAGAGACAGCGAGCGAGTAAAAGGCGCATGTGTTTATTTATATATATATATATATATATATATATATATATATATATATATATATATATATATATATATATATATTGCAGAGCTGGGCACTTCCGATCATCAGTCCGATCTTCCGATCTGATCGGAACAGCAATTGGCGATCGGAATGCAAAGATTGGATCATCTTTGTAAAAGGTAATCGGACTGTGGAGATCGGAACTTTACAAACTAACTTCCGATCACAGAAAGGAAAGTGGTCAACGTTGTCATGGCAACAAGTGACTGTGGACTTCTTACAATTATTTTTATACACGTTGCTAAATAGTTACTTCAATAAGCGTCTTTATTTATAAAATTAAGCGATAATTATTGATCGTCAATTTATTTAATCCTGGCAAGGTATCGTGAACGAGACGGACAGGCGCAAAGTCGCTTTATTTGCTTGGCGGGACTTGTTACACGACGCCACGACAGTGTGGTGTGGGCTGCAGTAGTGGGCTTCCGCTCATTCCAGTAACCGGGTGGCCTGCCCCAGTTGTCAGTCATGCATTTTCTGCTGCAGTGTTACGTACCACCCTCTAATGGCAGGCAGCAGTTCATTTTCGGAAAACCAACAAGACCTAAGCTAAAGGGGGGGCTTCGCCCCGCCTCGACTCCCCCACCTTCTTAACCAGGGGGAGGGCTTTGCCTTCCCTCGACACCCCCCCACCCACCCGTCGGGCTCCTCCCGCAACAAGAGAAGGAGGAGGAAGGAGGTCTCGCGAGACAGCGCAACATGCCGCCCAGACCACGGCACCAAACTAACGCCCCATACCCCTCCCATCCAAGAACTTATCTAATCTCTTCTTGAATGTATCTATCGTGTTGGCGCTCACCACATGACTTCTACGTCTGTTCCACTCATCCACCACTGTACAGTTGGTAAATCAATTCTTGCCTATGTCTTTGTTGAACCTGAACTTATCCAACTTAAACCAATTGCTACGTGTCCTACCCGGTGTGGTGTCATCTGCCATCCACGTATCCTAAGACATCCCATCCAATCTACGCATGCGCGGGATTTGTTTACAAACAAAGGGTGGATGAATTGCGACACGGTACCGTGTCTTTGTCGACTGCCTATCGCGATATGTCCCACCTGAGTTGTTTTTTTAATCTTTTTAAAAGTAAATGTTGACGTATGTCTTGAATTAGAAAATTCCTTGAAATATGAAAATATCTTTCTGCACCCTTTGTATGTCAGTAAATGAGGTAAATGAGGTATGTCGGTAAATGTGATAAATGAGATAACCTGCTCCCCTTGTATGTCGGTAAATGTGATAAATGAGATAACCTGCTCCCCTTGTATGTCGGTAAATGTGATAAATGAGATAACCTGCTCCCCTTTTTTGTCGGTAAATGTGATAAATGAGATAACCTGCACCCCTTGTATGTCGATATATGTGATAAATGAGATAACCTGCACCCCTTGTATGTCGATATATGTGATAAATGAGATAACCTGCACCCCTTGTATGTCGGTCGGTGTGATAAATGAGATAACCTAAACCCCTTGTATGTCGGTAGAAGTGATAAATGAGATAACCTGCACCCCTTGTATGTCGGTAAATGTGATAAATGAGATAACCTACACCCCTCGTATCTCGGTAAATGTGATTAATGAGATACCCTACACCCATTGAATGTCGGTAAATGTGATAAATGAGGTACCCTACACCCCTTGTATGTCGGTAAATGTGATAAATGAGGTACCCTACACCCCTTGTATGTCGGTAAATGTGATAAATGAGGTACCCTACACCCCTTGTATGTCGGTAAATGTGATAAATGAGGTACCCTACACCCCTTGTATGTCGGTAAATGTGATAAATGAGGTAACTTTTTTTTTTGTTTACATCTCAGCCTATAGCGCCGGTAGGCTTTCTTCAGGGGCCTGGTGGTCGGCCCAAGCCCGTCATGGCGCAGGCAATTTTTATAGTGGCGCTAGTTATGCTTGGCTCATGCTGCCCCCTGGAACTCATTTTTGATTCGCTTGTACGGTTTCTTCTAGAATCCGGGATGATAGGTGGTCTTCTGGACAGCCTGTGAGTAGTCTTAAGCCACTCGGCGGTGACTAAAAAATACCAGGTGGTAGCGTGGGGATTCGAATCGACATTGTCCATGGCGTGATGAATGCTGGCCCCGCACGCTAATCACTCAGCCACCGCCTATCCTTGTATGTCAGTAAATGTGCAAAATGAGATACCCTAAACCCCTTGTATGTCGGCAAATGTGACAAATGAGATAACCCGCACTCTCCTGATTTTTTAGATTTTTTTTTTACAACAAAGGAGGCAGCTCAAGGGCACACAAAAAAAGAAAACAATAATAAAAAAAAAAACCCGCTACTCGCTGCTCCTAAAAAAGAGACAAAAGAGGTGTCCAAAAGCAAGGTCAAATACGGGAGGAGAGATGTCCTGATACCCTCCTCTTGAAAGAGTTCAAGTCGTAGGCAGGAGGAAATACAGATGAAGGAAGATTGTTCCAGAGTTTACCAGCGTGAGGGAAGAAAGAGTGAAGATGCTGCTTAACTATTCCATAAGGGGTTTGGACAGTATAGGGATGAGCATGAGTAAAAGTCGTGTGCAGCGGGGCCGCGGGAGGGAGGAAGGCATGCAGTTAGCAAGTTCAGAAGAGCAGTCAACGTGGAAATATCAATAGAAGATAGAAAGAGAGGCAACATTGCGGCGGAATTTAAGAGGTAGAAGACTATCAGTATGAGGAGGAGAGCTGATGAGACGAAGAGCCTCCACTCTGTCCAGAAGAGCTGTGTGAGTGGAGCCCCCCCACACATGAGATGTATACTCCATACGAGGGCGGACAAGGCCCCTGTATATGGACAGCAACTGTGTGGGGGAGAAGAACTGACGGAGACGGTACAGAACGCCCAGCCTCGAGGAAGCTGATTTAGTAAGAGATGAGATATGAAGTTTCCAGTTGAGATTTTGAGTTAAGGATAGACCGAGGATGTTTGGTGTTGAGGAAAGTGATATCTGGGTGTTGTCAAAGAATAGGGGATAGTTGTTTGGACGATTGTGTCGAGTGGATAGGTGGAGAAACTGTGTTTTTGAGGCGTTGAAGGACACCAGGTTCCTCTTGCCCCAATCGGAAATAATAGTAAGGTCTGAGGCTAAGCGTTCTGCAGCCTCCAGCCTTGAGTCGTTAAGTTCCTGTAGGGTGGGTCTTCTATTAAAAGAAGTTGAGTAATGCAGAGTGGAATCATCGGCGTAGGAATGGATAGGACAGTTCGTTTTGGAAAGAAGACCATCAATGAACAACAGAAAGAGAGTGGGAGATAGGACAGAACCGTGTGGGACACCACTGTTAATAGACTTAGGGGAAGAACAGTGACCGTCTACCACAGCAGAAATAGAACGGTCAGAAAGGAAACTGGAGATAAAGGTACAGAGATAAGGATATAAACCGTAGGAGGGTAGTTTGGAAAGCAAAGATTTGTGCCAGACCCTGTCAAAAGCTTTTGATATGTCCAGCGCAATAGCAAAGGTTTCACCGAAACGGCTAAGAGAGGATGACCAAGAGTCTGTTAAGAAGGCTAGGAGATCACCAGTAGAACGCCCCTTGCGGAACCCATATTGGCGATCAGATAGAAGGTCAGAAGTGGAAAGGTGCTTTTGAATCTTCCGGTTAAGGATTGATTCAAAAGCTTTAGATAGACAAGAAAGTAAAGCTATAGGACGGTAGTTTGAGGGATTGGAGCGGTCACCCTTCTTAGGCACAGGCTGTATGAAGGCATACTTCCAGCAGGAAGGAAAGGTAGATGTTGACAGGCAGAGGCGAAAGAGTTTGACCAGGCAGGGTGATAGCACGGAGGCACAGTTTTTAAGGACAATAGGAGGCACTCCATCAGGTCCATAAGCCTTCTGAGGATTGAGGCCAGAGAGGGCACAGAAAACATCATTTTGAAGAATCTTTATAACAGGCATAAAGGAGTCAGAGGGGGGATGAGTAGGAGGAATATGCCCAGAATCGTCCAGAGTGGAGTTTTTAGAAAAAGTTTGAGAGAAGAGTTCAGCCTTAGAGATAGATGAGACGGCAGTGTTGCCGTCAGGACTGAGGAGTGGAGGGAAAGATGAAGCAGTGAAGTTGGAGGAGATGTTTTTGGCTAGATGCCAGAAGTCACGGGAAGAGTTAGAGAAAGCAAGGTTTTGGCATTTTCTATTAATGAAAGAATTTTTGGTTAGTCGGAGAATAGATTTGGCACGATTTCGGGCAGAAATGTAAAGTTCATAATTAGCATTAGTTTGAAGGCTGCCTTTCTATCATTGACAGCACGAGAACAAGCGTGATTAAACCAAGGCTTTTTAGCGTGAGGAGTAGAGAAAGAACGAGGAATGTATGCCTCCATGCCAGAGACAATCACCTCTGTGATGCGTTGAGCACACACAGAGGGGTCTCTATCCTGGAAGCAATAATCATTCCACGGGAAATCGGAAAAGTACATCCTCAGGTCGTCCCACCGAGCTGAAGCAAAATTCCAGAAGCATCACCTCTTCGGTGGGTCCAGAGGGTGTACAGGAGCGATAGGATAGGATTCAGAAATAAGATTGTGATCGGAGGAGCCGAACGGAGAGAACAGTTTGACAGAATAACCAGAAGGGTTTGAGGTAAGGAAGAGGTCTAGAATGTTGGGCCTGTCTCCAAGACGGTCGGGAATACGTGTAGGGTGCTGGACCAACTGCTCTAGGTCGTTGAGGATAGCAAAGTTGTAGGCTTGTTCACCAGGATGGTCAGTGAAAGAGGATGAAAGCCAAAGTTGGTGGTGAACATTGAAATCTCCTAAGATGGAGATTTCAGCGAAGGGAGAGTGGGTCAAGATGTGCTCCACTTTAGAATTCAAATAGTCAAAGAATTTTACATAGTTGGTAGAGTTAGGTGAGAGATAAACAGCACAGATGTATTTAGTAATAGAAAGACAATGAAGTCTTAGCCAGATGGTAGAAAATTCAGAAGAGTCAAGGTTGTGGCCACGAGAGCAAGTGATGTCGTTGCGCACGTAGGCGCAACATCCAGCTTTGGATTGAAATTTAGGATAGAGATAGTAGGAGGGAACAGAGTAGACATTGCTGTCAGTAGCCTCAGAAACCTGTGTTTCAGTAAGGAAGGGAAGGTGAGGTTTAGAGGAGGAGAGATGATGTTCCACAGAATGAAATTTAGAGCGAAGACCGCGAATGTTGCAGAAATTGAGAAGAAAGAGGTTCGAGGAGTTATCAAGACACCTCTCGGGTCGGCAGCCAGAAGGGGAGTCCTCCCTGGGGGAATTTGTGGTCCCCCCCCCCAGGCGGGGACTCCGAGGCTTGATGTAGGTGCGCCATTTTGAAAATTGAATTTTGGGAAAAGGTGTATATTTTGTGTGAATGTAGTGTGGTGTGGATAAAGAGAGTATCTGTCTTTAGAGAGCATGCTGAACTACTCTCCGGTGTTGGTGAGACAATAGGGAAACGGTTAGTGAGGACATGGGAAGGGTCTTTGGAGGGCTTCAGCTCCCGTCTCACCTCCCATATATACCTCACCGGGAGTGGCTTGCGCCCGTTCGGTAGGTGTCTTCCTACCTACTCCAGCCGATTGATGGTCATGTTTCTCAGATTCTGTCCATTTATGGCAGGCTACCTGAATTATGGGGTCCATGTCATTTTTTAATTTGGCTATTTTCCCATAAAATCTGCCATGCTGTCTTACCGCCATCTTGCCTGGACAAACTACGATATCAACACTGTGTTTGTAAACATCGGGTTCCACGCATGCGCAGATCAGGATGGGATGTCGTAGGATACGTGGATGGCAGATGACACAACACCGGCTCACTTAAAATCAAAACATTATTGCTTATATTCTTCTTGTAACTAATTTATTTATGGACCAATATATTTTATTCAGAAAGCTATTTAATCAGGAAGGATGGGAGATTAATGATCACTATCGCTCGTTTATTATAGAACATTAAAAAATATTTCCTAGATATCGATTATAAAATATTAAACAGTTGAAAAATGTTTGTCAAAAATCTAAATCAACTTCAAACAAAAGTTAAAATAGCGAACATAATTCCTTTTTCAAACTTTCAGAAATTGAATAAAAAGAGTAGACTTAAATAAATGCCTAAAATAAGAAGTTTTTTTCTTTACCATGTCCTGTATACCAAAAGAAAGAGGAAAAATAAAGATATTTATAAGCAAATAATT
>NC_066513.1:11215604-11331631 GCF_024679095.1 Eriocheir sinensis | reverse complement strand
CCTTTGTTCAAACTAAATGTATCCTACTTAAGGGGAGCGTCTGCCATGTTCTAAGATATTATCAGAGGATCACCATTTTCTCACAGGTGATGTGTACCTTGAGTAGGAACATCATGTACAGTTTTGGTGAAGATTTGTTGAAGAAAAAAAAATTATGAATTTTTTTTCAAAAATTTCAAAATTTTGAAATTGAAAAAAAGCATATTTAGAGTTTAGATAGCTCAAAAATAAAAACACCACTGGAACGGGCATACAAAATAAGTGTATTCCTAGAGATTACTTTTCCATTTTTTTTTTTGTTTGTTTCTCCAAAGTTTAAACTTAGAAAATTTATATAAAAATTTTGATGATGTTTATCCAGATTCTGATCACTAGCATTTATAGCTATTTTTTTTCTCTTTCCAACGCTATCTTTATGTTTGTGCTAGGTCCATAAATAACTTAGAAATATCAAATAAATGCGCGTGTGACCCTGTTTTGAGAAAACGAAGGAAAACTAAATTTATCGATCGCCCATCGATTCTGCTCTCCGATGACAATGTATTGGTAATGAATGTCAATGTAACTCTAACCCTGTGTAACCACAACATCTTAGTGCAAATTAGCATTGCATTTACAGTTGTTGTGTCCCATATTTTGGCACCTGGTCCCCCCTCCTTGTCGGAGGTATTACTTGGTCGAAGCCAAGGGTATCAGAAGACGCCACCTTCCTCATTGTAGCCAGGTTTTGGGACTAGAACTGACCAGGCTGATAGTCTGCACTTGGTGTTGTCTTCAGTCTCTTCATGGCCCTGGGTCTTTGGTGCCTTTGCAGCTCCTTTGTTTGGCGTTTCAAACCCTTTTCGATGTCTGGGTTTGTCCCGAAGAGTTTGGTTAGGAGGCTGCTCTTCTCGTACCCAATATTATGTTCCAGGGTAGCAAGCTGAGTGATAAACTTTACCCTGTAGTAGCCTGCAAAAATTACGGACATAAAAGCACTGATTCATGTATGCATATTTTGGCGCGTAAAGCGCTCTGTATGGCAACACTACCAGATATTTAAAGGGCCGCCAGACCGCGCGAGGATTTAAATTTTAAAAAACTAACCTCGCCACGTGACACCCCATTGTATCCCTGGTATGATGAGCCCATAAAGTGAATTTCGAGGAATTAAAAATATTCATCAAAAATACCCCCCCAGACGCTCCCCTTAAACCCATTTTTACGTGTCTTACCCGATTCACCACCAAAACCTTATTATCATCACCCTTATTAAAACCCCTCACATTTTTATAAACTTCGATGAAGTCTCCTCATACCCTTCGCTTTACTAGAGAAAACAAATATAAATGAGATCTATCTTTACGGCAATTTTCGCAAACAATGAATATTCTTATCATGCTTCCCCGCACTTATTTTAACATCTTGATATCATTAGTAACCCTGTTTGAGCGACTATTAGCATGAATGAAAAATTGGGCCTTTAGACGGATATCAAAGGTCACTAAGACACCTAAATTCCTCCCACATCTAGATGTAATAAGGGGAGTGTCATTTAAGGAATTATTATTGAAAGATATATTCCAACAACACACTAAACTATACTTCACGACATTGATTTCCACAGGTGACCTTCTCCAAGTTTCTACAGGTATCCATTTATCGACCATCCAGAAAGGATATGCATCTGGGTTGGCTGCACGCCGACTGCCCACGCCGGGTTCGAACCCAGGCCAGGAGATTCGTAGTTAGCGACTCCGGAATGGTCGTTAGATTTTCCTCTGTGAAGATTACGAGGGAGTAGTTATTCAACAACATACTAATTTCCTCCCCTTTTTCAGTGAGATGACCTGTGTCTGTTTTCAATGCTCCAATTATCTCCTTTGTGTTTGTCGTATACATCTAAAAAAAAAAAAAAAACTTGTATCACTGTCTTGTTACCTACCGTAATCTTATAGTTATTTTCTTGTTACGTGGGCTAATTCAACATAACTATTACTGAGGTGGATTTCACCATTTCTTATTTCATTATAAATTCCGCTCTTTTATGTTTAGCTATTGTTTAAACCTATGGGCCATCCATTTATGGTCGTTTTTTCTCCCTATGTTTGGTAAGGAATATACTGCTCCTATCTCCAATACATCGTAGTTACTCATATCACGCAAAAGCTTACACAAAAACACCACACCCGTAATTTTTTTTTCCGTTCGCACCTTGTACTCTATGGTCAGTTTATAACACAAACTAAATTTATCTGGGGAGGCGGTGGCCGAGTGGTCAGCGTGCAGGCGTGGTGAGCTTGAGGACCTAGGATTGAGTCTCACCGAAGGACGCTGAAAGTTTTCAACCATTGCCGAGTGACGGAAGATTACCCACAAGCTTCCCATATCTTCAATCAATCCTGACTTCAGCGACTTCGTTGAAGTGGACCACTGGGAGCAGCATGGGCCAAGTTAAGAGTCATATATCACGGCAGCCATTATGAATAAAACTCGACGGCGCCACTAACGGGCTGAGGTCGTCCAAGAGGTCACTCAAGAGAGCCTATACGGCGCTATAAGTAAAAGTAAAGGTGGGTGCATACGCTATAGCTGCGCGTGGCAGCGGTGCTCATCTTCGATCCGTTGATCCTTTGAGCTTGCGGTAGGTAACAACCATTTACCCCGGGTCACGAGGTCAATGTGAAATCCGGGATTACCACAGCTTACCTTCCCCAGGTTTCCCCAGATAACCATTTATCGACCAGCCCGAAAGGGAGGATGAACAGGTGAGTGAGTTGCACGCCAATTGCCCTGGCCGGGATTCGATTCCGGGCCAGCGGAGTGTTAGCCAGGCATGCTGACCACTAGATCACGGAGGGGCTATAGACAGCACCTACAAATAAAATGAATTCGAACGTACATGTCCGTACTCTTCACTCAAGGCCTTTATAATGACAACGTGGTCCATAACCCACGGCTTGCCCTGGGGTTCCCAAATTACTTCTCACGGCTATGAGATCATCAACAAAAGCCATGATCAGCTGTCGCTGTGTCTGATTTGAGTGGTTCTACTTCAAGGAAAGCGTCACACAAATATTTTTTTAAAACATCGAAATATTCGAAAAAAAATCTTATGTGTTCTAGAGTACTTCAGCTATCATGTCAGGAAGTTTTATAAGAAAAAACACAAAAATGTAAGAGCTATGACCGATTTTCTCCAACCCCTTCTCTCCCCTGTCACTCGCCTCGGCTGGGAACGCGTTGGTGCATACGTCTTCAATTCATTTTTTTTCTAAGAAATTAGTCCGTAATGGAAATTCATATATCATTCACCAACATCTAGAAACAAACTGGCATATCTATCACACTAAGGCTTCACTACTCTCTCCTCTCCTAAGCTTGGATGAGAATGAACTGTGGAAGAGGCTGGTTGTCGCTCATCGCCACTCATCCTTCCATCATTCTTGCTCCCTTCAGACCATTTACCCTTGCTCCTTTTGTCTATGACACACTGTTTACTGCACACTACATTGTTACACCACCATGCCGAAGGCGTCAAGGTGCAAAAAGGCTCAGAAACAGAGAATGATAGCTATTGTCCAACGCCGCCGTGGGGCATGTGAAGCGGCGACCATGAGTCTGCCACCCCCATCTCCACCTATCCCTCCTCAACTTCTGATCCCACTGAATCCTCACAGGGCTGTGCTAGCTCTCCACAATCTGTTGGCTTACAAGAGCAATACCCATTAAGGGGGGGGGGGGGGGGGGTTATAATATCTCAAATCCCGTGTTAAAAATCTTATGTTCTAAGTGTATATCCTCCCTTTCATTCAAACGGCATTTTAATCAGGAAGGATAGTAGATTAAAGGCTACTCTCTTTTGGTTTCATACAATAGTAAAAAAAAAAAAAAATTAAAGTTCGATGAAATAATACAAAAATAAAAAATGACAAATATTCCTCAAAAAATCAAAATCAACTTCAAACATTAGTTTCGAGACTAGCCTTTATTCCTTACACATACTTTCGTAAGCTGCAGCGGGATATATGTGAATAACAAGACGTGCAAAGGAGGAGATATTCTTTAAAGTGCAAAATAATGGTTTTGAGATATCAAGCGATGAAGTTTATATATTTTTTTCAATTTTACCTATTCCACCTAGGGACTTGAAATCTACAGGATACATACATCAGGATATGAAGAAAAAAGCAGACATGGCTTCCCTTACTTACTTTCATTGATTGTGTAAACAGGCTGCTTTGTTTAATCAAGGTTACGTCTTTTTTACGGGGTCATAAATCCATGTACTCGAATTTTACCATATTTCGCCATATTTCAAAGTAAAAACCAGTGTTCTACTGTGTAAAATCAATAAAATATAATGAAAAAAAGACATTTGATACGGATACATAGAGTGTTTTGATGGATTTATGAAAAAAATATTATGGATAAATTTTAAAAAGATAAAAGTGAGTGCTAAAATTTCCCATTTTTTAAACCAGTGATGAGAGATAACCTAAGAGTTTCATGACAGACCAGGGGAAAAAAATTATATAATTATAAAGGGGTGAAAACATGGTTTGTACCCCGGGCAACAAAAACAGTGTATAAAAAAAGCCCGCTATATGCCGCTCCCAACAACAGAAAATAGTAGAGTGGCCAAAAGAGAGGTCAATTTTGGGTGGAGAGGTGTCTTGATACACTTCTTGAAAGAGGACAAATCATAGGCAGGAGGAAATACAGACGAAGGAAGGCTGTTCCAGAGTTTACCAGTGTAAGGGATGAAGGAGAGAAGATGCTGGTTAACTCTTGCATAAGAGGTTTGAATAGTATAGGGATGAGCATGAGTAGAAAGTCGTGTGCAGCGGGGCCGCGGGAGGGGGGAAGGCATGCAGTTAGCAAGTTCAGAAGAGCAGTCAGCGTGAAAATATCGATAGAAAATAAAGAGAGAGGCAACATGGCGGCGGAATTTAAGAGGTAGAAGATTATCAGTAAGAGGTGGAGAGCTGATGAGATGAAGAACTCTGTCCAGAAGAGCTGTGTGCGTGGAACCCCCACCACACGTAAGATTCATACTCCATACGAGGGCGGACAAGGCCCTTGTAAAAGGATTGCAAAAAGGTAGGGGAGAAGAACTGGCAGAGACGATACAGAACGCCCAACCTCAAGGAAACTGATTTAGTGAGAGAGGAGGTGTGAAGTTTCCAGTTGAGATTTTGAGCTAAGGATTGACCAGGGATATTTAGTGCTGAAGAAGGTGATAGCTGAGTGTTATCGAAGAATAGGGAATAGGTGTTTGGAAGATTATGTCGAGTTGGTAGGTGGAGAAATTGAGTTTTTGAGGCATTAAAGGACACAAGGTTCCTTTTACCCCAATCGGAAATAATAGCAAGGTCTGAGGTTAAGTGCTCTGCAGCCTCCAGTCATGAGTCATGTAATTCCTGTTGAGAGGGTCTTCTGTTGAAAGAATTTGAATAATGCAGAGGGGAGTCGTCACCGTATGAGTTGATAGGACAGTTTTTTTTATGGAGAGAAAATCATTGATGAATAACAGGAAAAGAGTCGAACACCACTGTTAATAGGTTTAAGGGAAGAACATTGACCGTCTACCACCGTAGAGATAGAACGGCCACAAAGGAAGCTGAAGATAGAGGAACAGAGAGAAGGATATAAACCGTAAGAGGGCAGTTTAAAAAGCAAAGACTTGTGCCAGACTCTATCGAATGCTTTCGATATGTCTAGCGCAACTGCGAAAGTTTCACCGAAACGGATAAGAGAGGATGACCAAGAATCAGTTAAGAGAGCAAGAAGATCGCCAGTAGAACGCCCCTTGCGGAACCCATCCCTACACTAATTTTAACCCCTTTTCACGCGAACCCAGTGCTACATGGTTTTGTTTTGTTTTGTTTTTCTTTTCATTCTACTATTACGATACGTTACTGTGTTGTGATAATAGGAACACGTGAATTAGGCGCGCCTAGCTAAGTAAATTTCTAAGTCTCGTGTGTTAGTGCCCATACACCTTTCCACTCCTCTTCCCTCTCCTCCCCCTCCTCCTCCTCCTCCTCCTCCCCATCCTCCTCCTCTTTCTTTCCCTCTTCATTCTCCTGCTCAGCACGGCTTGGTAGGTTGTTGAACGATGAGGTACTTTTGTACTCAAAAAACTCCAAGCGCGGGAGAGACACCAAAGTGCCGTAAATAACTAAACAGTAGAGACCGTCCATCATACGACTAAGGCCTCTAACAGAAAACACACGCAGACACCAGACTACTGTTCCTCGAAGCGTTGAAAACAAGAACGACATTTCTGTCCTATACACTAACGCACGGAGTATAATACCTAAACCGAAACGTGGGCCACCTCTGACCATCTAATGACCGAATTCTCAATTCCGGGATACGAAAGCTTCTACAAAAACAGACTTCACAAGAAAGGAGGTGCTATATGCTACGTCAAGAACAAATACCCGGCGGTGAAAATAACCAAAGAGGACTCAGAGAAATATGACACCGTTTATGTTGAACTGGAAACTAGCAAGCACAACAAAATGACGAGTGGAACCGTATACAGACCTCCAAAGCGACAAGCAGCGGACGACGCAGCGCTGTCCGAGGAAATTCACACCATAACACAAAACAAACAGTCAGACATTATCGGGGACTTTAATTGTTCCATCATTGCCACAACACTGCCTCGGGGTTCCCGCCTGAGGGGGGACCATAAATTACCCCAGGGAGGACTCCCCTTCTGGCTGCCGACCTGAGAGGCGTCCTGATAACTCCCCGAACCTTCTCTTTATCAATTTCTGCAACAATCGCGGTCTTAGTTCTAATTTCCATTCTGTGGAGCGCCAGCTCTTCTCCTCTAAACCTCACCTTCTCTCCCTCACCGAAACACAGGTTTCTGAGGCTACTATCTCTATCCTAAATTTCAATCCAAAGCTGGATGTTGCGCCTACGTGCGCAACGACATCACTTGCTCTCGTGCCCACGACCTTGACTCTTCTGAATTTTCCACCATCTGGCTAAGACTTCATTGTCATTCTATTACTAAATACATATGTGCTGTTTATCTCTCACCTAACTCTACTAACTATGTAAAATTCTTTGACTATTTGAACTCAGGGTGTAGCACATCTTGACTCACTCTCCCTTCGCTGAAATCTCCATCTTGGGAGATTTCAATGTTCACCACCAGCTTTGGCTTTCATCCTCTTCACTGACCAGCCTGGTGAACAAGCCTACAACTTTGCTCTCCTCAACGATCTAGAGCAGTTGCTTCAGCACCCTACACGTATTCCCGACCGTCTTGGAGACAGGCCCAACATACTAGACCTCTTCCTTACCTCTAACCCTTCTGCTTACTCTGTCAAACTGTTCTCTCCGTTGGGCTCCTCCAATCAAACTTTATTTCTGTACCCTGTCCTATCGCTCCTGTTCATCCTCTGAACCCACCGAAGGAGCGATGTTTCTAGCATTTTGCCTCAGCTCGGAGGGACGACCTGAGGATGCACTTTTCCGATTTCCCGTGGAATGATTACTGCTTCCAAGAGAGAGACCCCTCTGTGTGTGCCCAGCGCATCACAGAGGTGATTGTCTCTGGAATGGAGACACACATTCCACGTTCTTTCTCTACTCTTCATGCTAAAAAACCTTGGTTTAATCATGCTTGTTCTCGTGCTATTAAGGATAGAGAGGCAGCTTACAAAAAGTTCCAGAGCCTTCGCACTGCTACTAACCATGAACTTTACATTTCAGCCCGGAATCGTGACAAATTTATTCTCCGACTTACCAAAACATCTTTCATCAATAGAAAATGTCAACACCTTGCTTTTTCTAATTTTTCACGTGACTTCTGGCACCTAGCCAAATATATCTCCACCAATTTCACTTTTTCTTTTTCCCTCCTCACCTTAACCCTGACGGGAGCACTGCCATCTCATCTATCTCTAAGGCTGAACTCTTCACTCAAACTTTCTGTAAGAACTTCACCCTAGACGATTCTGGGCATTTTCCTCCTACTCATACCCCCCTTGACACATTTATGCCTGTTATTAAGATTCTTCATAATGATGTTCTCTATGCCCTCTCTGGCCTCAACTCTCCGAAGGCTTATGGACCTGATGGAGTGCCTCCTATTGCCCCTAAACTGTGCTTCCGTGCTGACACCCTGCCTGGTCAAACTCTTTCGTCTCTGTCTATCAACATCTACCTTTCCTTCCTGCTGGAAGTATGCCTTTGTACAGCCTGTGCCTAAGAAGGGTGACCGTTCCAATCCCTCAAACTACCGCCCTATAGCTTTACTTTCTTGTCTATCTAAAGCTTTTGAATCAATCCTTAACCGGAAGATTCAAAAGTACCTTTCCACTTCTAACCTTCTATCTGATCGCCAGTAAGGGTTTCGCAAGGGGCGTTCTACTGGTGATCTTCTTGCTCTCTTAACTGACTCTTGGTCATCCTCTCTTAGCCGTTTCAGTGAAACTTTCTCAGTTGCGCTAGACATATCGAAAGCCTTCGATAGAGTCTGGCACAAGTCTTTCCTTTCTAAACTGCCCTCTTTCGGATTCTAGCCCTCTCTGTTCCTGTATCGCCATTTCCTTTCCGGTCGTTCTATCTCTGCGGTGGTAGACGGTCACAGTTCTTCCCCTAAACCTATTAACAGTGGTGTTCCACAGGGCTCTGTCCTATCACCCACTCTCTTCCTGTTATTCATCACTGATCTTCTTTCCATAACAAACTGTCCTGTCCACTCATACGCCGACGACTCCACTCTGCATTATTCAACTTCTTTCAATAGAAGGCCATCCCAACAGAAAGTACACGACTCCAGATTGGAGGTTTCAGAACGCTTAACCTTAGACCTTGCTATCATTTCCGACTGGAGTAGAAGGAACCTTGTGTCCTTCAATGCCTCAAAAACTCACTTTCTCCTCCTATCAACTCGACACAATCTTCCAAACACCTATCCCCTATTCTTTGACAACACTCAGCTGTCACCTTCTTCAACACTAAATATCCTCGGTCTATCCTTAACTCAAAATCTCAACTGGAAACTCCATATCTCCTCTCTCGCTAAATCAGCTTACTCGAGGATGGGCGTTCTGTATCGTCTCCGCCAGTTCTTCTCCCCCGCACAGTTGCTATCCATATACAGGGGCCTTGTCCGCCCTCGTATGGAGTATGCATCTCACGTGTGGGGGGGCTCCACTCACACAGCTCTTCTGGACAGAGTGGAGTCTAAGGCTCTTCATCTCATCAGCTCTCCTCCTTCTACTGATAGTCTTCTACCTCTTAAATTCCGTCGCGATGTTGCCTCTCTTTCTATCTATCACGCTGACTGCTCTTCTGAACTTGCTAACTGCATGCCTCCCTCCCGCCCGCGGCCCCGCTGCACACGACTTTTTACTCATGCTCATCCCTATACTGTCCAAACCCCTTATGCAAGAGTTAACCAGCATCTTCACTCTTTCATCCCTCACGCTGGTAAACTCTGGAACAATGTTCCTTCATCTGTATTTCCTCCTGCCTACGACTTGAACTCTTTCAAGGGGAGAGTATCAGGACACCTCTCCTCCCGAAATTGACCTCTCTTTCGGCTACCTCTTTTGATTCTATTTTTAGAAGCAGCGAGTAGCGGGCTTTTTTATTATTGTTTCCTTTTTTTGTGCCCTTGAGCTGTCTCCTTTGTTGTAAAAAAAAAAAAAGCCAGGTATTTTCACGTGGGGGGGCGCTGGATCAAAATTGGTGTGGACTGCGCAGCCAGACCGTGGTGTCACAGGCTAGACGTGGAAGAGGTATGTTTGCTGCGTGGACATGTCTTGACCCAGCCACCGGCTAGAGAAGGTCTATCTGAACGGTCCGTTTTCTGTGACATGGGAAACGCGTGTATAGTATGCCTTCGTGTTGCATTGTTCGTGGGTGCAGATCCCTGCATCACAAAGGGACCACACTGCTTTTTCAATCTTCCAAAAGATGAAGTTACAAATACAGTTTAGGATTGTGTATAATTTCATTAGGCATATACTGTACATAAATAAATAATAAGTCTGTAGCCTCATTACATAGCACAACGGAAGCTGCCAAGCTGTGAGGGAAGGAACTCATTGAGCTTATCTGCACTGGGCACCATGGTTTATACCCAAGATTTATTATAGGTGAACAAATACTTTAAAGAGGGATGGGAACCGTGGATTTTATGTGAATGTACTTGCCCTATAGCCATTATTATTATATGAGTGAATTGCCCTAACACTCCAGGGAAAATTAATGCAGAGGGCACTAAAACAGTACAGAAAGACAAGTGCATCCCAGGATCAGAACCTACTTAGACGTGCAACGGACTACATTACATTAGGATACCTTTAAAATTCTCTCTCTCTCTCTCTCTCTCTCTCTCTCTCTCTCTCTCTCTCTCTCTCTTGCTCTCGCATGACGTCACAGAAGTGAAGCAGTTTTTGGCCTTGGCTTCGCTCCGCCGGCCCGTTACCCCCCATGCTTCACCTCACAGTGGAAAGCGGCGCCCGCTGAGGGCCACTCCATGTATTCTTCCTCCAAGCTCGTATAGCCCGTGACGTCACGTAGGGCCGCTTTCACAGTCGTCTGGTACGCACCCTAACCAAAGGCCCTACCATCCTGTAGGGATGGGCAAGTACCGTTAATTTGAGTACCGGTAGTACCGGTACCGAAAACTCAAGTACCGTTAGTACCGGTACCGGTACCGGTACCCGAAGGAATTTTTTTTTCTTAATGACGTCTGATGAAATTCCCAAATAAATTTCCTGTAAAGAAAACTCTCTCTCTCTCTCCTTCAACATAATATCAACTAGAGTAGAAATGCAACGTTTTGGAGCCTTCTGATTAATGTAAAATCACTTAGGTTTAAGGACAGACCACCTAGTCTGGACCATGGGGTCTGTGTGGTCTGATTTTTTATGTAAATCTATGTAAATCTCTCTCTCTCTCTCTCTCTCTCTCTCTCTCTGAATGAAGTGAATATTTATTTTTTCGATAAAAAAATAGCATGTATAGTTTTTTTTTTTTTTTTTTTTTTTTACAGCAAAGGAGACAGCTCAAGGGCACAAAAAAGTAAACATTAATAAAAAAAAAACCGCTACTCGCTGCTCCTAAAAAGAATCCAAAGAGGTGGCCGAAAGATAGGTCAGTTTCGGGAGGAGAGGTGTCCTGATACCCTCCTCTTGAAAGAGTTCAAGTCGTAGGCAGGAGGAAATACAGATGAAGGAAGATTGTTCCAGAGTTTACCAGCGTGAGGGATGAAAGAGTGAAGATGCTGGTTAACTCTTGCATAAGGGGTTTGGACAGTATAGGGATGAGCATGAGTAGAAAGTCGAGTGCAGCGGGGCCGCGGGAGGGGGGGAGGCATGCAGTTAGCAAGTTCAGAAGAGCAGTCAGCGTGGAAATATCGATAGAAGATAGAAAGAGAGGCAACATTGCGGCGGAATTTAAGAGGTAGAAGACTATCAGTATGAGGAGGAGAGCTGATGAGACGAAGAGCCTTTGCCTCCACTCTGTCCAGAAGAGCTGTGTGAGTGGAGCCCCCCACACATGAGATGCATACTCCATACGAGGGCGGACAAGGCACCTGTATATGGACAGCAACTGTGCAGGGGAGAAGAACTGGCGGAGACGGTACAGAACGCCCAGCCTCGAGGAAGCTGATTTAGTAAGAGATGAGATATGAAGTTTCCAGTTGAGATTTTGAGTTAAGGATAGACCGAGGATGTTTAGTGTTGAGGAAGGTGATAGCTGGGTGTTGTCAAAGAATAGGGGATAGTTGTTTGGAAGATTGTGTCGAGTGGATAGGTGGAGAAACTGTGTTTTTGAGGCGTTGAAGGACACCAGGTTCTTCTTGCCCCAATCGGAAATAATAGTAAGGTCTGAGGCTAAGCGTTCTGCAGCCTCCAGCCTTGAGTCGTTAAGTTCCTGAAGGGTGGGTCTTCTATTAAAAGAAGTTGAATAATGCAGAGTGGAATCATCGGCGTAGGAATGGATAGGACAGTTCGTTTTGGAAAGAAGATCATCAATGAACAACAGAAAAAGAGTGGGAGATAGGACAGAACCCTGTGGGACACCACTGTTAATAGATTTAGGGGAAGAACAGTGACCGTCTACCACGGCAGAAATAGAACGGTCAGAAAGGAAACTGGAGATAAAGGTACAGAGAGAAGGATAGAAACCGTAGGAGGGTAGTTTAGAAAGCAAAGATTTGTGCCAGACCCTATCAAAAGCTTTTGATATGTCCAGCGCAATAGCAAAAGTTTCACCGAAACGGCTAAGAGAGGATGACCAAGAGTCAGTTAAGAAGGCTAGGAGATCACCAGTAGAGCGCCCCTTGCGGAACCCATGCTGGCGATCAGATAGAAGGTCAGAAGTGGAAAGGTGCTTTTGAATCTTCCGGTTAAGGATTGATTCAAAAGCTTTAGATAGACAAGAAAGTAAAGCAATAGGACGGTAGTTTGAGGGATTGGAGCGGGCACCCTTCTTAGGTACAGGCTGTATGAAGGCATACTTCCAGCAAAGAAGGAAAGGTAGATGTTGACAGGCAGAGGCGAAAGAGTTTGACCAGGCAGGGTGACAGCACGGAGGCACAGTTTTTAAGGACAATAGGAGGCACTCCATCAGGTCCATAGGCCTTCTGAGGATTGAGGCCAGAGAGGGCATAGAAAACATCATTTTGAAGAATCTTTATAACAGGCATAAAGGAGTCAGAGGGGGGATGAGTAGGAGGAATATGCCCAGAATCGTCCAGAGTGGAGTTTTCAGAAAAAGTTTGAGAGAAGAGTTCAGCCTTAGAGATAGATGAGACGGCAGTGTTGCCGTCAGGACTGAGGAGTGGAGGGAAAGATGAAGAAGTGAAGTTGGAGGAGATGTTTTTGGCTAGATGCCAGAAGTCACGGGAAGAGTTAGAGAAAGCAAGGTTTTGACATTTTCTATTGATGAAAGAATTTTTGGTTAGTCGGAGAATAGATTTGGCACGATTTCGGGCAGAAATGTAAAGTTCATAATTAGCATTATTATGGATGTACTCGATCATAGTCTAATAACAAAAAAATATTTATTAGCAACCTAAAAAAGAAAAAGAATCGGACATGAAGAATTATCCAGTAATTCCAATAAATAAATAAAATAATAAAATAATGGAAAACTTGGGGAGACGGTCAGCGGGGCAGTGACTCAGCGTCTACACACTGGGCCCATACCGCATGGAGGCGGGCGAGCGCCGAGCGTCACTAAGATCCAAACGGTACCGGTACTAGCGGCAATGCGCAGTGCCGAGTGATCATTAAGCTTATCGGAACCCAAGTGATCATGAGGCTTCGCGGTACCAGTACCTATACCGGGTACCGCGAGGAATCGATTATTCGCGGTACCAAGTACCGATACCTGGTACCGGTACCTGGTATCGGTACTGGTACCGCGAAGCCTCATGATCACTTGGGTTACGGGAAGCTCAATGATCACTCGGCACTGCGCATTGCCGCTAGTACCGGTACCGTTAGGATCTTAGTGACGCTCGGCGCTCGCCCGCCTCCATGTGGTATGGGCCCAGTGTTTAGACCCTGAGTCACTGCCCTGCTGACCGTCTCCCCAAGTTCCCACCATTTTGTCCTGCTTTCCGTTTCCATCACAGCTCCCGTTTCCATTATTTCATTATTTTATTTATTTATTGGAGTTACTGGATAATTCTTCATGTCCGATTCTTTTTCTTTTTTAGGTTGTTAATAAATATTGTTGTTTTTATTATCATATGATATCGAGTCACTCTCTCTCTCTCTCTCTCTCTCTCTCTCTCTCTCTCTCTCTCTCTCTCTCTGAATGAAGTGAATATTTATTTTTCCGATAAAAAAAAATAGCATGTATAGTTATTATGGATGTACTCGATTATGGTCTAATAACAATAACAATATTTATTAGCAACCTAAAAAAAAAATCGGACATGAAGAATTATCAATAAATCCAATAAATAAATCCGAGCAACAGGTACCGGTACCGAGCAATCTGGTACCGGTACCGTACCGTTTAGCTGGTACCGTTAGTACCGGTACTGGTACCGGTACCTGCCCACCCCTACCATCCTGGTAACAGGCATTACCATCGCCTCGATCCGCTTTCACAGTCGCTGTTTTCGTGGTATCGGCGACCACCAGCGTGTAGACGGTCATGACAAGACGAAGGGGCGTGATTCGGCAGTGTTGGTATGCCGGAGCGGCGGGAAATGTCAACAATACATCAGCTGAGCGGAGGATTATATGAAGGAGTAATATGAAAAATAAACGTACAAAAAGTAAACGTGAAGAATAAATATAAAGAGTAACTGTGAAGAATAAATATGATGAAAAAATGTACTGAGTGTCTCGCTGATACAGCCCTCAAATCTGCTGATAGCCTAATATTTCCTAGGCGAAAAAGGTGAAATAATGGTGAAAAATATTAATTAAAGTACTTTTATATTATCTGATGTCAGCAAGTCAGACTCTTCACCTATATCAATTACATTTATTCAATATTCACATATTTATCAGGCTTCACATTTATTCTTTACTTAATATAGGGCTGATTTCGTTATATATATATATGCCCTCTGTATACATATTAGGCTAACTAGAATAATACGAGTTTGACACAGAAGGCATAACAGGTGAATAATGGTGACAAGTATTAAAGTCCTCCCTTGTTCTTTATTGTGTACTTTTGCAACAATAAACCATCAATCAATCAAATTGAAATTCTCAGCAGAACGTTTACTGGTCAGCAGGTGAAGTGAGTTCATATATGTCATTCAAATTCTTCTATTTTTTTTTTTTCTCATATAACCATTGAATCCGTGCAACGTGTTGCTGTACTGTTTAATATTTTTTCACATCTATTTAAAGAAATAATATAACCATTTGAGAGCAAGAATTTGTATTATTTACTAATTAATGTCATTGGTGAGATCCATTGGGGAGCCCCCGCGGCTACCAGAGCTGGGTTACCAGAGGTTCCAATCTCTGGTACTGGGCCCGGATCCACAAAGGCTTAGTTCGTAGTTTTGGGCCCTTAGTGCGTAGTTTTGAGAACATCGAGATTCACAGAGCTAACTACAAACTAA
This sequence comes from Eriocheir sinensis, assembly GCF_024679095.1. Taxonomy (NCBI): domain Eukaryota; kingdom Metazoa; phylum Arthropoda; class Malacostraca; order Decapoda; family Varunidae; genus Eriocheir; species Eriocheir sinensis. The sequence goes on along the minus strand of NC_066513.1, from coordinate 11,316,561 downwards.
TCGATGACGTCACGGGTTAGCGCGCGGATCTACAAACGTTTACCGCGCTCTGTGTGACGTTAAATTTGTTGTTAAATAACTACTGCCTCGGAGCTGACGGTAACGCTAACAATATTATCAGATTTACGTATAAATCCTTATAAATCGCGTTTTTCAACTTGAAATATAACTTTGCGAGTAGAGGAGGCCCATTTCTTTATAAAATGATGAGATATGCACCCTTTGAGAGGTATTTGATAAGTGTGGGCGGTATGGCAACACCCGGCCGGGGATTTGCCAGACCTCCCTCCTCTGCCTGCCGTGGAGGATAGCTTGGCGACGAGGAAAAGTTGCCGAACTTTATGTAATTTCTGATTTACTAGGGAGAATTTTGCGTTTTCCTTCTATATGTAGATACAGAAAGCGTTCATTTACCCATACATGTCAACAGAACGATCTTACAATATATAATAGCGAAGAAATCCGAGGCATATAGATGCCCAGACTCAATTCTGCCCGAGGCTCAATTTTATCGATGACAGGGGCCTATATTTTTCCTTCCCCTGTCATTATTAATGAATCTCAAGTGTCGCAACTTGGTGTGAACATGCCCTAAGTATTCACCTGTGGAAATTTATTGATGTATATGTGATTGGTATCCTATTTTCTGAGAAAAATGAATGTGCGATCATGGGTGTCGGAGTGGTGCTCTGGAGGATGGCTTGGCGACGAGGGAAAGCTGCCGAACTTTATGTATTCTTATTTAATGAGGCAAATTTTGACATGGTCTTTGCCATCATAATAAAGAATGATGATTATGCTAGTTCTAGACGCCATATCAGTCGAAAAGAACCCCACATACACGAGCTTGAGCTAAGATAACAGAGGCATGTGGATGTCCGGGCTTAATTTTGCCCGTGACACCGCCCCCATCCGTGGAGGGACCATGGACCTTTGTCGGGTGACAGCTAGCCCATGAGTTGGGCCGCAGATATGGCAAGACAGTCTTAATTTTCTCTATTCCTTCCTTCCGTCCTTCGTTCTGTCTGCCTCGATATCTGTCCCATATTTCTATTTGCTTTCTTCCTGCCTCAATCTCCTCCGTATCTTCTTTTTCTTCATCTTAAGCATGTTCGTAGGTAACAAGACATCGAACAGCAGAGCTACTTTGACGTAAATGTGCAGCAAACAACGAAATAATTGAATTCGTAGATTACGATTTAGTACAGTTTGCCTTGAAAGGAAGAAAAATGGGAAAAGAGAATGGGTTTCTTGAACCAGCAGCTGGAGGGGGCTCCCTAGGATTGGCTGACGGTTCTGTAAACGTGCTTGCGATTCGCTGCAAGGCCAATGACGTCATCAACCAATCAGCGGCCTCGCTGACTTAGCGCGCCTCTAATTACAATCTAAGGTTTGCTTCGTGAATCTGACACTAACGTCGGTAGCTAAATCAATAGTGCGTAGTTATGTTAGTTCGTAGTTATTGAGTCTGTTTGTGAATTCGGGCCCTGATGCAAACAAACAGCGCCGCGAAAGACGACTGTGAAAGCGGATTTCTTTTTGGTAGCGGCGGTCGCTGCTCATTGGTAACGATCAACACAAACAAACGTGACTGTGAAAGCGGCCCTTAATTAGAATGCGCAGAGAGTGGTGGGGTAGGGGGGATCAAGACTACCTGGTGTTCCTTCTACCATGGTACACACATGCTTGCCCACTTACTCGCTCGCGGATGCACACACACACACACACACACACACACACAAACACACACACACGGTACTACGAGCTCTGTGCTCTTCCGTAGGGAAACGGCTGGCTGTCTCGAGAGACCAGCAGCCAAGGATTATATAATATAAGGATAGCTCACAAAGCATTTGTTTTACCCACAATGCACCTCGGATGACGTCACACATGTAAACACATGTTGCTCGGCGGCAAATTGGTTCACTCCCCGAAGTTCTCACCGTAGCGTGCTCAGTTAAAATGATGATTTATGCTGTATATGCAAGATGGCGCCACTATAAACACTCGCCTGCGCCAGAACGGGCTGGGCCGACCATCAGGCCCCACCTGGAAGAAGCCTTGGGCCGACCATCAGGCCCCACCAGGAAGATGCCTACCAGCTCAATAGGCAACAACGTAAAAAAAAAAAAAAAATGGGTGAAACAGTGGCTCAACTACGGGAAGTCGTCAATGTGTTAGTTTTTTTCGGTTTCCTAAAGACAAACACACCTTGAAGAAGTGGATTTTGGCCTGCAAACGGAAAGATGAAGTGAAGGTGAAGTCTGCGCGGGTGTGCTCCAAACATTTTCAAGAAAGTGATTACAAGCAGGCATATCGTATCAAGAAAGACGAGTCAGGATCATCACCAAGAAAATGCAGGCTCCTTCACCCTCGGGCAGTACCATCTCTACAACTTCCCAACTCAAAACTTGAAGCAGGTATGTAGTACGAGCCCATGTGTATGATGTTGATATCCTGTTTGTCAGTTTCACCCCGTAGATAATGATCAAAGTACACGTTTTCCACCTTTATTAGGAATCTCTCTGATGCGCTCAGAATTATCGAATATCGTTGGAAATGTCTTTATAACCCCTACATAATACCTACCGTACAAAGTCGTCCCATTTAACACTGAAGAAGGGGGGGGGGGGGTAGTTATTTATGTGATAACTGATAGATACATTCCCCTCCAGTCAGGTTGGTGACAAATTTAAATGATATAATAGTCATTGTGGGTGGATGTCAGTGCAAATAAAAATAGGACAGAAAGAATAGGTGCATTATATAGGCCACCGAGTCAGGGACCTGAAGTTGACGAGCTTATGGTAGATGAGGTAAATAGGGGGTGTTCTAAGGGGACATTTTTTTTAGGGGATTTCAATCTTAGTTCAGTAAACTGGGAGACAATAGTAGGAGACGTTCGTGGAAATAGGTTTGTTGAAAATTTTCAAGATATTTATATAATGCAGGTAGTAGACAAACCTACACGGGGAACAAAGATATTGGATCAAGTATTAATTAATATCGAGCATTGTGTGAATGATGCTGAGGTAGGAGAGACGTTAGGTAATAGCGACCACCACATCATTAGATTTAATATTGTTATTAGTACTGTTAGGACAATAAATAGAACAAGGGTTCCAAATTATCATAAGGGAGATTATGAGAGGTTACGACAGTTATTATGAGTTGTGAACTGGAAGGAAATTTTAGAAAATAAGACAGCACAGGAGATGTGGGATGTATTCATGGGAATATTAAAGGAAATAGTAGCACAGTGCATACCAGACATGGCTATTAGGAAAGGAAGTAGGAAACCATTGTGGTGGACTCAGGAGATAGGTAGGAAAATCAGAGAGAAGAAGAGGGCTTTTAATAAGTTACAAAACAGTGGGGAGGAAGTTGACTTGATTATAGCGTTACACCGATAAGCAATTTGGCCGATTGCCAATTAATCGGTAACCAATAATCGGCCGATACCGATTAATCGGCCGATTATTTAGAAATTGTAGATGTGATTAATCTTCATTAATTACTGGACACTGGTACCACAAAGTTAAAGACATACCGTAACCCTCATGTTTACAACTTTGTTTACTGCCCAACTGTCATCTGTATGGAGAGCAAATACTTCTAGTAATTTGTTACTTATAATTTAGCCTTGCTTTGGGGAATTGATTGATTGATTTAAATTAGGCGCCGCAACATTGCTTTGTGGAAACATCCTGGTTTTAATATGTTAGAATTTGCCAGTTTTCTCATTCTTGTGGTGATCCTAGATGTTACTAGAAATGGTAGTGTACAGAAAGTTTATCAGTCTTTCAAGTCTTCTACTAATTTACTATCTGTTACACTGTGTTTACTTATAAACTAAAAACACGCATGTTTTGATTTTTTTTTATTAGTACAAAATAAACAGTATAATTACTGCATATTAAAATGAAATAATTGCTAACTTTATGTAGCTACAGTGATGAAAAGGTTGAATAATGTCCCGTGAGACCCAAGCCACAGGCTATCATTTGCTTGTCAGTCAGTCAGTGTGTCTCAGTGAGCATGCTGCCTATGTAATGTAAGCTGGTGACGTTCCACTTATTGTTTCTAAAAATTCATATATAGGCTATACACGGCAGGCATGGTGAATGATATTGCTCAATTACGATACTAAGCAAGTTGAAATAGGAATATAATTTTGCTTGGTTGTAATATAAAGTAATATGTTGATTTTTTTTTCTAGTTTCAAAGTTGAAGCAAATACTGGTACTTCAGTTCATATCATAATTTTATATATCAATTTGAATTACCTAATATATATTAGCATAGGGACTTGTTTGAAATAAATGCTGTGGAAAGGTATTAGAGTTTTGGTAACATCACCATCCTTACAATAACATTATTGATATTGTGTTATGTACATTGTATTATAAAAGAGAAAATATTTTAATAATCGGCCCCATTTAATTGTTCAAAAGGCCGCTTACCGATTAATCGGCAAAGTGGCCGATTAGGCCGATTACTGATTACTTTCCGATTAATCGGTTCAACCCTACTTGATTAGATACCGACAGATTAGGGATGAACTGAATATAATTATCAAGAGAAGTAAAAGGGAGTCAGAGATTAAATTAGGTAGAAATGGGAGCAAAAATCCCGAAACATTATTTAGTTATTATAGGGTCAGTGATAGGAAAAATCAGGATAGGATTGGACCACTTAGAAAGGATGGGGTGGTACGTAGCAGATAATGATGAGGACATGATATAATTATTAAACAAACAGTTTTCGTCGTGTTTACCAAGGAAAATTTAGGAAGCCTTGGTTCAGGTAGCATGATAGGTAGCTCAGAAGTATTAGATACTATTAATATAGAAACAGGGATCATTAGGAAGTACATTTCAAAGTTAAATGTTAGGAAAGCAAGTGGTCCTGATGATATACATGCTAGGGTACTTAGGGAGGGTGTAGATAGTGTTACTGAAGCACTTAATTTAATTTTTAATAGCTCACTTAGGTACATAGAGATACTTCAGGACTGCAAGTTAGCTAGAAAGGTAGGAAAGAGGATGTTAGTAATTATAGGCCAGTCAATTTGACTAGTATAGTGTGTAAGATTCTGGAGAAAATTATTAAGGGTAGTATTTGGGAGCATTTATATCAGTATAGACTAATTATGGACTCTCAGCATGGGTTTAGATCAGGCAGTGAGGTGCCTGGGGTATAGGGAGAGGTTAAAATAGCTAAATATGTTTTCATTTGAGTGGGGATGTCTAAGGGGAGATATGATAGAGCTATATAAAATGTTTTCAGATTGTGATTACTTAGATGTGGAAACTTTCTTTACACTAGAGGAGGGAAACAGGACTAGGGGTCATGATAGGAAAATTAGGAAACAAGGGTGTGGGTTGGATTTACGAAAATATTTTTATAGCCATAGGGTGGTAGATTTTTGGAATGCATTGCCAGGGAAGGTAGTATACGTACAACAGTAGTTTAAATGTATTCAAAAAGAGGTTAGGTAAGTTTATGGATAAGAAGATTTGGTAGGAAGTAGTGGGTGGGATACAGGGTACTTGACGAGTGGAATAGGCTGGGTGGCCATGTAGAAGCTGGATGTGGCAAGATTACTGCATTCAAGAGACTAGATAGGCTTGGGGAGGTGGATAATAGGTCCTACACTGCCACCCCCGGTAGGCAGACAGGGGCTGCCAAGTATAGGCCAGTGGGCTTTTTGCGGACCCTTTATGTCTTTAACTTGGGGGCATCATATTTTTGGAGTAGTAGGGTAAGGGTTTAGTAGGTAGCATATATATATATATATATATATATATATATATATATATATATATATATATATATATATATATATATATATATATATATATATATATATGGTAAAACTGCAGTATCCATATTCTCTACCGATCTGTCTCATGTTGCAGATATGGGTAGGATATATACCCTACTTAACATCCCTGACGATTTAAGTGGGCGGTCGGCTCCAGAAAATTCCAATTGCTGTGTTGAAATCAAAGATTTCGCGCAGCTGCTCCGCGGTTTCCCCCCCAATTGGACGTTTTTTGTTAAATCTGTCTAGCGGCTCCCTCTCTCTTCCCTTCTCATCCCTCCCCAGCACCAACAAATTTGGGAATCTGGTGGGAAAGTGGGATTTTAGGGTGGGGGAAGCCAAATAGGGCAGATTTGGCAAGACCAAAAAAAGACTACGGTGAAAAAGTTTGTAGAAAAATTCCCCAAATCTAACAGTCTAGAGTACCCTACGAGGGAGCTACGCCCCCCCCCCTCGACCCCCCCATACCTATCGGGAGGGCTGTGTCCCCCTCGACCCCCCACCCTAGTCTGATGTACAATATTCAATACTAAAACCAACACCTAACGGGGGGGGGGGCTTCGCCCTCCTCGACCCCCTCTACCTAACTTAACGTAACCTAAGCCCAGGTAACGAAACCATGCATGACCCCCCTTCAAAAGCATAACGTACGCGTTTCCCCCCACCCCAAACACAACCCTAACCTAACCTAACCTTCTATCCCCCAATCTAACCCTAACCTGGTCAAATTACTAAAAAAAAGGCCCCTAAAATATAGGGTAATTTCCCCATTTTTTTTTTAAAAGATAAGAAAATTTCCCTATCATTTTCTGAGGCCGACCGCCAACTTAAATCATCAGGGAAGTTAAGTAAGGTGTATATCCTACCCACAACTGCAACTTGAGACAAATCGGTGAACATAGATTCTGCAGCGTTACCATATATATATATATATATATATATATATATATATATATATATATATATATATATATATATATATATATATATATATATATATATATATATATATATATATATATATATATATATATATATATATATATATATATATATATATATATATATATATATATATATATATATATATATATATCAGTCAATGTCACTCAGTGAGGAAAATGACAATTTTAAATTGAAGTGTAGCTATTAGGTGTTAGGTGTGGTAGCACATCACTACATCAGTCATTCTCATTTTCAGAGGGCAGCGATACTCGAAGCAGAAGATTAGCTGCTAGGCACCGACATTGGTTTGTCGAGAGTACTGTGCTTGATGGCACTGGTAAGGAATATTATTGAGCCTTCTTGAATGAGTTTGATGTGTATAGTGTTGCACACACACACACACACACACACACACACACTAGAGGACTGGGGTTGGGCTGGAGTTAATTTGGTTTTATCTCCTTTCCCATGTAGCCCCTGTTTACCTATCAGTGCGTAGGTACGGGATGTAAGTAGAGGAGTTGCAACTTCACTGTCCCAGTTCCATTTTTCCAAGCTGTAGCTATACGGGCTGTATTGCCAATCTGTTCTCACCATTCAGCATCTTGATAAGAATAAGGCTTGGGGTATAGCTCCAAAACTAACCATAAGACTTTCTTGAAATTGGTCTTATTGTGTTTCCCACACCAATATACTCAGGAGATCTTGACATGAGTTAACCCAACCTAACCAAACCTAACCTTACCTTCAGTCAAATACCCTGAGGTTGGTGGGTGGGTGGTTTGGCCTAACACAGAGCAGTTTCCTAATATACATACAGGCTTAGTCCCGTGCTTGGGATTACACTCTAGTTAGCCTATTGCTCCCAAACTAACCATGGGATATTTTCGAAAACAGTACTCTTATTGTGATTACAACGGGTTAATCTAATCTAACCCAATCTTACCTAAAAAAGTGGCGAGGGCTGCAAAAGAGCCAGGTAACCAAGCCAGTATACCGTTTGGAAATATGCATCCTGGTGTGTGGTGTGTGAGTGGTCTCAGACCTAGGGCTACCTGAAGATCACTCAGTAGGGATGGGCAAGTACCGTTAATTTGAGTACCGGTAGTACCGGTACCGAAAACTCAGGTACCGTTAGTACCGGTAGCGGTACCCAAAAAAGTTTTATTTTTATTTTTTTTATCTTAATGACTTCTGATGAAATTCCCAAATAAATTTCCTGTGAAGAAAACTCTCTCTCTCTCTCTCTCTCTCTCTCTCTCTCTCTCTCTCTCTCTCTCTCTCTCTCTCTCTCTCTCTCTCTCTGAATGAAGTGAATATTTATGTTTTCGATAAAAAAATAGCATGAATACTAATTATCGATCATAGTCTAATATCAAAATAGCATGTATACTAATTATCGATCATAGTCTAATATCAAAATAGCATGTATACTAATTATCGATCATAGTCTAATAACAATAACAATATATATTAGCAACCTAAAAAAGAAAAAGAATCGGACATGAAGAATTATCCAGTAACTCCAATAAATAAATAAAATAATAAAATAATGGAAACGGGAGCTGTGATGGAAACGAAAAGCCGGACAAAATGGTGGGAACTTGGGGAGACGGTCAGCGAGGCCGTGACTCAGCAGCGAGCACAACATTCAAGGATTAAAGCGTCTCCACAGGACCCATACCGCATGGAGACGGGCGAGCGCCGAGCGTCACTAAGATCCAAACGGTACCAGCACTAGCGGCAATGCTTAGTACCCGGTACCGGTACCTGGTGCCGAGAAGAATCTATTCAGCCTGCACCCGGTACCGGTACCCAGTGCCGGGAAGCATCATGATCACTCGGCACTGAGCATTGCCGCTAGTGCAGGCACCGTTTGGATCTTAGTGACGCTCGGCGCTCGCCCGTCGCCATGCGGTATGGGCCCTGTGGAGACGCTTTAAGCCTTGAATGTTGTGCTCGCTGCTGAGTCACACGGCCCGCTGACGTCTCCCCCAAGTCCCACATTTTGTCCTGCTTTTCGTTTCCATCACAGCCCTGTTTCCATTATTTTATTATTTTATTTATTTATTGATGTATTAGACTATGATCGAGTACTTCCATAATATCTATACATGCTATTTTTTTTTTCGAAAAAATAAATATTCACTTCATTCAGAGAGAGAGAGAGAGAGAGAGAGAGAGAGAGAGAGAGAGAGAGAGTACAACAGAAGACACATCCTAATAATAATAAATTATTGAGGGCAGAGATAAATGAGAGAAAAAAGTCCACTGTGTGTGTGTGTGTGTGTGTGTGTGTGAGTGTGAGTGTGTCTCTCTCTCTCTCTCTCTCTCTCTCTCTCTCTCTCTCTCTCTCTCTCTCTCTGAATGAAGTGATTATTTATTTTCTCGATAAAAAAATAGCATGTATAGTTATTATGGATGTACTCGACCATAGTCTAATAACAATAACAATATTTATTAGCAACCTAAAAAAAAAAAAAAGAATCGGATATGAAGAATTATCAATAAATCCAATAAATAAATCCGAGCAATCTGGTACCGGTGTGGTGTCATGAGACAGCCGCTATACTAAGACATCCCATCCTGATCTGCGCATGCGCTGACTTTGTTTACAAACAGAGCGTGGATGAGCTATGACACGGTACCGTGTCTTTTGTCGACTGCCCATCATGAAACGTCCCACCTAAGTTATTCTTTATCTTTTTGAAAGTGATAAATGAGATAACCTACACCCTTTGTATGTATGTCAGTAAATGATAAATGAGGTAACCTACACCCCCTGTATGTCAGTAACTGATAAATGAGATAACCTGCACCCTTGTATTTCAATAAATATTCTCCCGCTGTCTCCTCAGATTTCTCTTCTCATTGATAGTCATGTTTCTTGGATACTCTCCATTTAGTAGTATATGAATAATAGGGTCCATGTCATCCTTGAATTTGGCCATTTTCCCACAATAGCTGCCATGGTGCCTTGTCGCCATCTTGCCTAGGACAAACGACGATATCAACACTCTGTGTTTGTAAACCTTGGGTCCCGCGCATGCGCAGATCAGGATGGGATGTCTTATTATAGCCGGATGTCTCATGACACCACACCGGTACCGAGCAATCTGGTACCGGTACCGTACCGTTTAGCAGGTACCGTTAGTACCGGTACTGGTACCGGTACCGTACCGTTTAGCAGGTACCGTTAGTACCGGTACTGGTACCGGTACCTGCCCACCCCTATCAGTCAGTATGAGCTCTGAGATGTTTTTGTAGGAGAATGTCTGTCTTCCTCAACTGAGACAAGCAGCAGACCGTGCAGTGAATTACATAAGAACATAAGAACATAAGAACGTAAGGAGTCTGCAAGAGGCCGGTTGGCCTATACAAGGCAGCTCCTGTACACTCAACCCCACCTTACCTCACCATCCATGGCTTTATCTAACCTCTTCTTGAATGTATCTATGGTATTGGCACCCACAACATGGCTCCCAAGCCTGTTCCATTCGTCCACCACTCTATTAGTGAACCAATTCTTGCCTATGTCTTTGTTGAATCTGAATTTGTCTAACTTAAAACCATTGCCACGCGTCCTACCTGGCTCTTTCACTCTCAAAATTTTATTGACATCCCCTTTATTAAATCCCTTCATCCATTTATAAACTTCGATCAAGTCTCCTCGCACCCTTCGCCTTTCTAGAGAGTGTAGATTTAACTGCTTTAGCCTGTCTTCATAAGGCAAGTTCCTCACCCCCTGAATCATCTTCGTCATCCTCCTCTGTACAGATTCTAACATCTTGATATCCATTCTATAATAGGGGGACCAGAACTGAACTGCATAATCGAGATGAGGTCGAACTAGTGCTAAGTAAAGTTTGAGGATGACTTCAGCGCTCCTATTGCTCACGCTCCTTGAGATGAAACCTAGTACTCCGTTTGCCCGATTTTTAGCCTGAATGCATTGAGCCCTAGGACGGAGGTCAGCGCTCACTAGGACTCCTAAGTCTCTCTCCCGCCCAGACCTGCTTAGAGGAGTGTCATTTAAGGAGTAATTGTGTAAGGGGTTATTCCTACCTACACTCAAAATGCTACACTTCCCGACATTGAATTCCATCTGCCACTTCCTCGCCCAATCGTATAGTCTGTCAAGCTCATCCTGGAGAACGGTAGCGTCGCTGTCTGATTGGATTACTCTACCGATCTTGGTATCATCTGCGAACTTACTGACATCGCTACTGATTCCTGTGTCCAAGTCATTGATGTAATTTACATCATGTAAATAATAAAAAGCAGAGGACCCAGCACCGACCCCTGTGGGACTCCACTCGTAACACTGCCCCATTCAGATTTCCTACCATTGATTTGCACTCTCTGCTTCCTACCACTAAGCCACGCCCTGATCCAGCTCAAAACTTTCCCATCTACGCCGTGAGCCTGTAATTTTAGTAATAGCCGGTGATGAGGGACTTTGTCGAACGCTTTACTAAAATCTAGATATAATATGTCATAGTTTTCATCTCTGTCAACCGCCTCGATTACTTTAGTGTAGAAGGACAACAGGTTAGTAAGGCAAGACCTACCCTTTGTGAACCCATGTTGTGAGTCATGAATTAAATTATGCTTTTCTAGATGGTCCCGAATGCTCCTGGCTATAATCGACTCTAACATCTTTCCCACAACTGATGTTAAGCTAATTGGGCGATAGTTTGAGGTGGCTGACTTGTCTCCCTTTTTGAAAATCGGCGTCACATTAGCTACTTTCCATTGATTGGGCACATACCCAGAATTTACCGACATTTTAAAGATATCGGCAAGGGGGCCACTAAGGACTTCCTTGCACTCTTTCAGAACCCTTGGGAATACTTCGTCTGGGCCCGGCGATTTGTTTTTCTTCAACCTACCAATCTCATCCTGGACTACTTGCCTAGTGATGATCACATCCCTCAACTTGTCGTTCTCGTCACCCTCATATATCTGAACTCTCTCCGGAATGGTTGTTAGATTTTCCTGCGTGAAAACTGAGAGGAAATAGTCATTCATCATTTGGCTCATATCTTCTCCATTCTCAACGAGCTCGCCCGTGTTTGTTTTCAACGGTCCAATTCTGTCCCTTGTTTTCGTCCTGTACAATTTGAAGAAGCCCTTGGGATCGCTCTTGGCCTCGTTGGCTACCCTAATCTCATAATTTCTTTTTGCAAGGCGGGTGTTCTTCTTCACCGACCTGGCTAGCTCAACATACCTACCCCTGAGGTGGATCTCTCCGTTCTTTATTTTCCTATAAATTCCTCTCTTCAAGCCTATTTCATGCTTGAGTCTGCGGGTCATCCATTTGGGGTCGTTATTTTCCTTCCTACGTGCTTGGTAAGGGATATGCTGTCTCTGACCCTCTGCAATTTCTCTAACTAAATTATTGTACGTCATTTCTACATGGTTCCCCTGTCTTTCCGGCTCCAGCCCTGAGATCTGGCCCTCATCCAGCCCTAAGGTTTCCCAATTTACCTCCTCAAGGTGTTTTCTGAGCCCCTCATAATCAGCTCTTCTAAAGTCGGGCACCAACACCGGGTTGAGTTCATGGGTCACCGCCCAGTCTAATTTAAACCTAATTTCCTTGTGATCACTGCCACCTAATTCTCCCCCAACATCTAGCTCGCTGATCATATACTCGGTGTTAGTTAAGACCAAGTCCAGAATGTTGTTACCCCTGGTGGGCTCTGTTACTGTCTGCTTGAGAAAATTATCTTGTATTACTTTCAGAAAATCCTCAGACTCTAGATCACCCACCACGCCTTCCCAATCTATATTCCTATAGTTAAAATCCCCCATTATGCAGACATTTTTGCTCCTGCTCGCCCTGCCTATCTCTTGTAGTAATATATCAGTGTCCTGCCTGCTGAGGTTGGGTGGCCTGTAAAGAACCCCCCCCCCCCACCCCACACACACACACACACAGCATTTAAACCCAAACTGGATAATAAGCGTTATGGAGACGGGACAGCATGAGCCTAGTACGGCTCTTTTCCTGTATTTCACAACTAGGTATATAGAACTAGATAAATACACACACATAACTAAATTTTAGTATTAGGTACATTTCGTCTGTGTGGCCATAAGGTAAATTGCATAGACTTCGTCCACACTAATTACAATTTGATTATGCAATAGGCTACTACCTAGATTTTGGTAGTTCAAGATAATAGCAATTTTATTTATTGTATTTGTTTGCAGGTACTGATGGCAGTAATCAAGCTGCAGTCACAGCATGGAAAGACGGTGATAGACCTGGAGTTACACCCCAAGTTACACCACCACCAAGTGATGAACAAATGCAGTACCAAGGTAATTATGTAACAGATTTGTAGTAATCTAATTTATGTAATTTATTTAGTAACTGTAATTGCCTTTCTCTAAAATCTTGTAAGTGTGGGAGCTAAACAGGACGTGATGGCAGTATACATAAGGATGAGACCTTTCTGACATGTCCACCTCACTGACTGAGAGTTCTTTGGTAGAGCAAGGTGTTGTAGATCCGGGTAAACAAGCATTTGTATTTTTTATCACAATGGAGCTTATCATAGATTCTACTGCACTTTCTTTACTCAATGGTGACAAGTAATACTCGTGTGACTAAGGAGCACCAGGCACTGTCTGTCCATGTGTCGACCATTGTCCATATCATCTGTGTCTTGTCAATGTGTCCGGGTATGTCCAGTCATGTCTGTCTGCAGTTGGAGTGAAAGGAACTAGAATGGACGTTTTTTTTTTCTCTCACTTGAATACCAGTATTTCCAACAAAAATTGTTTCCTAACTGCCTACCTCTCTAAACTGCTTATTTAATATACGCAAGTGATCATTTAAGCAAATGTCATTACAACTGAAACTAAAGCTTAAAGATTTATTTGCCATTGAATGCCAAGAATTTATTTTTATACTATCTTGCTTTGTAGCATGGTGCTTAAGAATTTCTGCCACAGTATTCCCTGCATGTTGTAAAAGGCTACTAAAAGGGCAAGGGCAAGGGGGTTTAGGACCCCTCTCACCTGTAATATAATCCAGCGAACAGACAAGCTGTAGAGGGGGAAGGGACTGTGACTCCCCGAACCATAACGATTGGGGCGTTTAATGTGTGTGAATGTATTGTATGTATTGTATGTTCTAAATAAAAAAAATATCAAAGAATTTCTTCAACTCTGTGGTTTGGGTCTTAATAATTCTGCCACTGTATTCCCTACATGTAAAAATTTACTAAAAGGGATGGGGCAAAGGTATTAGGAGCCCAATCCTACATAGTGTAGTCCTACAAACAGACAAGGCACAGAAGGGGAAGGAAGCATGGGTCCCCAAACCCTGATGAGTGCCTTGTCATGGCTACTCTCTTTTAAGGGAAATATCTCAGGCATAGACAGATTGATAGATAATAAGAAAAAAACTATTTCTTCACTACTGGAAGCAGGCAAATTTTGCTTCCTTTTCACATTATTTGGGGGATATTAATAAATTATTATCTTCTAGGAGGTATAATAAGAAGCGAAAACGATAATTGCGTGATGGGGGAAACGACACAGAGTGGATTGTGGTGTGGTTGAGTGGGTGCAGTACGGCACACTGAGATGGTTTAGGCATATGGTGTGAATGAGAGAGGATGAGTTTGTGAAGCAGGTGTTTAAGAGCAGTGTTGAAGATTGTTATGTAAGAGGGAGGCCACCAGTGAGATGGATAAACCATTTGGACGAATATTGGAGGAAGAGAGGGAGACTTTCCTGCTGTGGCCACCCGCATGGAGGAATCCTGAGAGGGGGACGAGGCATCAGAGATATGGATATACATAGAATTTATATATAGAAAGACTCTGAGAAATGGCAACCAGTTTTATTGAGGTTTTGAAAACAGCCACTTAGGAAAGGAGTGTGCAAATTTTGGTTCAATTTCTGTTCCTTCTACAAACTGTATATTTAAATTCTACATACTGAATTTGGTTGTCTGAACATGTTTCTTTCAACACAGATTGCGAACTACAGGATCCTGGTATTGAAGAAGATCTGCCTCATACAAGTACTATGGAAGACCTAAAAGCTTCTCAAGTGCAGTCACAGCCATAAGTACTAAATGATGCCAAAACACCTGAGCACACTAATGAGGATGATGCCTTCAGAACTCAAGGTTGTTGGACATGTGCAACTTTTCCACAAATCAGCCATTCCCAGTCTTCTCTTTTAGGGGAGTTATCAGAGGTTATGAAAGAGTTAGAAGAAGTGAGAGGAAAGAACATATTGCTGGAACAGAAGGTGTGTGAGCTATCTGTAGACTTAAATCTGCTACGTAAAGATAATGATCAGTATAGGAATATTCTATCACAGTATGAACTGGAGAATGCTAAGGCCACTTACAGACATATTAGAACACCATGACGAAACTTCTAACCAGTTGATAGATATACTGCATCCATACTTCACTGACACCCAAATAGAATACTTTTTACCACAGGATCCTATTAGAAAATGGTCAGAGGATGACATTGCTTGTGCCCTTGCTTTTAAAGCTTTAAGTCCCAATACGGTGGCGGTGGCTGAACAGATAGCAAGACGGCCCCGCGTTCAGGAGGACGCGAGTTCAATCCCCGACCGGTGCCACCAAGCTGGGATTTTTCAGCCGCCGCCGAGTGGTTTAAAACTACCCACATGCTGTCCAGAAGACCACCTATCAACCCGGACTCTAGGTTCTAGGATTAAAGATGAGCTCCGGGAGGGCAGTTTGAGCCAATGCAAGATGGCGCCACTATAAAAACTCGCCTGCGCCAGAACGGGCTGGGCCGACCATCAGGACCCACTGGGAAGAAGCCTTAGACCGACCATCAGGATCCACCGGGAAGAAGCCTACCGGCGCAATAGGCAAAGACGTAAAAAAAAAATTTAAATAAAAATGGTTATAGATATGTTAAAGAACACCTTAAGTTACCATACCCATCTGTTTCAACTTTAAGAAGATGGACACAGTCTTACCACTTTGAACCAGGACTTCAAGATATTGTTCTTAAATTAATGAAAAAGAGGGTCGAAAGTATGACACCAGGAGAAAAAGCATGTGTAATCTCATTTGATGAGATGAAAGTTGCTAAAGCATGGGAGTTCAGGCGAACAGATGAAACCATCCTCTCCTCTCATAATTATGTTCAGGTTGTTATGGTTAGAGGCATTTTAGGATGTTGGAAGCAAATTGTGTATTATGGATTTGATGAAAAAATTACCCCAGACTTATTGATGGAAATAATAAAAGCTATGGAACAAAGTGGATTTGAAGTTCATGCAACTGTTTGTGATATGGGGAGTTTCAATTACAGCTTGCTGAATAAGTTGGGTATCAGTAAAGATGGAAATTTATTTCTGAATCCCTGTGACCACAGTCGTAAGGTACATGTGTTCCTCAATGCTCCACATCTTATTAAACTTGTTAGGAACCACTTCCTGGACAGTGGCTTCCAAACTGATAATGATGATCACATTAATTGTGAACCAGTAAGATAACTGATATTAGTAGATAATGGAAATCTAAAATTAGCTCCAAAATTGAAAAATCAACACCTTTCAGTGAAAGGAACAGAGAGACAGCGAGTCAAATTTGCTGTACAATTATTACCTGGTACTGTTGCTAAAGCACTGACAATTCTTGGTAATCATGGGGATATTAAAAGTAAGAATTGGTCTCAAACAGCAGATTTCATTCAGTTAATAAATGATAATGATAAGCAACTAGACACTATCTCTAAGATAACGAAAACCATTAAATGTCTCAGAGTATCTGGAAAGTTTCTACCTTTCCAGAAAGGCATTTTGATAAGCTGCCAGTTACTGGAAACTCTACAACTCTTTACATGAAAGATTTAGTATGTCTTATATCATGACAAGGACACTAAACCAAGATATATTGGAACACTTCTTTAGTGTCATCCGTCAGATGGGTAGATGTCATGACCACCAGAACACCACTTTCATTCCAACATCGTTTGAAAGTTTACATAATGGGGAAAGAAACCACAGTTCTCTCATCCAACAATAATACAGTAGAGTGTGAATCTACTCCTTCAGTTGTTCGAGGGATACAGGAAATAACAGATTCCTCAGAAAGTACTATCACTCCTGAAGATTCATGTTTAACATCACATGTATTTACACCTGATTTTAAGGTTACTGCTTCAGAATGTGAGAACAGTGCAGAGGATGATTTTGAGCTCAAATTTCCAGAAGAAGAAGCAATTAATCACTTTCTTGGCCTTATTGTACATAAATTTCAAGCAAAGTACCCATATCTAGGAACAGTGTTGACTAATGCAAATGAAGACAGAAGCTGGGATGCTCATATAACCCAAGGTAGTCTGAAAATTTTACACTCTTTCTATCGGGAATTCTTCCTTACTCCTGAGCAAAATTTTAGAGAATACCATGGTGTATCTTTAAAAGAGGGGAAAGGGGCTACTGAAGGAGTTATCAAGAGAGTCAATATACCTAATGATATTCCAAGAGAAGTAGCATCATACTTTGTTCGATGTAGGATTTATTTTAGGATCAAACAACTTAATTGCAAAATTAAGGAAAGCAAGTAGTCATACTGAATCCAAAGAAAAAAAACAAAATTTGCAGTTAAAAGTTATTTCAATTTGGTGATAATTGTTTTAGCTAAGGTGACATTGCCTTTTTTTCCCCTTATACGCTGCTAGGCATCTGGGTGACATGTAAGTGACTTTAAGCCACTCGGTAAATGACACTTATGTTTCAAAGTAGCACTGGTGTGGTTTGAATCCATGCACACACATCATTGCAATCCCATGCTCACTGCCTTCATCCACTCGGCCACTGCCTCTCTACTACTGAGTTATCTACTACTGAAGATGAAGTCTGGAAAAATGCTCTTTTTTCAATGTTTGAAGTAAGAGGAACTTCTTATTATATTTGTACTTACGAGGAAAGAAACATGAATAATGTAATATAGATATATAAATTTTACTTGTAAATTATTAGAGAATTTATCATAACTTTTTTGTTGGCGTTATTGCCCTCATACATTTCTTTGGCCATGTCTGAGGCCTTTAATACATTCACCTTTCAGATATAGTTTACATATATATCTTTGGTTCTAGATTTTGTATGAATGTAATCTGTCTTAAAATATTATAAGAAAATTCAGGACGTTTATTTCTTTTCTGTTTGTTATCAGAAATCTTGGCCAGCCATGTAGGTACGTGTTGATGGATATGTGGTAGGATATATTTACTATATATATATATATATATATATATATATATATATATATATATATATATATATATATATATATATATATATATTTTTTTTTTTTTTTTTCGTCGCTGCCTGTTGCGCCGGTAGGCATCTTCCTGGTGGGGCCTGATGGTCGGCCCAAGGCTTCTTCCAGGTGGGGCCTGATGGTCGGCCCAGCCCGTTCTGGCGCAGGCGAGTGTTTATAGTGGTGCCATCTTGCATTGGCTCATGCTGCCCCCCGGAACTCGTTCTTGATTCGCTTGGACGGCTTCCTCTAGAGTCCGGGTTGATGGGTGGTCTTCAGGACAGCATGTGGGTAGTTTTAAGCCACTCGGCGGTGACTGAAAAATCAGAGTGGTAGCGTGGGGATTCGAAACCGCGTCGTCCATCACGCGGTGAATGTGGGCCCAGTACGCTACCACTTCGGCCATAACCCTTAGACTAAGTAATAAAAGAAACAAGAGGGATAAACTTTAAGTTGATTAATACTACGTTTTGTAAGAAAAGAAGTAGGAATTGTCTATTTTTTCAAACATGCTTCCTCTAAGTAAAGTGGTCATCTTTTTCATATTAAATTGACTATACTCAGACATTACTCAACTCATTATTTAGACACGTATTCTATCTATCTATCTTTCTCTGACGCCCAACTCCCTCCGGGAACGTCTCATAATGGGGTGGCCACAGCAGAAGAGCCTCCACCTCTCCCTATCCAAACACTCTCTCTTTGCCTGTTCGATTGCTGCCCCTCTACTAACACCCCTCTCACACATGTATTGAATCCCTCACCCTGTCCTTCCATCTTCCCAGTGGTCTTCCTCTCATACCAGAACCACCCAACTCACTCACATACCAACACCTTTTTCACAATCTCATCCCTCCTCATTCTCTCAACATGACCAAATCATCTTAATGTGCTTCTCTTCACCCACTCAACAACTCCACACTTTATTCCATTTGCAGAAGTTCCCATACCACATCTTTCATACACACTTTCATTTGTCTCACCATCCCACCTTATTACTCCACACACTTCTCTCAAGTAGCTCATTTCCACAGCACACACCCTTGATTGTTGTGCCCTATTCCACGTCCACGTCTCTGATCCATATGTCAGTTTTGGCAGAAGAATACTATTCCTCAAACCCCTCTTTACCTCCATGGATAAATTTCTCCCTCTCATAACCCTTGACAGTGATTATATCACACTCCTACCCTTTACAACCCTCTCCCTTATTTCTCCATCCATCTCTCCATGTTTATCAATAACTGTCTCCAAATATTTGAATTCCTGCACTTCCTCCATTGTCTCTCCTCCCAAAACTATCCTACACCTATCCACTGTCAGTACACTCACTCTGTATGGCATCCTGAAGTTACACACTTCCACCTGCTTCCTCTCAAACACCATCACCTAGCTCTTCCCGGCATGTTCTCTCAGCTTCCTCCTCACACACATTGTAAAATTCATTCACAACTCTCTGAAGTTCGCTTTCACTCTCAGCAAGCAATACCGTGTCATCTGCAAACAAACATGCCGCTACAGGCCAGCTCCCTCCATTCACCTTCAATCTTGCACCAACATTTCCAACTTTAGCTCTCAACTCTCTCATACACCCATCTATAAAGATATTAAATAGCCAAGGTGACATCACACCCCTGTCTCACACCCACGTCTATAGGGAAACTCAGTGAGATCTCCCTTTACCCTCACACAAGCACTTGCCCCTGTGTAAAAGGCCTTAATTCCTTCCATGAGCTTCCCTCCCACCCCATAAATCCCGAGCACATTCTACAAAGCTTCTCTATCAATCCTATCATATGCTTTCTCTAAATCCTAAAGGCTGCATACAGTTTTTTTACCCTTTCCCAAATACTCCTCAACCATCATCTTAATAGCAAAAATCTGATCTACACAACCTCTACCCTTCCTAAAACCTCCCTGCTCCTCACCAATCTTCCTTTCAGTTACTTCCATCACTTTCAGTCAGGATCCTACCATACACCTTTCCTGGCACACTCTGCAGACGTATACCCCTATAATTGTTACACTTAGACACTTATTTATGCCATATATACCTTACATTTTTCAACTGCTTCAATACATTCCAAAATTTGATAGTTCTGTATTGCAAACATTTATTTTTGTTAAATGGATATAAAAAGAATTTGCAGATTCATGAATGTCTGTAATGGAATAAAGTTGTGCTTGTACTCGGTGGCCTATCATTTGCCTTCTTGGTTGTCTAATAAAAGTAAATTCATGGTAAGTCCTTAATTGTTCTAAGTTTGGTGTCATATCAGATCAGGAAAATTATTTCCAATGGTTAATATGAATAACGTATAAAGGGCAGTGGCGCACCCAGGATGGTTTACTGGCTGCCCGGAAACACCCCTCCCCACTTTTTTTTACGCAAAAAATGTCCGGCCGAGGGCAAGTGAATCTGGTGGTTAAAAATAAGAAATATTGGTAATAAGCTCATTTACGTCTCTCTCTCTCTCTCTCTCTCTCTCTCTCTCTCTCTCTCTCTCTCTCTCTCTCTCTCTCTCTCTCTCTCCTGTTATAACATTAAAGAAAAGACAATAAAGCTCTAAAGTAAAAATTTGGTAAAGGTAAATTCATTTAGTTAAAAATTTGCGTAAATATTATGCAATATATCTATGTATAAAAAATTACATTCATTATCCTTTGATATATATAAGTAGCTCTATACATAGATTATGATGTTAAATATTAATACCAAATACACCATTTTCAATTTCAGGATTAGTTACCCCTGCAAATTAAGTTGTAGAAAACCAATGTTACTAAAAGTTAATAAAACGTGCATCGATGGTAAACAGCAATATTTCTGCACCTTGTTTTTATCATGTTTCTCACATTAGTTATATTATTGTATACTATTAGCCAACATAAAAGCTGCCTAATTTAATTCTTTATCCTTAGCAATCAAAAAAGCGCAAAATCTGACCATGAATAAGAATAAATAAGGGTTTTCTATTACATTTTATACCGTGAGAGCAGGGTGACAGTTAACCAGATGACGCACCGCAGTCATGACGTCATCGATGACGTTTCAGTGAGCTATCCTTGTAGTATATAATCCTTGCCCGCAGCAGACCGAGAGGTGCATTACACACACACACACACACACACACATTCACATGGTGTTTTTTTCTACTATCTGAAGCGCATCATAAATTGATATTATCGTGAGAATATATATTTATTTTCCCAAAAAGTCTGATAACCGAATCCAGGCCACCAAAGGTCGAGGCTGACATTCTAGAGTCAAAGGGTACCTCACGAGTTCAAGCGTTTAGTCTTTTTTTCGCGTTTTGGGTCATCTAGATGGTTTATCTTATTCTATTTCGATTTGTTTATTTTTGCTTTGATTTATATATGCTTTGTTTTCCACGTTTTGATACTCATTTTCACTTTTTTATTTTTTATTATCGAGTAAGACCCGGAGAAACACAGCCCAGAAATGAGAACCAGTTACCACTGTTACGGTGGGCCAACCTCTACAGTCATATTTCGGTACTTCTACTTATCGAGGCAAGTGAGAAAGTTGTCTGATGTGGATAATATTTTTTTCCCAACAATCCGCCCAGGATTCGAACCCTGGTCCCGGAGAAGTGAGTCGATCACCGAGGCGTCGAATCAAAGGGTACCCAACTCCGTCTAGGGTCATTACACAAGCACGTACCGCATGCACAGAAGTGCGCGGGTTCGCGCGCGCGCACACACACACACACACATACACACACACACACACACTTATAAATAAACCCATTAACATATTCTAATTTCTTTATCAGCTTAATAACCTAGATTGTTCGCCATTCCGTGTGCATCAGCGGGATGTGGGTCGCAGCGGGGCAGGGTTCAGCGGAAGGCAGCATCTCCCAGAACCAGCACCAGACGGGCCAAGAAAAGAGTTTGTTAAGGCGTCACGAGCTGGGAAGTGTATGGTTCGTTTGCCTTCCAAGTGATGTACTGCTTAGAGACGTCGGATGGAAGCGGCAATCCCCTGCCTGCCTGGCTTGTGCTGTCTGCCGCAGGACGTGCTGTGATGTGTGAGTGGTAATGGGACTTCAAATGTTAACTGCTGAAATATATAATGTCGCATGAAAATAGCTCTAAATGATCAGTCAGTAAATCTCATAAAATATGAAATGATAATTTACCGAGATTACATAGAATGAAAATAACCAGCGGCTTAAAATGCATTTTCATAAATTTTGTAGTGAGTAAGTAAACACCAGTAACTCTATCACTGGCGTCCGCTGCATGGCTCGCCTGTCCGTGCTGTTAATGCCAACTGCTGGCCAGCCTTGCTCCGCCTGCCCTGCTCTGAGATATTCACGTGCGGTGGTCGTCAGAGCAAGGGATAGTTGCGTGCCTAAGATTGGATCCGAATTGTTACTTTCAAATCAAATCTCTTTACTGATGATGATTTGCACCAGTGCCACACCACGGGATATAAAGATCTTGGTTGGCCCCTGGCGTACTACATTATCCCTCAACACACACTGGACCATGTTTGTATTGGCTTCGATGTAAAAAAGGGGACCCCACTCGAAATAAGTTCGACAACCTTAGTGGGTTATTCTTGTAAGAGTTGGCACGTTGTCACTGTACTGTCTCAGCAGTCACAAAATGTAACCACTCACTAATTAAAATCAATCAATCAGAATGGTCCGAATAAATTCAGGGAAAGATAGATTTCTACCTATCATCTATAGCTTGAGTACAGAGACATGTACTCGTGAAAAAGTCCTAGTCGGTGGGAGAAGGCAGTGCTGAGAGGAGCCTGCAATGGGTTTCAGGCACAGTATTATATCGTTTTTCGGGATTTTTTTTATCAAAGCGTCAGATAAGGATAGGAATTCGGCAATGTATTTTTCAAACCTTGCCCTATTGTCGTGAATACGATTTATTAAGAAAAATGTGGCTATTTAAGGCACTTACAATAATAAAACTCAGCAGATGAATTGCTAACTGTCGTGAGGGAAATGTTGTTGTGGAGACGTCATTGTGTGCATTCTCTGGAGGCCAATGCACATTGCGTCCGGTTTTAATGCCTGAGCTCTCCGAGTGTGAGCACAGCAGCGGAGGTGTTAAGTTTCTCGGTGGACGGGCTGACAGGGTGATTCAGTGGCTGGAGAACTAAACCAAGGTTCCCTTAAGGGGAGGTTTCTACTTGGGCGTTTCCCATGTTGAATGGTTTGTCTTCTTTTCAATTATCCTCCCTTATTTCTTAACCAGTTTGCTTCATTCAAAAAGCATTTTATTCAGGAAGGACGAGGGAAAAAGGTGGGGCCCCTTATTGTTAATAAAAAATGAGAAAAAAAAATGTTCGATGAAAAAATTAAAATAAAAGACAAATATTTTCTAAAAATCAAAATGAACTTTAAAGATAATCTAGCAGATTCTCAGTTGTTCCTTTTGTATGGTTTCATAACCCTGAAGCATTAAAACTAGTATAACAGTAAATGCTTAGGAGGAGATATTTTATAAAGTGCAAAATCATGGTTTTGAGATATCAAGTGATGAAGTTTAACTATTTTTTTTTTTTACCTATTCACCCTAGGGACTTGAAATCCACAGGATATATACATCAGGATATGAAGAAAAAGCAGACATGATTTCCCTTACTTTCATTGATTGTCTAAACAGGCTGTTTTGTTTACCCAAGGTTACGTCTTTTTTACGGAGTCATAAATCCATGTACTCGAGTTTTACCATATTTCGCCGTATTTCAAAGTAAAAAAACAATGTTCTATAGTGTAATATCAATAAACTATAATTAAAAAAGACATTTGAAGCGGATACATAGAGTATTTCATTGGATTTATGAAAAAAATATGATATAAAACGTTTTTTCACGGGTAAATACGAAAAATATTAGTGACTGCTAAAATTTCCCATTTTCTTAGCCAGTACTGAGAGAGAACCTAAGAGTTTCATGACAAACCAGGAAAAAAAATCCTAAAATTAAAAAATGGATTGCAGCACGTAGCGCCGCGCGGAGGCTCATTCCAGCACGTTGCGATGCATGTTGCGTACCACCGTATTATTTTTCATCAGATTCATTCATATATCAAAAGAATGCAAAAAATCACAGAATTTTATATGCAAAAAAAAAAAAAAAAAGCCCAAGTGGAAATCTCCCTTAAACTGTTTTGGTAATGGAAATTAGAATATAAATCGATCAAATGATAAAAAAAAGTGACACGGCGGTGGGTTCGGTACTGCCACTAAAAAAATAATAGTGAATGTCATTCGCCTACGTCGCTGGTCACCGGCGTAGGCACATAATGCCGTCTTCGCAATACCGTTCTTCATTGTGTTATCATTACGTGTCTCTATTCAATATTTCAATGATCCACATCTTGTGAATGAATCACATTGATGCAAATAGGTCAAGGTCTGAAACATGTTTTGCCAGAATATTTTTCCTTATCAGACGCTTTGTTAAAAACAAGTTATTCCTGAAAAAAAAACCCGATATAACACGGGATCTGAAACCAGTATGTGCTTGTTGGCTGAAGGACAGGAGATACTAATTTATAAAACATTACCATAATATGATTAATCGAGTCGAATACACACACACACACACACACACACACACACACACACACACACACACACCAACGCACCGCTTCGCAGGTGTTGATGGACATTCAGTGATCGTACCTGTCGCAATTACGTGTATTTAATAACTTGGTGCAGTGACGAAACTGTGTGTGTGTGTGTGTGTGTGTGTGTGTGTGTGTGTGTGTGTGTGTGTGTGTGTGTGTGTGTGTGTGTGTGTGTGTGTGTGTGTGTGTGTGTGTGTACTCATATATCAACGTGGTACTGGTTCACAAAATAGGATCCGCGGCTCTTCCCTTGCCATCGCCATCAACTCCATCCATTCATCATCATCAGCATTACCGGGGCAAAAAAAAAAAAAAAAAAAAAAAAAAAAAATAACAATACAACATTTCTATCACAGTAAACCCATACAATATTTATATCACAGTAAACCCATAAGGAAAACCAGCGATATCGTGTTTGCCAATGATTTGTTGAGGAAAGAGAATGAGGACTTGGAAGAGGAAAGAAAGAAACAAGGATGGGAGGAAAAAAAAAGGAAAGACAATAAAGAAGACTGAGAAAGATTAGAAGTGGAGGGAGAAGCAATGTGGGTGCAGAGGAGGAACGAATGGAAAGAAGCATGAAAAACAGGGTGAAGATAAGAAAATATGAAGGGTGAAGATTGGCGGGAGGAGGGAAAGAGTAAAGAAGAGTGTGGAGTGAAGAAGAAGAAAAAACGAAGATAAATAATGCTCGAGAGGAGTGGATAGGAGACAGAAGAGAAACTAAAAAAAAGGAGACAGAGGAGGCGGGAGAGGGAAAGGATAGCGAAGAATGTGTGGAGAAAACTGAGTTAAGAAAGGACAAGGAGGAGGAAGAGAAAAAATACGAGGAGGAGGAGGAGTGTAAAGGTGAACTATGAGTGGACGGAAGAGTATAGAAAGCAAAGGGAAAGAAAGAATGGAGGAATAAATCAATGTAACGAAGACAGACGTATTTGAGAAACAGGAGAAAGACGAAGAGCGGAGAGCAGAAAAGGCTGGGACCAGAGAGGAGGAAAAAAACAGTGTGGGCGTAGGAATGGAAATGGAAAGCAAAGACACAAAATGGGATTACGAACAAAGCGCAAGAGGAGGAGGAGAGATGAGAGAGAGAAATCCCAGGGAACGGAAGACGGACAGACGAAGTGAGGGATTAAGACACGACGAAAGGGAGAAGGGAACAAGGATCCAAGTGATGGGGGAAGACGATGGTAAACCTGAAATGGGGCAACAGTAACAAAAAGAAGGGAAAGGAAGGTATAGGGAAGAAAGCGAGGAAGAGAGTGGAAGATCAGTAGAAGAGGATATACAGTGTTCAGAGAGAAAAAGAAGAGCTGAAAGAAAATGGGGAACATAGAAATAAAAAAAAATAAAAAACGATAAGAAAGGGGAGAAAGGGATAAATTAAGCGTTAGAGATCACGTTAGCGTGTGAATCGGAAGGGAGAAAACCGTGTGGATTTGTATGGAAAAAATAAAAAGAAAAAGACAAAATGTATTACAAGAGGTGAAAGGAAAAAAAAAAATAGAAGATAATTATGAGCTTTAGGATTAATGTAACGGAGGTAGGAGGAGGAGGACGAACAGGAGCACGGGGATAAACATAAAAGAACAGGTGTATAACAGAAAACCTGCTGGCTCCTAACAAGCCAACATGTATTTTAGTGATTTAATTTTTACCAGTCATTCATGTTAACTGTTGAATAGATTAACAATATTAGAATGCTGGCCCAGAACGCTAACCACTCAGTTACCATACATTGGCTCTTAGCTCCTTACACTCTTATGTTCTTATGTTCTTAATCAAGTCATTATCACGTAGCCACTCTAAAACAAAACGCTCCAGCGTAAGATATACAAAGGCCGAGTCCGATCACATGGAGCCTCAAGAAAGTGTACCGGCACCGTGGGTTGTACATGTGAAAAAAATATTAATTGTCGACTCAATTTTCAATTATTTTTCTGTAGCATATAATGCAGGAAAAAAAGTGATAAGAGTGTCTGTTGCATCTCCTGGCTTGAAATCGTTGAGCGTTATTTCTAGTTATATTCTACTTTAAAACTCAACCTTTGAAGTGATGTACGCTATAGAGCTTATGAAGCTACTGCAACATGCATCTTGAAAATTACTCCTAACAAGGAAACAGGTTGAGGGGCCTGAATTTCTCACATACGATTGAGCCTATACACCAATTGTACAAGTTTCGTGGAGCGTTGCTGCAGTCTTAAACATTCGATGTCCTTGGATATACTTAATGAAGACCAGAACTGTACCGAGGACTCACTAACAACTTAGGGAAGGACAGCATTACCCCTGACAGGGCAGTGCTTGGAATGATCGAGCTCATTGTCGACAATAACGTGCAACGAAGTGCAATGGTTTTCCGCGCATGTTAAATGTATGCTTACTATTACTGGGAGGAGAGGAACAAGGATGGTGTCACAGAATGGTGTGGAGGAGAAGGAGGAGGAGAAGAAGAATGGGATCGAGATAAAGGCAAGAAGTTACAAGAGGACGGCGATAAACATGAAGGCAAGAATACGAACAAAAAGCAGGACGGGGATAAGAAGAAGAAGAAAAAAGAATAGGACGAGGAGAAGGAAAAAGAGGAGAAAGAAAAGGAGAAGGAAGGCGACAAAGGTTTTTCTTCTTATAATTTCATTTGATTATCCTACCAAATAAGAGAGAGAGAGAGAGAGAGAGAGAGAGAGAGAGAGAGAGAGAGAGAGAGAGAGAGAGAGAGAGAGAGAGAGAGAGAGAGAGAGAGAGAGAGAGAGAGAGAGAGAGAGAGAGAGAGAGAGAGAGAGAGAGAGAGAGAGAGAGAGAGAGAGAGAGAGAAGCAAACAAAGATATAAGCAAACTATGCGAGGTCAGATGATATACACCAGTGGTTCCTAAAGTGAGCGGTACCGCCCACCTAGGGGCGATGAAGAGATCTGGGGGTCGATGAGGAAAAAAAGTGGCGGCAGGAGGGCATTAGGAGTAATCAATAACTTTTATTTTTTTTACAAAATCTGAATGACAAAATATATGTCAGAAACACCAAGGTTAAGCTAAAGGAACACGTTGAACATATAGATAATATAATGGAAATAAGAAATGTAAACAAGGGCATGACTCTATTTTGTTACATAGTCCGAAGTCAGAGTGTGGGTACTTGGGTGCGCTTGGTGCCCTGGGAGACAAGGGGGCGCCTGCATAGAACAGTTTGGGAATCATTGGTCTAGACATAGCAGCTTCAGTGAATGGGTTATTCACATTATTCGTCAAATTACCTTTCAATCTATAAATCTATCTAACCTTCATTTATAACTTTCAATTATATTTGCAATATATATATATATATATATATATATATATATATATATATATATATATATATATATATATATATATATATATATATATATATATATATATATATATATATATATATATATATATATATATATATATATATATATTTCCATTTATATACTGATCTGCTACTCTATTCGTGCGCATGTTTTACGTAGTTCCCTCCTGAACCTGAACGTGTCCTATATATACCAATAGCGGCATGAGCGAATGTTTTCATTATAATTACGTTATATGTCCTCTAATGTATCCTTAATAACATATTAAAGTCTTATAAATTGCCTGATAGCTTATGTTTACCTTTTTTAGTATGTTTCTGTACGGCAAGTTTCCTTGGATCATTATGGTTACACTTCGTTGTACCAAAGTGATCCAAAGACTTTAAAAAATTGCCGTTCAGAAAAAAATAGGCCTATCTGGCTTGTATCCTGTGGAAAAAAAAAAAACTGCACTGCAAGGTAAATTAAAGGGACAGACAGACAGACAGACAGACAGAGGGTAAAACAAGTGTTAATAGCACAAAAACTTTGCTAAATCGGCGTCGCATGACCCCCCAACCCCCCCCAACAATTTATATTAAGCAACTAGGGGTCTAAAATGGAAAATGCCGAAAAGTAAAGATGGCGCCACTATAAACACTTGCCTGCGCCACAACGGGCTGGGGCCGACCATCAGGTCCTACTATGAAGGCCTACCGGCGCCACACGCCAAGACGTAAAAAAAAAACCAAAAAAAACACAAAAAACACCTATAATGCCATGTTGTAGGGTTCATCAGGGCTAACATATGTCATTTTATCATGTCATATCTACAATGCATGGATAAGCCAGGAAAACAGCATGAAGAGAACAAGAAGATGGACAATCTGTTGATCGGCGTCTGTGACGCCGATAAATATATCTGGAAGGAGAAAACAGGAATGAAAAAACAAATTGAGAAGGAGGACAAGGAGGACGAGGTGGAGGACAAGAAGGACTACGAAGAGAAGAAAGAAGGGTGAACAATTGAGGGAGGAAGGATGTTTGAAGAGGCTTTAGAAATGCGATACTTGCAGAGAGAGAGAGAGAGAGAGAGAGAGAGAGAGAGAGAGAGAGAGAGAGAGAGAGAGAGAGAGACAGACAGACAGACAGACAGACAGACAGACAGACAGACAGACAGACAGACAGACAGACAGAGAGAGAGAGAGAGAGAGAGAGAGAGAGAGAGAGAGAGAGAGAGAGAGAGAGAGAGAGAGAGAGAGAGAGACTAGGTGGTCTTTCTTTAACACCAAAAGAAAGTTCGGCTTATGACCACCAAGATTTTGCATATCTGCTTCAGTGAATATTAAGGTGGAGGAAATGGCGCTTTTGTGTATCAAAGTGCTTGTTTGGATTGTGCTTTATACCGTTATTTAACTGAAAAATATTCCCTTAATTCATTTGCTTCCATAAAAGAATAGCTGAAAACAAACGGTTTTGTAATACTTGCAATATGAATACAATATTCGGTGCATTTGTTCGTGAGTTGCTGAGACATGCTGAATTATGAGAAGAATTTCTACCAAGCAGTGACGTTAGTGCGTGAGCAAAATAAATATGCTTTTATTCTATCAAATATATGTTAGCAGACAGACATCGTGGTTTTGAATGGTATAAGGACAGGAGCCAAGCATTTTGTTACTTAAAGACTTATGGAAAAGGTGTTGAAATTAAATATATTATTCATAAATGGGAAGAAATAGGGTTGAATACTAAATAAAAAAAAATAAAAACATATATAATAAAACGCTTAATATAGGTTGATATATATAGTTTAATGATTATATAAGAATAGTAACTTTTCATATAGATATCTTAAAATGATTTTAATACAAGATAGTTAACATATTGAAGTGTTCATATTTGAGGTTTTATGCTGATATATTATTTTTTGTCGCGTCAGGAAGGATTTTCGTCGCGGCGCGTGAAATGAGTCAGATTCGGCAAATTTTCGTCGCTAATTCTGGTCAAGCTCGAGCAAAAACTACTGAAGCTAGGAAGGCGTGCTTGGTGGCAAATGAAAGCTCTATTAATACATATTAATAATCAGAAAAACAAATTGGAAAGCACTAAATAAATAAAAAAGTTACAAACAAAAAACTAGAACGTGTCCAAATCGCATCAAAAGGGCCGAAAAACAGGCTATAATGTGACGGCTCGACGACAAACTTGGAATCGAGCTATCACATACTCCTTCGAGATGGTCAAACTACATTGCCAAGAGGGGCTACATGCCAAATTACAGCCTTCTAGAGGCAATAGCAATGCCACACTAGACAAAAACGGCAAAGTGTCTGGAGTTCGTCAAAATCGTTCTCAAAAGAGTTTACGTTTCGAGCTTTAGCGACGAAACTACTGGGAGTAGGGAAATGTTATGCATCATATTGGAAAGCACATTGGTAGGGCAAAAGTATTTGTTAAATGAGTTTTTTTTAAATTCTATAAAAATGAGTGGGTTTCAAGGTTGGGAACTCAAAAAATAGTTTTTTTGTCTTTTTTTTTAGAATTTACTCGATTTTTTACCCTTTCAAGTCGGTTTTTGAGCCCGGTCGCTTTCATTTTGTCGTCGATTGATAACAAAAACATTAATGTAGCCCCAGAAATAAGGGAGTTATGGCGATTCGCACCAAAGCGGTTGATTTTCCAAAATTCGCGGCTTAATGACAAGGGCGCCGCAAAATCAAAAGTCTGCCGTCCATTACTTGAGATGTCACTGATATTATAGAAGCCGCCGTATGTTTGAGTTAGCCACTCAATCAATCAAGGTGGGCATATGCCAGGTGACGTATCGCCTCGCCTACCCTACGACCCCTAGCCCGGGGCCTCCTACGGCAAGTTTCTATGAAGGCCCTCTTTCCATCCTAAGTACTTCGAAGTATCAACTTGCTCAAGTCACGAACTCTGTGAGAGTCCCCTTGGCTTCCTTAAATCTGGGTTGTCTCTTAGAGAAACAACCCGATGAGTAGAGTCACCTAATGGGTAGCGTTCCACTTCCTCGTATAGCCGGAGTTGGTTTTGACGGACTTGCTCATAATATATCTCGAATTAGTCTTACGGAGTAGTCGTTGGTTTGACACAGTCATTCCGGCAATATCTCATGATTTTGCGTAGACACTTTAATACCAAAGGCATCGATCCACCTCTCCAAATCACTATATAGCGGCCATACCTTACATACATGGAGTAAGACAGGAAGCACAAGCGACGTAGGTCCGGATCTTTGTCCATCTGCACAGGTACTGACAACGTCATTTACTTGTGTTGAGCGAGTACAAAACACTATGGGTGAAGCCAATCCGCGCCGTAAGACTTCCTGGCGAGACTCACCGTTGTTCTGAAGTATGCTATCATGGTATGTGAAAATTTCCAAGATCGTAAGGTCTTCGCCACACGCATGAACATTCATTACTGTTTCACCTCCAAACACCTGTACCTTGGTCTTGGCCCAAGAGAGTGCCTTGGGGATGACTTCCTTGTGCAGTGAATCGAGAGCCATCACCATACCTCCAGCGACTATGTAAGGAATACGGCTTCTTCTTCTTCTTCTTCTTCCCAGCTTTTCCCTAATCGGGGTCGCCGTTGTGAATGAGCCTTCTCCACGTATTTCTGTTGTTGGCCATCTCTGGGTTTAAATTCTTCTCCCTTAGATCTCCGTTTATGCTATCAATCCACCTTCGTTTGGGCCTTCCTCTTCTTCTATTTCCCTGCACTTCCATTTCCATGACTTCCCTTCCTACATGATCTTCCCCAACTCTTCTTCTCAAGTGTCCATACCACCTCAATCTTGACTCCTGGATCTTCTTGGAGATTTCAATTACTTTCACTGTTCCTCTTATATATTCATTCCTAATTCGATCTCTTCTGGTGACTCCTACCATCCATCTCAACATCTTCATTTCCGCCACATCCATCTTCTTTTCTTCGTTCTTCTTCAGAGGTGCTGCTTCAAGCCCATACGCCATTGCAGGTCTGACCACTGCTTTGTGAACTTTACCCTTCACTCTTACTGGTACCCTCCTATCACATATCACACCAGAAACTTTCCGCCAGTTATTCCAACCACATTGGATCCGGAAATTCACTTCTTTTTCCATCTCCACTGTCTCGTCTACCATTGATCCCAAGTACTTAAATGTTTTCACTCTCTTCAACATTTCACCATTTAGTCTAATTGTGGCCTGTTGGTCGCCACTTGTATCTGTTGTGAAGTATTCCGTTTTGGACCTACTAATCTTCATTCCTCTGCTTTCCAAAGCAACTCTCCATTCTTCTAGTTTTCTTTCCAGCTGTCTTCTCTCCTCTGTCACCAAGACGATGTCATCAGCATATAATACACACCAGGGTGGTTCCTCTCTGACATTTTCTGTACTGACATCGAACACTATATTGAAAAGTAATGGACTTAGTGCCGATCCTTGGTGTAAGCCGACTTTCACATGGAAACTGTCAGTTGTACCAACCGTACTCCGAACTCTAGTTGTAACATTCTTGTAGCATTCTTGGACAATTCTGACATACTTTTCTGGCACTCCTCTTTCTCTTAGGCTTCTCCATACTTCTTGCCGTGGGACCCTATCGTATGCTTTCTCCAAGTCAATAAAAACCATATGTAGTACTTTCTGCTTTTCCCGATGTTTTTCCATATTCTGTTGAAGTGAGAAAATTCCGTCAACCGTTCCAAGTCCCTTCATAAATCCTAGTTGTTGCCTACCGATATGTACTACCTGTCTCAATCTATCATCCAACACCCTTTCGAATAGTTTAAGGGTGTGAGACATTAGTTTTATCCCTCGATAGTTCTCACAGCCCTGGATGTCTCCCTTCTCTTTAAAGATCGGTATCAGTGTGCTTTCTCTCCACTTTTCTGGTATAACTTCCTTCTCCATTATTCCTCTGATCAGCTGGTGCAACATGTCAACTCCTTCTCTTCCTAAGGCTTTCCATACTTCTACTGGTATTCCGTCGGGCCCTATTGACTTGCCATTTTTCATTTTCTTCAGTGCTCTTTCTACCTCTTGTCTTGTCACCTCCCCTACTAATTGGTCGTTCGGTTCTCCATCATCTCTAATAAGTCTCTCATTTTCTTCATTTAGCAGCTTCTCAAAGTAGTCCTTCCACCTTATTATGATATATCTTTCCTTTCGTATCACAACCCCTCTTTCATCCTTGATCTGTCTAATATGTGTAATGTCTTTTGTGCTTTTGTTTCTCGTCTTGGCCATCATTGGCAAAAACACGGTCAGTGACTCCTGCATGGTAATGCAAATAGATGATGACTCTGGTCCAAACCTCAACCTAGTACCCAGTCTATACAAGTGTTGAAAAGATATGGGGAAAGGCGACAACCCTGCCTCACTCCCATGTTTACGGGAAGGAAGTCTGATACGCCCCCCTCCCCTCCCCCCCCCTCACACGGACACATTTCACAGCACTCTCAGTCTCATAATACATTCAAGTCAGGAAAGATCCATGCTGTCAGGATCTTCAGTCAACCTTAACTTCAGCGACATCGTTCAAGAGGAGCACCAGGGGGCAGCATAGGCCAAGCAAAAGTCATACATTACGGCTGACACTATAAATAAAATTAGGCTGCGCCACTAGCGGGCTGGGGCTCAGCAGGAATCACGCTGAGCCGCAGAATATCCCAGAGTGCCTTGCGATGCATTGAATCAAGCGTTTTCTCAAGATCGACATAGGATTTTTTTTTTTTTTTTTTTTTTTTTTTTTTTTACATCGCTGCCTGTTGCGCCGGTAGGCATCTTCCTGGTGGGGCCTGATGGTCGGCCCAAGGCTTCTTCCAGGTGGAGCCTGATGGTCGGCCCAGCCCGTTCTGGCGCAGGCGAATGTTTATAGTGGCGCCATCTTGCATTGGCTCATGCTGCCCCCCGGATCTCGTTCTTGATTCGCTTGGACGGCTTCCTCTAGAGTCCGGGTTGATGGGTGGTCTTCAGGACAGCATGTGGGTAGTTTTAAGCCACTCGGCGGTGACTGAAAAATCCGAGTGGTAGCGTGGGGATTCGAACCCGCGTCGTCCATCACGCGGTGAATGTGGGCCCAGTACTTTACAGATGCAAGTATCCTCTGTCGAAGCTCACGTCGGCGCTCCACCAGGACACGAAGTGCTAGGATTCGGACATTTGTCGACTTACCAGGCTTACATAAATCTTTTCAGGTTTCTGCAGTTTCAGCAGCATGCTCCAATGCGCATTAGCAATAGATGGACAAGCACCTTGCCTGGCACACTGAGTAGCGTAATACCACGGTATATGTTGCAGTCCTGTTCTTTCTCCTTCGTTCTCCTTAAATGACACTCCTCTAAGCAGGTCTGGGTGTGAGAGAGACTTAGGAGTCTTAGTGAGCGCTGATCTTCGTCCTTGGGCTCAATGCATTCAGGCTAAAAATCGTGCAAAACAGGGTATTGGGTTTCATTTCAAGGAGCGTAAGCAATAGGAGCGCTGAAGTCATCCTCAAATTTTATTTAGCGCTAGTTGGACCTCATCTCGATTATGCAGTTCAGTTCTGGTCACTCTATGATAGAATGGATATCAAGATGTTAAAATCTGTACAGAGGAGGATGACAAAGATGATTCAAGGAGTGAGAAACTTGCCTTATGAAGACAGACTTAAGCATTTAAATCTACACTCTCTACAGAGGCGAAGGTCGCGAGGAGACCTTATCGAAGTCTATAAATGGATGAAGGGGTTAAATAAAGGGGATGTCAATAGGGTTTTGGTTGTAAAAGAACCAAGTAGGAGACGTAGCAATGGTTTTAAGCTAGGTAAATTCAGATTCAACAAAGACACAGGCAAGAATTGGTTTTCCAATAGAGTGGTAGATGAATGGAACAGGCTTGGCAGCCATGTTGTGGGTGCCAATACCATAGATGCATTCAAGAAGAGGTTAGATAAAGTAATGGATAGTGAGGTTAGGTGGGGTTATGAGTACAGGAGCTGCTTTGTAAGGGCCAACCGGCCTCATGCAGATTCCTTACGTTCTTATGTTCTTATGTTTCCTTTCCCTTTCCGAAGAAGGACGACCAGCCATTTCTTCCGGTCAGGAGGAATGGTACCTGATTGCCATATGGTAGTCAAGTCTGCATGCAACCCGTGGATCATGACCTCACCTTCAGCTTTGAGCAGCACCGTCCTGATGTTACAGATACTAGCTGTCTTTCCAACCTGTCCAACCTTGTCATGGTGTGTGTGTGTGTGGGGGGGGGGGGGGAGGCTCTCGTCGATGGGTGGATCATCTTTGGCCACCTACAACGAATTAGCTGAAAACAGCCCATTTGGAGGATTTACCATGTACAACTGCTCAAAATATTCGGCCCATCGAGCATTCTGCCAACCCATGTCCGACACGAGACCGCCGTCTGCTGTTCGTATAGCGCTCACCTGACAGGAGCCTGAGGAGCTTCTTCTGGGCTCGGTAATCAAGTCGGAGGTCATTCGTACTGAGAATGCCCTCTACTTCCTCAGCAAGACCCCTGACATGCATCTCCTTGTCTCTCTGTATTAGAACACCAGTCCTAAGCGACAGAGCCCAATTATTGGTCCCGATTTTCAATAAGCCTGGCAGCGCGGATCTCCTCGATATTGCCAATGATTTCCTCTGAGGCAAAATCTCTTCTAAATCTCAGGCATTTTCCAATGCATTCCTTTTGCAGCTTGAAGAGTTTATCGTTTGCAGATATCCTACAGTTTTAGAGTATCTTCAAAGGTGCTGAACAACTTGAACCGATTTCAAACTGTCATTGCATACTTTTGAGCACATGCCTGATCTTTCAGCTTCCCGAGATGGAACACAATGTTGTTGCATCTCGAGATTTGTCTTGACCTGACACGAAACTTGGGTATTGCAACAACAAACCCGTGATCAGTTGCAGGACTCAAACCTCCGGAAAACGATGCAGTTATGTAGCATCCTTAAACGAATACTTACACACATGTAGTCAGTCTCCTTAGCTACCCTTCCGGCATTGCTATATCAAGTCCAGCGGTGCAGTTTGGGTCTCAGGTACCAAGAAAGTGGGATTCTCAACTTCCTGGGTCTTGGAAAATTCGGGAGGAGAGAGCTGTTAGTGTTCCGGTACCAAACTCATGTGGACCAACACATAGGTCATAGCCAGCCCTGCCAGTGCCAGTAATAGCACTGAAGTCGCCCAAGACAGCGTATGTGTCCCGAAGGAGGAACTTGTCTAATTCTGAGTCGAGTTTGGAGCAGAACACCTCTTTCTCTTAAGTCTCACACATTACGGAAGAGGCGTACCGTACTTCAGTCTCAGTGGGATTGTACGCTCATTACTCCAGTAACCCCAATCAGAAATGGCTGCAGTTGACTAGAGATGCCTCTATATAGCTACCCCCTAAGATGGGTAATATCAATAACTTACACCTCATATGCTCGTCTTTTCCAACGTTTTTAATACAACAAAGGTGGCCATTTTAAAGCATAATTATTTATATTATCAATGTGCGTTTTAACATCAGGGAACGCTGATAACAAGCAGGGATTTTTATTTATAAGAATGTTCTTGTTTCAATATGATGTTATTGTTCCTGTATATATATATATATATATATATATATATATATATATATATATATATATATATATATATATATATATATATATATATATATATATATTTTTTTTTTTTAATATTAAGTGACATATGCTAAAAAGTAAAACGAAAATATTGTATATCCTCTCTTGGATTCTGTGATCATATCCACGGCTAACAGTCAGTTCAATCCCTGATCTCGATTGGTTAGGGTGGGGTTTGTGTTCCCTTCCCGCAAAACCTTATCTCCCGTTTGGTAGAAAGTAAAAAGTAATGGCCGTGATCGAGGCTTCGATCGCGACCCCGGCCCGGTCTTGCTCGGGTGAATGGGGGGTGGAGGGAGGATTGCAAAACTGCGGGCTCTCTCGATGCATTTCTATTGGGTGTGCCTGCCGCTTATGACAGGTGCAAGACAGTTTCGGGGCCCCTGCATCTCTAAAGAGAGAAGATCCCCGGGTCCCTCCGTTTTTGGAGCAACCCTGGTGGTGCAAAAATGGCGTCCTTCCTTATAGCCAAGACCGGAATAAACCCTCACAAGGTCTGTGCGAGAGCTCCTGAAGGTCCTAAACCTCTCGGAGGATCCGTCTGCCTCAGTATATCATTATATATTATATTATTTTTCATTCATCTATTCATTTTTCGTGTCTTATTTTCCATTCGCAGCTGCATCCTTCGATACTCACAAACCTTCAAACAATTTTGAGCACTTCTGCATCTGCTTTTTTCATTGTAATTTTGTCTTCAAACATGTCCTCTTAAAAGGGGCAAGTTCTCCTTTACGAACCCCGTCGACGGGGAGTCACCTTGTCGTGGTGACGGGGCTTGAAGCGAGGTCGGCGGCACCACCTACCGTGGTGGCTTGCCTACCTCGATGGGGCTCGATATCCGCTGGCCTCGTGAACCTAGTGCTCCCCCCTCATCACCGGTGGAGGGGGCCTGCTGGTGATGTTGCCTGCGCCCGCCCTTCTGCCACCTGGGGCGGGACTGTTGTCTCCCCACGTGTTTGCCGTGCGTGGCGTCCACCGCGGGAGAGGGTATAGTTCTCCTCGGTGGGCAACACGCTCCTTTGGTGAGAGAGCTGGGGTAAGACGGGCGGTTCAATGTGGCCCCATTGAATCAATCGGCTGGCCATGCACTGGCTTGAGCCATGCGATGGGTAGTGTCAAGCGGTCACTGCCGGATGGGCGACCGCAACGGTCCCGCGGCCGCCGTTAAACGCCTGACAGTGGCCGCGTATACTTCCCCATTACCCCTGGGGCTGTTCGGCGCGGTCTGGCCCCAACATCCAGCTTCCCCTTGTTGGGCTCCGGGTGGGTGGGGGTGTGGGGAAGTGAAAGAAACCCCTGTATATGGCTAAGTTTTCATTGCCCCGGCCTGCCTCTCTCCCTGACGTCCGCCTGTCTCCAGAAACTCCTACACGGTCCTCTCTCATCGCCACCTTGGAGCCTTTCACGGCTCTTGGTGGTGCTTCTGAGAAGTCCCTACCCCCAAGAGGGTTTGCCCAAGACAAGTCCGTGCGACACAAAGGTCCACGGGATAGTTCACGTAAACCTGGGAACTCCCCAGTCTCCCAAATAGAAGTTTTGACTGGTATATATGATGCCAAATGGCGCCACTATAAACACTTGCCTGCGCCACAACGGGCTGGGGCCGACCATCAGGCCCTACTACGCAAGCCTACTGGCGCCACAGGCGAAGACGTAAAAAGAAAAAAAAATAATATATATATATATATATATATATATATATATATATATATATATATATATATATATATATATATATATATCAGGGTTGGCAAAAACCAATGTTTTTTAACCAAAAAAAAAACATGTTTTTTTTTGGTTTAAACCAGTTTTTTTTGGTTTAAACCAGTTTTTTTTTTTGTTTAAACCAGGTTTTTTGGTTTAAACCAGGTTTTTTTTTTTGTTTAAACCAGTTTTTTTTGGTTTAAACCAGGTTTTTTTTGGTTTAAACCAGGTTTTTTTAAACCAGGTTTTTTTTGGTTTAAACCAGGTTTTTTTGGTTTAAACCAGTTTTTTTTGTTCAAACCAGGTTTTTTTAGTTTAAACCAGGTTTTTTTTTGGTTTAAACCAGGTTTTTTTGGTTTAAACCAGGGTTTTTTTTGGTTTAAACCAGTTTTTTTTTGGTTTAAACCACAGATTTTTTTTTTCTTTTCAGTATTTCTATTCCAGTAATTCTATCCGTATAAACATAAATGAGTTTGAAAAGGAATTATAGATAGATTTAGAGATGGATTTAGCAATATATTCATTTGATCTTCATACAATCTGTAAAAAAGGCAAAATGCAGCTTCTCTAACATGCTTTTTAATTGCAAAGTTAAAGAGTAGTAAAACATGAAAGACCTCTTCTAATTTCCCAGTTGTATGCTACAAAAACAGTTGTAAGAGAGAGAGAGAGAGAGAGAGAGAGAGAGAGAGAGAGAGAGAGAGAGAGAGAGAGAGAGATTTACATAGATTTACATAGAAAATCAGACCACACAGACCCCATGGTCCAGACTTGGTGGTCTGTCCTTAAACCTAAGTGATTTTACATTAATCAGAAGACTCCAAAACGTTGCATTTCTACTCTAGTTGATATTAAGTTGAAGGAAGTGACGGTCGAGCTTATTTTTGAAGGAGTCAATCGTGTTACACTGGACCACTGATGGTGGAAGCTTATTCCATTCTCGCACTACAACGTTGGTGAAGAAAAATTTGGTGCAATCTGAATTTACTTGTCTACATCTGAGTTTTACGCCATTGTTCCTCGTGCGCAGACTGTCA
This sequence comes from Eriocheir sinensis, assembly GCF_024679095.1. Lineage (NCBI taxonomy): Eukaryota > Metazoa > Arthropoda > Malacostraca > Decapoda > Varunidae > Eriocheir > Eriocheir sinensis. The sequence continues at coordinate 11,277,174 of NC_066513.1, read as the reverse complement.
TCGATCATAAACAATGTTGATCTGTCTACATTCGTGAAACCATTAAGTATTTTAAAACATTCGATCAATTTTCCTCGGAGGCGACGTTTCTCAAGAGAGAACATGTTAAGGATAGAAAGCCTTTCTTCGTAGGATTTGTTGCGCAAGGAAGGGATCATTTTCGTTGCCCGACGCTGAACACCTTCTAATTTAGCAATATCCTTTGCATGGTGGGGGGACCAAAACAGTACCGCATATTCCAAGTGGGGTCTGACTAAACTGTTGTAGAGCGGGAGTATTACATCTTTATTCTTGAATACAAAGTTTCTTTTAATGAAGCCCAACATTCTGTTCGCTTTATTTGCTGCATCGATGCATTGCTGTGAGAATTTGAGGTTTGACGCGATTTTGACCCCCGAGTCTTTGACGCATTGAACGCTTTTGAGTTTAACGCCGCGCATTTCGTATTCGAACTTCTTATTCCTCGTTCCAACTTGAAGGACCTGGCACTTGTCTACGTTAAAGGGCATCTCCCATCTATCCGACCAAGCTGAAATTTTGTGCAAATCCTCTTGGAGGCTTTGCCTGTCTTCGTCAGTGAGAACCGAGTTACCAATCTTTGTGTCGTCTGCAAATTTACTAATGCGGTTATTGAGTCCAACATCCACGTCGTTGATGTAAATAATGAAGAGCACTGGGCCAAGGACCGAGCCCTGAGGGACGCCACTAGTGACAGGCGCCCACTCTGAGTTAAATCCGTCAATCACTACTCTTTGTTGTCTGTTGCTCAACCAATTCGCGATCCATTGGTTTACTTGACCGTCAATACCTATTTGCTTTAATTTGTAAAGTAATTTATGATGCGGGACTTTATCAAACGCTTTCAGGAAATCAAGATAGACTACGTCCAGTGATTTGGTTACGTCATAAACAGTGAAGAGGTCGTTATAAAAGGTTAATAGGTTTGATAGGCAGGATCTTTTGTTTCGGAAGCCATGTTGTGAGTCCCCAATCAATGAGTGGCTTTCAAGGTAACTCACAATTTTGTCTCTAATTATGCCCTCAAGTAGCTTACCTACAACCGAAGTTAGACTAATGGGCCTGTAATTACCTGGTACTATTTTGTCTCCTTTCTTGAAAATCGGTGTCACGTTAGCCTTTTTCCAATCTGAAGGGACGATGCCTTGTCGCAAGGACATATTGAATACGGTTGTGAGGGAGGAGAGTATTTCGCTCTTCGTTTCTTTCAGCAGAGTTGGATATACTTTTTCAGGTCCAGGACTTTTATTTGTTTTAAGTGAATGGAGAGCTTTAAGGACTTCATCGGTTGTTATTTCAAAATTAGGCAATGCATGCTCGAGATTTACAATAGTACTGGTGTTGGTGGTAGCGAGAGGAAGACTGTTAGTATTAAACACCGAGGAAAAGTAATTGTTTAAGAGGTTTGCAATGTGTTGGCTGTCAGTCACTAGTGCACCGTCGCTGTTTGTTAAAGGTCCAATACCACTTTTGATCGCCTTTCTGTTGTTTATGTAACTGAAGAAAGATTTCGGTTATTTTACAGTTGGCTGCAATATTTTCTTCATATCTACGCTTTGCCTGACCTACTAGTCTTTTTACTCGTCGCCTGGCATCATTATAGAGTCTAATGTTCTCGGGCGTGCTTTGTTCTTTCTTTAACCTGTAAAACAATTTTCTCTCATTGACTGATTGTTTAATTTCGCTATTAAACCACGGTGGGCTTTTATTAGTGTTAATTCGCTTCTCGCACAAGGGGACGAATGTGTTCTGCTGAGTGAGTAAGTGATTTTTAAGGCTTAGCTAGGCTTCCTCTACGTTGCCGTCATCTGATAGTTGTATTTCTGTTAGTTTTTGTCGGATTTCTACGAAGTTAGCTCTTTTGAAATTGGGCACCTTTACTTTATTTTCAGTCACTGATGATTGAGCTTTAATGTCGACGCGCACTAATTTATGATCGCAAGAACCGAGGTGTTCTCCTACCGTGACACTACTGACAAGGTTATCTTGGGTCGTTATAACAAGGTCGAGTATATTATTTTGTCGAGTTGGCTCAGAAACCATTTGGCTTAGATAATTTTCTTCTAGAAATTCGATCATTCTATGTGACTCGCCTTCAGTACCTGACAGTGTCGCCCAGTCGATATGGGGGAGGTTAAAGTCTCCTAATATCAGTGAGTCGTTGTTATTAAGTGACTGCCTTAAGACGCTGTACATTTCAAGGTCGTCATCGAGTGATTGCCCGGGAGGTCTGTAGGTGACAGATATATTTAAATTGACTTTTGCAATGTTTACTCGCACGCACAAATGTTCAACGTTACTGTTTCCCGGTGTTTTGTCGGTGGGTTGCAAATAGCTTTTGACATAAAGGGCGACGCCACCGCCTCTACGGTTTACACGATCTTTGTTGAAGAGTCTGTAGCCATCTATGTTGTATTCGGAACTTAAATCAATATTTGTGGTGTCGATAAATGTTTCGGTTATAGCAATTATGTCAAAATTTTCTGTTAAAGCAAGACATCTCAGTTCATCAAATTTGTTTCTTAGGCTACGCGCATTGAAACTAAGGATTTTTAAGTTATCTAGAGGCTTGGTAATACAGGTGGTGGTACTTGCGGGATCACGGTTACGGGTTTGTTGCGAGAGAGAGAGAGAGAGAGAGAGAGAGAGAGAGAGAGATGGGGGGTGCTCTCCTGGCTATCTCCTGCACCGCATACAGTCGCTGCATCGCGCTCCCTGGAGTTAGGGGCGCTGTTATGATGACTCAGAACAACAATGGCCGGCTTAGCATACACAGACTGTACGTATGTACAATTTACAGTCCACAGACGCCAGTGTCACCATGCAACATGGACAGCATGCATCTAATATCTACTGTGCTAGAACCTAAGTAATACTTATTCTGAGTTATTAATGAGAATAGAGTCACTAGGGCTTAAAACCATTAGAATAGTGGTCCTGGCAATTATTCAGGCGACGATTACCACTGCAGCTTCCAGGACAGCGCCCCCCCCCCCCCCCCCTTCGGTGATGACTGCATTCACGATGCCCCCCCCTACAATACCTAGTTACACTATACCTCGCTGCTACAGTAATACACTACCGGTACAGAACACTTTCACTTTGCACCTTGCTCCCGACTGCAGCTCGCATCTCTGAATAACTAGAATCGTGAGTCACTGTTTCCCTTCCCACCAGGGTTGCCAGGTTTGGCATAATTATGCCAATTTGGTATATTCCAGGCCTGGTTGGCGTACTTGAAATTTAGTTGTATGCCTAACCTCATTTGGCATAATTTTTGGTATATTCAGGGGTGTTTTTAATATTATTTCATTTATATTTATAATAAGGTGCTGGAAGTCAAAGACGTTGACCAGATTCTATAATATATCTAGTGAATAAAACTTCAGAAAAAAGCATTATACACATCAGATGAGGGTACAGTTCCTCTTGGTACCGTTTCAGGACCTAAAGTTCCTGATCACTGCAGAACGCGTATTGTTCGTGTTCGGTTACTAGTCTGCGGGTCTGTGCGGGAAAGGAGAAAGTGGCCTCCGCTGCCCAGCAGTGCCAAGAATTGTACGCTACTTTACGAGGACTTACGCTTTCCCAGGTGTGTTATTGTGTCTTACAAGTGGACTTTTGAATCAGAATGTGCTAGGATCCGTTCCTGACCCGCAGTAAAGGCTATGAGTCGCAAAAACTTGGAAGTACTTGTGGCGTGTTCCTCGGAGGCATCGACGAATATGGCGGAAACGCTGCGGCATCACATCTTTATGCGCTTATAAAGACCCTGAGAAGCCATTTTAACGTGATTTTAGTAGTAAATAAAGCCGTTCGTATTGTATTCTCCCTTCACAGTGTGGCATCAAAGAAAGGAAGCCAGAACTCCTCTACATCTTTGTAATCTACTGCTGCACACATTAGTTACAGAGGCGTCGGTGATGCGATGGAGTGGAATGTGGAGGGAGTGGACAGTGCTTGATTGGAAACAAGATATGAAAGACCAAAAGTGTGTTTTAACTAAGCTAGAGTGAGGGAGGCCGCTGTGAGGGACGCGCAAGTTTGGCGAGAAAACGGGTCCTATGTAAGGGGTCTTGGCTTGTAACTCCCAAGAAAAGGCTAAGATAATACGCATTTGAAAGATGTGCAAGTCTTAAAAATGTTGAAATAATGCAACGTGTGCGTGTGTCTACCATTCCAGTGCTTGAACAGTGCCATACAGCGAAGGTGATGTGAGGGTGAGTGGGAGGATAAGATGACGCGCTAAATCCTTCTCGTGTCAGACCGAAAATATATAGATACGCATACGCTGAACTACCATGTAATTTAAATTGATACATACTGTATACTGAACATACTTAATTACAGAAAGAGCAAATAGTGTATAGAAAAGTGAGTATGATTGTGTTTCAATCTTTATCCTGAACTATGAAAAATATTAGAAATTTTACTGGTTATATTCTATTCAAACAGGCACAGATATATTATAATGCAGTGATCAAACCATTAACTATCAAGTTATTAGAAACAAAGTTGAAACTGTTGGTGATTAACCTAGTGCTGAACTATTCATCAATATGACAGGCAGAAAACCAGACTATATATGATTTTTTTTTTTTTTAAGGTTGTTGAGGGCAGAAAAGGCTGCCGAACAATTTGTAAAAATTGCCGTTAAGCAATGGAAGGACAAATAGTACGAATGAAAAGTCATTTCAGCAAGTTGTTTTCAGTTACCTTGACGTTACAGCATTTGAATAGAGATTTGAGTATACCAACTGACGTTTTCATCCTGGTGTTAGTAAAATGACTGTGCATAATAAAAAAAATAAAACCACATATAATTAAAACCACAATACCTGATGAAACTAAAAAAGATTCACAAAAAACACTGGTTTTATTGATGGGTTTTTGGTTTAAACCAGGGGTGTCAAACTCATGGCCCGCGGTATCACGGTAACCTCAATCTTGTCAATGTATTTTCTACCCTTGTTGGCCCCCATGACGGCACTTCAGAGTACGAATTGGCCCTCGAAGGGTTTTGAGTTTGACACCCCTGGTTTAAACCGCCAACCCTGCTGTACATAATTAAAATCTTACATATAGTTAAAACCACAATACTGATGAAACTAACAAAGATACACACAACAGAAAAAAAAATGGTTTAATTAGTTGGTTTAAACCATTTTTTATTGCTTTAAACCATGGTTTAAACCATTTGGTTTAAACCGCCTCCCTGATATATATATATATATATATATATATAGATATATATATATATATATATATATATATATATATATATATATATATATATATATATATATATATATATATATTGAGGGTATATATGGGCAAGAGATTTTCTCTTAAACATGTCCGGTTGAACGTGATAGTGAATTCAGTGTTGATTATTTTCTTAAGAAAATTCTTTCTCTCGAATAATTGCCTTATTCTCTTTAGTCAGTTTGGTGATGACTTCACCGAAAGTGGTCATCTTTATTGCCAGATCGCGATATCGGGTTTCATAACCCTTATTCAGTGGCGTTGTAGTGTTCGGAGTAGTTTTCTGCTCGCTAGTTGGAGAGAGAATGCTGTTTTTTTTTTTTTTTTTAAAGAGAGTTGGTGAAGAGAACAAGAAGTTAGAGGAAGATAAAAAAAAGGGGGGAAGATAAAGACAAGAGAAGTAGATAGCTTAATGGACGACCACCGTTGCATGAGGTTTTTAGGATGTTGGATCTTCTAGATGTTTTAGAGTGTTGAGATGTGTGTTTGTAGTAGTTGTTTCAATTCATTTGGATTTAACACAAAATGTGTTGAAGTCTTACCTGATGATACAAGAGTTTGTGGTAGTGACTTATCTGGTGGTGAATGTTGTTTGTTGGAAAGCTAGCTAGTTTGTACATAAGGCCACTTAGTGGTATACTGGGGTTGGCAAAGTTTGAAGTGTTTTAAGCTGCTGGGGAACGCAGCATGGTAATTCCTGTTGTCCTGGTGATTTTGGAGTATCGCATCTACCGCAGGAATGTTTAGAGTTAAAAGTCTCTCCCATATCTTTTCTTTTTCAGGTGAAGCCTGATGTTGAGTGGTAGTTTTCGTGCATTGGAGTATGTCTTCTGAGGTGAGGGTGTATGGGTATCGCTGATTCGTTGCAAATCTTAGTGCTTTGTTTTGTATTACTTGGAGTTTGCTGAGCTGTGTCTTACTCATTGCATGGGTTGGTACTGGTGGTTAGTCAAGGACGGGAAGTACAAGGGTCTTCACAAGGTGTGTCTTGGTCTTTGTCGGCATGTCTGCAAATCGGTATAGTTTCTTAAGGGTCTTAAGGGAGAATGCTGGTGCACGCTGGGTGAACGGTATTTAAGGCGTGTCGTCGCCCTCTCCGCGCTGCACACTGGCTGCTGGTTGGTCGGGCTGGTGCGCAGCACTCCTGCGCATACTCGGGAGAGCCTGTAGGTCTTGTGCCCGCTTGTTGAGGTTGGGCCTTATTTCTTTGATGTTGAGGGCTTCTAGAATGGGGAGCTGTCGTTCATCGGGGCACCTCGCGATGATGTCTGTGCTTTCTTCTAAAAATTTTCTTGTTAGCACTGTGTTATGTTTCTGCAGTAGGTGTTGTGGGGCTCCGGATGTCAGGTGATAGCTCATGCGCCTGCTCAGTTTCATCGTTGCCATGCCGATATAGGTTGAGGGGAGGGCTTAGCAGATCCCTCGTTTACAAATAAACCTATAAACGACATGTGACTCTTGTGTAGACAGCTTTTCTTCTTGGGGGCTGTTTCTCATAATTAGCTGGCTTATTTTCTTCTTCTCGGGGAGCCCGTAGCGACACCATCCACTTGTTGGTACAACAACAAGTACCATCAAGTGGATGGTGTCGCTATGGGCTCCCCGTTGGGAGTTCTGCTGGCAAAATTCTTCATGGGTTGCATAGAAGAAGAAGCCTTTAAGACCACCAAAAAACGCTGACATATCCTGCCGCTACATCGACGATATATTCATCAAAACCACAAGCATCGAGGACATCGAACATCTCAGAAGACACCTCCAAGAAATATCCGGAATAAACTTCACTATCGAGCATAGCACCAACGGATCCATGCCATTCCTGGACATCCTCCTCAAACAAGATCATGACGCCTTCAACACTGATGTCTACGTGATGGCCACTAACCCAGGCCACTGCCTCAACGGAAGGAGCGAGTGCCCCAAACGCTACAAAGACTCCACCATAGGCGCCTACATTCGGAGAGCACTCACCCACTGCAGTAACTGGAAGCAAGTCCACCAAGCAATAGACCGATCTACCCAGGTACTACTGAACAACGGTTTTGAAAAAAGCAGACATCAACAGGCAAACCAAGAAAATAATGGATCAATGGCACGCTGCAACCAACAATACAACGGAGGAGAAAGAGAACATCAACAAATACTACAGATCACACTTTTCTACTGCCTACAAAGAAGACGAAAGAATAATGAAACAAATCATCAGAAGTAACGTCACACCAACAAACCCCGAGAAGAAAAAAAAATTTACATCGTCATACACTACAAGACTAAGAAAACAAGCCACCTAATAATATGAGAAACAGCCCCCAAGAAGAAAAGTTGTCTACACAGAAGTCACATGATCTGTGAAGGCCTCCCCACAACCAATATCGGCATGACAACGATGAAAATGAGCAGGTGCCCGTGCCTCCGTCGCTGCTCGCCGGCTGTTACCCGTGGCTGTGGCGGCGGCGGAGGCGTCCCGCAACGAGCTTGCATTGCTCGCCCACACGAGCGGGCTGCTCCTGAGCCAGAGCTCGGAGGGCCCGTTCCTCCGTCGCTGCCCGCCGGCTTATACCCGTGGCTGTGGCGGCGACGGAAGGGTTCCCCCACCCGCCGCACGCCCGCGGCGGGTTCCCCTCTGCGACGGGCCGTCCTCGGACAAAGGCCCGTTCCCCCTTTTTAGGGGGTAAAACCTAGAAACGAAAACGAAAAAACGTGCACCAGCATTCTCTCATTAACTAGCGAGCAGAAAACTACTCCTCCTACTCCGAAGACTACAACGCCACTGAAGAAGGGTTGACAAACCCGAAATCGCGATCTGGCAATAAAAATGACCACTTACGGTGAAATCATCATCAAATTGACTAAAGAGAATAAGACACTTATTCGAGATAAATAATTTTTTTAAAGAAAATAGTCAACATTGAACTCACTATCACGTTCAACCAGACGTGTTTAAGAGAAAATTTCCTGCCCATATATATATATATATATATATATATATATATATATATATATATATATATATATATATATATATATATATATATATATATACCTGCTCTCCTCAACGATCTAGAGCAGTTGGTTCAGCACCCTACATGTATTCCTGACCGTCTTAGAGACAGGCCCAACATACTAGACCTCTTCCTTATCTCTAACACTTCTCCTTAATCTGTCAAACTGTTCTCTCCGTTGGGCTCCTTCGATCACAACGTTACTTATGTAGCTTGTCCTATCGCTCCTGTACATCCTCTGGACCCACCGAAGAGGTGATGCTTCTGGCATTTTGCTTCAACTCAGTGGGACGACCTGAGGATGTTCTTTTCCGATTTCCTATGGAATGATTACTGCTTCCAGGAGAGAGACCCCTCTGTATGTGCCCAGCGCATCACAGAGGTGATTGTCTCTGGAATGGAGGCATACATTCCACGTACTTTCTTGACTCCCCATGCTGAAAAGCCTTGGTTTAATCAGGCTTGTTCTCGTGCTGTCAAAGATAGAGAGGCACCTCATAAAAGGTACCAGAGCATTCGAACTCCCGCTAACCATGATCTATAGTATTCTATACATTTCCGCCCGGAATCGTGCTAAATCTATTAGTTGACTTACCAAAAACTCCTTTATCCATAGGAAATGTCAACACCTTGCTTTCTCTAATTTTTCCAGAGACTTCTGGCACTTAGCCAAAAATATCTCTTCCAATTTCACTTCTTCCTCTTTCCCGCCTCTTCTTAACCTTGACGGCAGCACTGCCGTCTCATCTATCTCTAAGGTTGAACTCTTCACTCAAACTTTCTGTAACAACTCCACTCTGGACGATTCTGGGCATATTCCTCCTACTCATATATATATACATATATATATATATATATATATATATATATATATATATATATATATATATATATATATATATATATATATATATATATATATATACGCTGGTAAACTCTGGAACAATCTTCCTTCATCTGTATTTGCTGCTGCCTACGACTTGAAGTCTTTCAAGGGAGAGGTATCAGGACACCTCTTCTACCAAAATTGACTTCTCTTTCGCACCTCTCTAATCTTTTTAGGGCAGTAAGTAGCGGGCTTTTTTTTCATTATTATTTTTTAAGCCCTTGAGCTGTCTCCTTTGCTGTAAAATTATATATATATATATATATATATATATATATATATATATATATATATATATATATATATATATATATATATATATATATATATATATATATATATATATAGGCAGTACACGGCTCCAGACTTGAGGCTGCAGAACGCTTAACCTCAGACCTTGCTATCATTTCCGATTGGGGTAGAAGGAACCTTGTGTCCTTCAATGCCTCAAAAACTCAATTTATCCACCTATCAACTCGACACAATCTTCCAAACACCTATCCCCTATTCTTCGACAATACTCAACTGTCACCTTCTTCAACATATCCTCGGTCTATCCTTAACTCAAAAATCTTAACTGGAAACTTCATATCTCTTCACTCACTAAATCAGCTTCCTCGAGGTTGGGCGTTCTGTATCGTCTCCGCCAGTTCTTCTTCCCCGCACAGTTGCTATCCATATACAGAGGCCTTGTCCGCCTTTGTATGGAGTATGCATCTCACGTGTGGGGGGGCTCCACTCACATAGCTCTTCTGGACAGAGTGGAGTCTAAGGTTCTTAGTCTCATCATCTCTCCTCCTCCTACTGATAGTCTTTTACCTCTTAAATCCCGTCGCGATGTTGCCTATCTTTCTATCTTCTATCGCTATTTTCACGCTGACTGCTCTTCTGAACTTGCTAACTGCATGCCTCCCCCCCTCCCGCGGCCCCACTGCACACGACTTTCTACTCATTCTGATCCCTATACTGTCCAAACCCCTTATGCAAGAGTTAACCAGCATTTCCACTTTTTCATCCCTCACGCTGGTAAGCTCTGGAACAATCTTCCTTCATTTGTATTTCCTCCTACCTACGACTTGAACTCTTTCAAGAGGAGGGTATCAGGACACCTCTCCTCCCGAAACTGAGCCCTCTTTCGGCCACCTCTTTTGATTCTTTTTTAGAAGCAGCGAGTAGCGGGCTTCTTTTTTATTATTGTTTCCCTTTTTTTCTGTGCCCTTGAGCTGTCTCTTTTGTTGTAAACAAACAAACAAACAAACAACAACAACAAAAAAAAAAAATATATATATATATATATATATATATATATATATATATATATATATATATATATATACATATATATATATATATATATATATATATATATATATATATATATATATATATATATATATATATATATATATATATATATATATATATATATATATATATATATATATATATATATATATATATATATATATATATATATATATATATATATATATATATATATATATATATATATATATATATATATATATATATATATATATATATATGTACGTATTAATTAGAATAATAATTAGAATAATTAGAATTACTAATATTATTTCCTGCAACACCATTTATAAGGAAGAGAGAGTTTGCCTACTGAATCCAGTAAGGTCCTTGAAGTATAAATCTCATCTAATATGACAGGTTTCGATGAGCTGTGTCGGCTCAGGTCGGGAATAGAAGTCATGAGTAACCATGTTCAGGTTTGCACTGCACACACGGCATCATTCTTCACGTGCAGCCAGTAATTTATTGCCTTATGTTTCGTGTAAATAAATCTGGCGCAAATGTTGGCACACTAACTAATTAATGTGGAGCATACGCCCAGGGGCGTTTCGCTTCACTCACTCGCTGTCTACCTTTCCGGCGGTCCTCCCGAGCAAGCCCTCTTGCAGCTGCTTTGCCCATCACAGTCCTGACCAGCAGGATCGGCTGACTTGCCCCAGTCATGAGTATCGAGGGCACCCTTAGTCTTTTCAACTCAGGGTTGTCTCGTATAAAAACAACTCTGCATGTGAGCAGGATCGTCCTCCAGTGGGCGCGCCACGTGCCCATATAGCGGAAGTTGGCGTTTGCGGACTAAGCTAGTAACAGTTTCACGGAGCAGTAGCTGGTTCGACACGTACGTAGTCGTTCCAGCGATACCTCAGAATCCTGCGAAAGCACTTAGTACCAAAGACATCGACACGTCTGTCCAAGTCAATATTTAGTGTCTATATCTCACCCATACAGTAAAACAGGGAGCACAAGCGACTTAAAGATTCGATTTTTTTTCCGCCTGCATAGATATCGACAACGGCATATACTCGTACTGAGCGAGTCCATAACACCGTGGGCCATCCCAATCCGTCGAGTAACTTCCTGCTGAGACTCACTATTGTTATGCACTACGCTACCAAGGTATGTGAAGTCAACTCGTGGTATCATTAATTTGAATAACTATATACTTATGTAAATGCCAGTAAAACCTAATCTTATGGTGCTAAAATTATATTGTTTGTTTGATATTTATGCTGAATTTGATTATTTTGTGGCTGTAATCATTTCGCCTGTGAGTAAGAATAAATGCGTTATTGATTTGCACGTGCATGTCACATAGAAGAGCATGGCGGACGTCCAAAAGGTTTCTACATAATCGCAGTGGTGTGCAGCAATAAATTGGAATTACAAATATGTAATGGTAGTGGTCCATTCTTCCACTGCTCGTCGTTAGAAAAGCCTGTGATTAATCATGTGATAAATCGAAAGGCCATAAACATCCAAAGCGCCTGCACATATGGATGTTAAAACTATGAATGGTAACACTTCCGTCGAAAAAAAAATGACAGCAACAGCGACTCCTATTACTAATACTATATTTTTTTTTATACCTCTACCTCTACATCCAGTCAACTACTACTACTACTACTATGACTACTACTACTACTACTACTACGTCTACTATCACTACTACTACTACTACTACTACTACTACTACTACAACTACTACTACTATTAATACTACTACTACTACTACAACTACTACTACTACTACTACTACTGCTACTACTACCAGCGGTGGGCAAGTGCGGTACTTAGTGCGGTAGTGCGGTAGTACTACCACAAACTTTCTGAAAATACCGCACTACCGCGGACCGCACTAAAAAATCCTGCGGTACTTGTTGCGGTACTTAGAAATTATCGAACACATTTGCAGCACGGCATGCTCACATAAATGTTTTTTTTTTTTTTTACAGTGAATCGGATTCAATCAGTCAATCGGTATTAGTGATTCAATCATTCTGACTTCAGTTATTGTTCAAAATTAAATACTAAATGAATAATTCAGAGCAAATCTGTTCGTCACTTAACCCAAGGCGGCGCGCCATGACTGTCTGACGATGACTGTAGGCTACATGGCAGTGTACAACAGTACAAGCAAGCACTAACATGATCGCCGCTCAGTCTCATGTCCCGTACATTTTTTTTTCTTTGATGCAAAACGTAGACCATAGTACATACTACATATGTTTTTTAACTTCATTGTAACTTCTCTCTCTCTCTCTCTCTCTCTCTCTCTCTCTCTCTCTCTCTTCAATGTAGCCAAGATCAATATTGTTTGATTATAATAATAATAATAATAATAATAATAATAATAATAATAATAATAATAATAATAATAATAATAATAATAATAATAATAATAATAATAATAATAATAATAATAATAATAATAATAATAATAATAATAATAATAATAATATTATTAATAATAATAATAATAATAATAATAATAATAATAATAATAATAATAATAATAATAATAATAATAATAATAATAATTTTATTATTATTATCATTATTATTATTATTATTATTATTAATTATTATTAATATTATTATTATTATTTCCTCGTTGAAATTTCCACGTGGTTTCTTCGCTGAGGCCTGAGACGCCAGAGCTTAGATAATTCCCTCGGTCGGTGTCTCGCTATTACCAGTTGATGTGTTTTGTCTTAATATGTTGGACAGTTTGAATAATGTTTCATTCCCTTCATGACTTTCCTATATTATTAATCTTTCGTTTTCTCTCAAACGCCGTCTCCGAAAATTCCTCCCCTTCCTACCTTCCTCCCATTCCCCCGCACCACCCTTCCTTCCTTCCTTCTTTCCTACCCACCACCCCACTTCCTCCTCTCACATGACGCTGATCTCCTCCCCCTTCTCTGTCCCCTCCTTCCTCCCTCGGAAAGTTGCATTCCCATCCCTCCCCCTCCTCCCTTTCCCGTCCTCTACTCCCTTGTCCCCCCCCTTCCTCCTCCCTTACCTCCCTCTCTCTCACCCCGTCTTCCTTTATTATTTTTTTTTTTGTATCTCAAGTTATTAGTTAGTCAATGGATAGCCAGGATAGGCACTGAAGTACTTTTTTATATTGACTAGTGACTACCGCTATCGCAGTACCGCACACCGCGTAACGCACTGGGAAAGAAAAAAAATGGGACCGCACTATCGCAACCGTACTACCGCAACCGCACTACTGATTTTTCAGTACCGCGCCAACCACTGACTACTACTACTACTACCACCACCACTACTACTACTACTATTACTAATACTTCTACTACGACCACGACAACTATTACCACCATCACTACTTGTACTACCACTAGACTTATCACACTCACCCCATGAAGAGCACCACGCCAACCTTAGCCACGCTCGCCTCGATGATCCTCCACGTCCTCTTCACCACTTCCCGCTGTTCCTCCGTCAGTTGGGGTGGCAGCTCCTCCCCCTCGCCTTCTTCCTGCTCTACCCGCTCGCCTCCCTCCTCCGTCTCCCGCCACTTGAAAGATTTGCTGTACTTCCTCAGGAGGCTGCTGCTCCGAGACGTTCTGCCATTTGATTCCAGGGAGTCTTCACGTGCGTACGAGTTGCCCATTGCTCTCTGTATCCACAGGGGCTCGTCCACAGCACCGGCAGCCTCACAACACCCTCATGAGGGATGCATGGGTGCTGCCAGGAGGAAAACACGCCCGCCTGCCTGTTGACGCGAGGCACAGTGGCCTGACACACACCTTGTACTACGGGAGCCTGCTGATGACGCGGCGTGGCTCCACTCCTCGGTTCCGTGCGGGAGCCTCACCCGTCCTGAGGAAGAAACAAACACGACTAGCTGAGTTCAACACTAGGGTGCGTGGCAGAAACATATCAGCAATCCAAAAATACCTTCAACCGACACTCGGAGTCAACATTTACTCAGAACCGCCGTGATCACCTGTAGCCTTACATTAGTGTTGACACTCCCGGGCCTCTCCGTGTCCCTGTGGCACGAAGTAGTACATGGAAGTCTCGTCGAGAACGCAATGACTACAGCAGCGCGGCTTCGATCAGGAGGGTAAACAAACTCCGCCCATTCAATACTGTCTCGGGGGAGGCTTAAAAGCGTCGCCATTGTGAGTGACTCGCGGAGATGGACAGCTTTCTTAGTGTAAACATGAATGTTTGTTCGCTTGGCCTCGATCAAAACCTTATCCACAAAATATTAATTGCCAGTTCATATCGATATTGTATACATTACATACTAAAAAAAGATCTGTTTTCTCATACCTTTCAGTATGTACGGCGCATAATACCGAAACGATTCTATACTTTTTGATAAGCCCATCACTGCGACCACTAGCAAGAAACGCTGTGTTCCCCAGCTCGTGAATGGCTCTCCAATATCTAGAGCGGAGAGCACTCGCGGCTCACCAGCGGCAGTGGAAAGAAGAGGTCGACTGGCTGCAGGAGATTTAGCGGGCCTAGTGTGTGTTTCGTGAGCAGAAAGCAAAATCAGGACTATGATACTGAGAAGCCAAGGAGGGCATCTTGTCCCCAATACTGAGTATCCAAGAAGTACGTTTTGCTGTCAAAAAATGTTTGACTGGGAAGTGACAGATCCATCCCTGAGGCTTTAAAGATGGCTAATGGACTGCGACAGATCGAGCAAAACGGAGGCGTGGGTAGCATACAGCTAAGTGAGTAGATATTTTATGCACAGCTGGAGCACGTTCGGGTGTTGTGTCTCCGTGGGAACAGTGGGTGGCGATTGCCTTTAGTGGTGTGTCCTGGACTGTATAATGATGACTGACAGGATTTTGAGAGACTTAGATGGACTAAACTACGAATACAGTGATGAACTATTTACTGAGACGTAAAAGTGAACAAAGGCTTTAATATAATCGAAACGCAGAAATAAAAGCATAATGGAAATACTTTTATTATCGGTGCTCGGGTTTAATTCAAAGAGTAATTACTCACAAATATAAGTTTTGGGAAGGAGAGCAAACTTCATGGAAAGCAATGAGTAAAGTTTTCAGTTTGCAAAAGGTATGTGAGAAAAAGATGTGACCAAGTGGAAAAGACCCCCAAAAGTTAAAGCAAAACTGGAAAATGAAAGGAGAGCTCATGACTGGCAGCTCTGCTTGTTCCGGGAGAGAAAAAAGAAATGTTTGTTTTCTTATCGTTTATAGTATTTGAATATTGTCGCTTGCTTAGTGTTTCGCTTTTGTCATGCTTCCGTCTTTGATGCATTGTTTCGGTAATTGGTGCATTGTTTCGCACACACAACCTGCCCAAGAGTATGACAAACCAGGACAGGCAATGCGTGGCCGTTATGTGTCCGCCTCATTTGCTGTGCAAATGTCTTTTTTTTTCAGTCGTTAATACTATGTATTGAAAACTGGCCATGTATTATTATCATTCTATTTAAAAAACATTGTGAGACATATTAGTGGCTTTTACGAAGTTCACACTAGGCTCACTGCTGTTACAACAACTAGTCCAGAATATAATTTTTAACGAACCATCATTGCCTCGATCAACTGTTGTAAAGCCTTAAACGTCGATTTCTAAGCCGTTTAGTAGATAACAGAAATAATGAATGCCACACACCGACATCTCGCCGCTGAAGCAAAGCTAAAAACGTTGCTGCCTCATCACCAAATTAAAAGACAAACAAACACAAATTCAATACAGCCACCGAGAAGCCGTCCACATCACCATCACCCACATCATACAGGTCAGTCAAATGTTCATTACCACATGTTCCATAGCCACACCACGACGTCCTAACAGCCACATAAACACCAAACGAAAACGCCACCATCCCCTAACAGACAAATCACTATCGAGCAGAAACACCACCGATTCATGACAACCAGATCACCACCACACCATCCCCGTCGCCACATAACACCACACCACCAACTAGCTCAAGCACATACAACCATCACCCCTCGATTTTAAATCCTTTGCTTTGACAAAGCTCTGAGAATTAAATGGACGAACACACACACACACACACACACACACACACACACATATATATATATATATATATATATATATATATATATATATATATATATATATATATATATATATATATATATATATATTACAGTAAAAGAAACACTTACCAGGACACCTCTCCTTCCGAAATTGACCTATCTTTCGGCTACTCCTCTTGACTCTTTTGTAGGAACAGTGGGTAACGGCCTTTTTCCATTATTGTTTTATTTATATATATATATATATATATATATATATATATATATATATATATATATATATATATATATATATATATAGGAAGACACATACCGAAACCGGCGTTTGCCACTCCTGGTGAAATATATATTGGAAGTGAGGAAGGTGCTGAAGCCCTTACAAGACCCCTCCCATGTCTTCACTTTCCTTTTCCCTATTGTCTCATCAACACTAGAGAGTAGTTCAGCATGCCTCGGAATCCCGCCTGGGAGGGGAGAACACAAATTCACCCAGGGATGACTCCCCTTCTGCGGTCTTCGTTCTAATTTTCTTTCTGTGGATCACCATCTTTCGTACTCTAAACCTCTCCTTCTCTTCATCACCGAAACACCGGTTGTCTGAGGCTACAGATAGCAATCTCTACCCTGTTCCCTCCTACTATCTCTATCCTAAATTTCATACCAAAGCAGGCTGTTTTTTTTTTTTTTACAACAAAGGAAACACCTGAAGGGCACACAAAAAAGGAAACAATAATAAAAAAAAAGCCCCCTACTTTCTGCTCTTAAAAAAAGAATCAAAAGAGGTGGCCGAAACAAAGGTCAATTTCGGGAGGAGAGGTGTCCTGATACCCTCCTCTTGAAAGAGTTCAAGTCGTAGGCAGCAGGAAATACAGATGAAGAAAGATTGTTCCAGAGTTTACCAGCGTGAGGGATGAAAGAGTGAAGATGCTGGTTGACTCTTGCATAAGGGGTTTGGATATTATAGGGATGAGCATGAGTAGACAGTCGTGTGCAGCGGCATACAGTTAGCAAGTTCAGAAGAGCAGTCAGCATGAAAATATCGATAGAAGATAGAAAGAGAGGCAACATGGCGGCGGAATTTGAGAGGTAGAAGACTATCAGTATGAGGAGGAGAGCTGATGAGACGAAGAGCCATTGACTCCACTCTGTCAAGGAGAGCTGTATGAGTGGAGCCCCCCCACACGTGAGATGCATACTCCATACGAGGGCGGACAATGCCCCTGTAAATGGATAGCAACTGTGCGGGGGAGAACTGGCGGAGATGGCACAGAACGCCCAGCCTCGAGGAAGCTGATTTAGTAAGAGATGAGATACGAAGTTTCCAGTTGAGATTTTGAGTTAAGGATAGACCGAGGATGTTTAATGTTAAAGAAGGTGATAGCTGAGTGTTGTCAAAGAATAGGGGATAGTTGTTTGGAAGATTGTGTCGAGTGGATAGGTGGAGAAACTGTGTTTTTGAGGCGTTGAAGGACATCAGGTTTCTCTTGCCCCAATCGGAAATAATAGTAAGGTCTGGGACTAAGCGTTATGTTGCCTCCAGCCTTGAATCGTTAAGTTCCTGTAGGGTGGGTCTTCTATTAAAAGAAGTTGAGTAATGCAGAGTGGAGTCATCGGCGTAAGAATGGATAGGACAGTTCGTTTTGGAAAGAAGATCAGCAATGAACAACATAAAAGAGAGTGGGAGATAGGACAGAACCCTGTGGGACACCACTGTTGAAAGGTTTAGGGGAAGAACAGTGACCGTCTACCACAGCAGAAATAGAACGATCAGAAAGGAAACTGGAGATAAAGGAACAGAGAGAAGGATAGAAACCGTAGGCAGGTAGTTTGGAGAGCAAAGATTTGTGCCAGACCCTATCAAATGCTTTTAATATGTCCAGCGCAATAGCAAAGGTTTCACCGAAACGGCTAAGAGAGGATGACCATGAATCAGTTAGGAAGGCAAGGAGATCACCAGTAGAACGCCCCTTGCGGAACCCATACTGGCGATCAAATAGAAGTTCAGAAGTGGAAAGTTCCTTTTGAATCTTCCGGTTAAGGATTGATTCAAAAGCTTTAGATAGACAAGAAAGTAAAGCTATAGGACGGTAGTATGAGGGACTGGAACGGTCACCCTTCTTAGACAGAGGCTGTATGAAGGCATACTTCCAGCAGGAGGGAAAGGTAGATGTTGACAAGCAGAGGCGAACGATTTTGACCAGGCAGGGTGACAGCACGGAGGCGCAGTTTTTAAGGACAATAGGAGGCACTCTATCAGGTCCATAAGCCTTCTGAGGATTGAGGCCAGAGAGGGCACAGAAAACATAATTTTGAAGAATCTTTATAACAGGCATAAAAGAGTCAGAGGGGGGATGAGTAGGAGGAATATGCCCAGAATCGTCCACTGTGGAGTTTTTAGAAAAAGTTTGAGAGAAGAGTTCAACCTTAGAGATAGATGAGACGGCAGTGTTGCCGTCAGGACTGAGGAGTGGAGGGAAAGATGAAGAAGTTGGAGGAGATGTTTTTGACTAGATGCCAGAAGTCACGGGAAGAGTTAGAGAAAGCAAGGTTTTGGCATTTTCTATTGATGAAAGAGTTTTTGGTTAGTCGGAGAATAGATTTGGCATGATTCCGGGCAGAAATGTAAAGTTCATGGTTAGCATTAGTTCGAAGGCTCTGATACCTTTTGTTAGCTGCCTCTCTATCATTGACAGCACGAGAACAAGCGTGATTAAACCAAAGCTTTTTAGCGTGAGGAGTAGAGAAAGTACGTGGAATGTATGCCTCCATTCCAGAGACAATCATCTCTGTGATGCGCTGAGCACATACAGAGGGCTCTCGCTCCTGGAAGCAATAATCATTCCACGGGAAATCGGAAAAGTACATCCTCAGGTCGTCCCACAGAGCTGAAGCAAAATGCCAGAAGCATCGCCTCTTCGGTGGGTCTAGAGGGTGTACAGGAGCGATAGGACAGGATAAAGAAATAAGGTTGTGATCGGAAAAGCCCAACGGAGAGAACAGTTTGACAGAGTAAGCAGAAGGATTTGAGGTAAGGAAGAGATCAAGAATGTTTGGCCTGTCTCCAAGACGGTCGGGAATACGTGTAGGGTGCTGGATCAACTGCTCTAGATCGTTGAGGATAGCAAAGCTGTAGGCTTGTTCACCAGGCTGGTCAGTGAAAGAGGATGAAAGCCAAAGCTGGTGGTGAACATTGAAATCTCCTAGGATGGAGATTTCAGCGAAGGGAGAGTGGGTCATATATATATATATATATATATATATATATATATATATATATATATATATATATATATTATATATATATATATATATATATATATATATATATATATATATATATATATATATATATAGCATCAACTGCACGACGATTATGTTTCTTTAAAAAAATATGTTATAAATGCTCTTGTTTCCACTAGTGCACGATCTGTAATAAGATTTCCTTCATTCCATAAGCTAAATACTTGCTTGGCTTTGGTCGTCAGTGTGCATTCTGGAGAGAGAGAGAGAGAGAGAGAGAGAGAGAGAGAGAGAGAGAGAGAGAGAGAGAGATTAATTTTTCTTAAGAAAAAAAAAAGTCACTGCAAAATAGTAGCCTACTTTTCTTAAATGCATAATAATAACTTAGTATTCGTAAATGCAAAGTAATAGCCTAGTTTCATAAATGCAACCGAATCGCTTATTATTCTTAAATGCAAAATAATAGCTTTGTATTTCAATTCAATTCATAATAGCCTACTAGTTTCCTAAATATGCCGGCTGGCATGGTCAATGACGTCATTGCATAACATTGCCAAGCGAGAGTTAAATGATGGTATCATTATATATTTCTAGACCATATCAGAATATTTGTGCACGTTATCAATGTTTTCTTCGTAATTTCTTAACGAGGACGTTGCAGGAATGAATACAACATTTATTCAAATGCATAATAGCGTTGTAAACAATTTTACTGTCCCTGACTAAATTTGAACGAAGTGTAAAAAGAGACATTTTCGTCCGCGAATTAAAAACTTGTTATCAGTGTGCACAACTGACAAATTCATATCTAATAAATTATGGAGAGTGTGTATGTAGCGACATATCTGAACATTAGCCTCTTTCCATGCGGTGTATATATTTTTAAGTCGGGGTCAGTGAACGAAACTCATTGGACAGTGTGTCATCCCTTGTGTCCCACGATTGTACAGTCGACGATAGAGAGTAGTGTCACGGTTTTCAGAATGTTTAGGCTGGTGGCGGTATTTGGCAACTATACCACGGTGGCGCATTCACTGGCGATGTTAGTGACGCGTTTCAGTGTGTACCGTGTGTGTGTGACCGTGAAATTATAACAGTGTATAATATTATATTATAATATAATGTAGTTAGAAATATACCAGATTACATGACTTCAATTTAGAAATGCAATAACGAATGTCTTCTACATGATGATGATGATGATGGCGAGGTAAAACATCACGAACAGTCTGAAACACTTTTTTCTTATTAAACTTTGAAAATACCGTGTGCAATGCTGTCCTTCACAGAGGCAGGCAGTGACTAATGCTCCTTACCATCATACAGCAAATACGCTTGAAGGTCTGTATAACTCGCAGCCTTAATTCCCGTCACTATAAAGCCTCAAAGACAATTCAGATCATCAAAAATATAACATTATTTCTCCGTGAAGATTACGTAATATCTAAGTATATATACGTGTGTGTGTGTGTGTGTGTGTGTGTGTGTGTGTGTGTGTGTGTCGCTGACTAGCTGACCCCTTGTCGCTGATGGCCATGTCTCCCGTCCCCACCTAGCCTCTCGCCCTCTCTCTCTCTCTCTCTCTCTCTCTCTCTCTCTCTTATTTTTTTAGGTATTAAAAATTATACGTTTCCACAGCCACTGACGTGACAGCTCAACTGCAGTGCCTGCGGACATAAGGGCTTTAATAGAATACCGCTGCTCCAGCCAAGGCCCGCGGTCGACGACGCCATCATGTGAACGTTTATAGCCTATTATTACGTATACATTTTTTTTTATAAAGAACAAGATCTCGGCTGTCAGGAATTTTTTGTTTTTAATTAAAAGGCATAACAATCTCCCCAAATAAGTGCAGTGTATTTTTAAATGTATCATAGTTTGATAAACAACTTAGAGTTGCTCTTGACTAAATTTGAACGAAACTAAAAGCTCGTGTCAAAATGTAGCGACAGAGCCTAAAGAAAAAATATTTATTAAGCGTTAGCGACCGGCACTTTTGATAAATATCTATCTTAAAATTATGTAGAGTGCACCTGTGACCACCAATCACCACAACAGTACGATTTCGATATGATATAATAATTTTCATGTTGCGTGGAGGGGTTGCCAGATGTCGCTTTCTGAACGAAACTTACTGGACAGTGTGTCACTACTCTCTATAGCCGACTGTATATATATATATATATATATATATATATATATATATATATATATATATATATATATAGAGAGAGAGAGAGAGAGAGAGAGAGAGAGAGAGAGAATTATATATATATATATATATATATATATATATATATATATATATATATATATATATATATATATAATTTACATCTTCGCCTATGGCGCCTGTAGGCTTATTTTGAAGGGGCATGATGGTATGGCACAGCCCGTTGTGGCGGAGGCAAGTGTTTATAGTGGCGCCATCTTGCATTGGCTCATGCTGCCCCCCGGAGCTCATCTTTAATCCTAGAATCTAGAGTCCGTGTTGAAAGGTGGTCTTCTGGACAGCAAGTGGGTAGTCTTAGGCCACTCGGCGGTGGCTGAGAAAAATCCCATCTCTCCTTTTAATATCGCCTGAGATCATTTTTTGAGTACAAATCACTTTTTATGTGATTATGATATTGGACTGATTAACTTCCTGAAAAAAAAAATCAACAAGAAGAGTTGTTGTGTTTCCCGGATAACTTTGAGGTACATAATTTGTTTTTATGTAATTGATACCCTGTTTACTGGTTTTCCTTATTCCCATTGTATCTACTCATTCATTCAGGATTTTTTAAAATTTCTTGTTACTCTTTTTCATATGTTTTCTTATGTGTTAAGCGCCATGTTTCATTCAAGTAATTATTTGCTCATCTAATAGTTTAATTTAATGTTGGTTGGTTATTAATCTGTCTGTCTTCTTGCATCTGCTCGGGCATCTTAATTGTTCGTTTTGTGGTAGCAGCGCGCACAGCTGGAGGTTAATAGGCCATTAAATGCTTTATTGTGCCCGGAAAGGAGCCACGCTCCATGCAGTGGCCACTATCTCTTTTTTGATGGCTGATCACTTACACCCGCTGACTCGTATAACGGAGAGGCTGGGTCGCAACGTGAATCCACAAGACGTGTGGAAGATGGACTTGGCTCAGAGAAGGGGCATGAAAGAACAAGGAATAAAGAGAAACTAGTCAATTATGGGAGATAGGGGAAGGAAGAGGCAAAATGAAGCAATGATTTAAGCTATGATAGGGGGTGAAGCAAAGAGGAAGGGAAACAGGTTGAGACTTAAATAAGCTATAAGAGGAGATGAATTTAAGAAAGAGAGGACCTTTAAAAAAGTATGTTTAAACCAAGTGTTCATCTGGTGCAAAATCAGCATTTGTTACGCGGCACTTGATTGGCTGCTCTCCCCTCTCGGCTCTCGCCCTGATTGGCTGGCTTACTTTGTCAATGCGTTGTAGTGGAGGCGTCACTCGCACGTGCTCTTGGTGATAAATGTTTATAAACTATTTACCTAAGCTCACCTCTTATACAAGACAGCCAGATTTAGTTAACCATGTTAAACGCAGCAGTGATTGTGGATCCTAAATATGCTTGTCAAAACTTTGTAAAATTAAAAGTAAAGAAATAATGACGAGTATAAGTGATTTAACGCGTGTGATATGTTTATACCACTTTTACATAAATAGCTGATACTTGCAGAAAATATTGAGTCGCTGCTGACCTAATCCATTTAATTCCATAAATAAGAGTCTCATGAACATGGTGGTATAACCAAACTATCGATAAAACGCGATGTGAGCGAAATATGGAATGATCTATACACCTTTTCACCCTCTAATAAAAATAGTTGTCATTGCACTACTCACTTCAGCTCGACTTACCGTAGCTGTTGTCACTGCACTACTCACTCAGCTCGACTCACCGTAGCTGTTGTCATTGCACTACTCACTCAGCTCGACTTACCGTAGCTGTTGTCACTACACTACTCACTCAGCTCGACTCACCGTAGCTGTTGTCATTGCACTACTCACTCCAGCTCGACTTACCGTAGCTGTTGTCACTACAATACTCACTCAGCTCGACTCACCGTAGCTGTTGTCACTGCACTACTCACTCCAGCTCGACTTACCGTAGCTGTTGTCACTACACTACTCACTCAGCTCGACTCACCGTAGCTGTTGTCACTACACTACTCACCCCAGCTCGACTCACCGTAGCTGAACTCTCTTCAACTCTACTCAACGCAACTTACCGCGCGCAACAACGCAACTCTACTCAGCGCAACTTACCGCGCACCTCAACACAACTCTACTCAGCGCAACTCATCGCACAACGCTACTCAGCGCAACGCATCACCGTCTGCCACAGCGCCCCAGCACCAGGGAAGATTTCGTTCCTCTTTCCTCGTCACTGGGGGGGAGTAATCTGTAGCAGTCACCGCTCGAATTCCGTGTTCCTTCCCCTCAGTGACAAGAAAATGGGGTACTGCAAAGAAAGACTTAAGATTCTGTGTTTTCATGTTTAATGTTCATCGTCGAGCCTTTACTCCCTCTGTCTTGTAGCGTCTTGAATGTTTAACTTTCCTTGTCCTCGTTTATCTTCCACTGTCTGTCTTCGTCCTTCTATTGTCAAATTATACACATAGTTCCACATATACACCAACACTTAAATGTCACCCACACTTCACAACATTCACATAAACGCATACACAAACAAACACCTTTTCTTAGTGTCTTGTCTATGTCGATGACCTCTGTAAGTTTGTCCAAATAAAGTAACCCTGGCGGATATGACTTTCTCTATCCGTGAACCGATTAGCACTTAGAACACTCGCTACCACCAACAACCCTAGGGTTTCATGGAATCTCAATTGCCTTGCCGTCAGGACTGCATTAACTATCCTGGTATTACATTGCTTAGCGTGCCAGGTACCAGGGAAGGCGGTAGCTGAGTGGTTGGCGTGCCGGTGAGCGTTCAGGGTTTTCGTCCCGCCCGCCGCCACAAGCTGGTATTTTTCAGTAACCGCCGAGTGGCCCAAGACTACCTACATGCTGCCCTGAAGACCACCTATTAACCCGGAATCTAGATTCGCTCTCTACAAGATCGGATCAAAGATGGGCTCCTCAAGCAGGATGGCGCGACTATAAACAATTGCCTGCGCCACAGAGGGCTGAGGCCTACCATCAGGTCCCACCATGAAAGTCTA
This sequence comes from Eriocheir sinensis, assembly GCF_024679095.1. NCBI lineage: Eukaryota > Metazoa > Arthropoda > Malacostraca > Decapoda > Varunidae > Eriocheir > Eriocheir sinensis. The sequence continues at coordinate 11,252,211 of NC_066513.1, read as the reverse complement.
CCGGCACCATAGGCCGAAACGTAACAAAAAAAAGGTGATTGCCACTTTATTGCTCCTACGGATTTGCAACCAACTATTGAAGCTGCAGAGGCCTGTATCGTCCGGGATCAGGCTATTCTAGCGTTTGTGGACTGATGGAGCTCCGACGCGAGTTTGCACAGAGGTTGCTTGCAGCCTATGTCGATCTCAAGGAGACTTTTGATTAAATGCTTCGAAAGGCATTCTGGTTGCTCCTTCGATTCCGTGAGATTCTTGCAAGAACCGTTACCTGGCCTGTACTCTGGGATTGATTAACTAACTAACGGAAAGCATACGCCCTGGGGCGCGTCGCTTCACTTACCTGCTGCCTCCACTCCCGACGGTTCCCCTGAGCAAGCTTCCATGCAGCTGCCCTATCTATCCAGGGCCATTTTGGCAGGATCAGTTGACTTGCCGCAACCATGAGTTACGTGAGCATCTTCTTGGTCCCCTCACTCTTTGTTGTCTCGTAAAGAAACAACCCTATGAGCAGGATTGACATATGGGAGGCGCGCCACGTGCCCATATAGCAGAAGTTGGCGTTCACGGACTAAGATTGGTAACATCCTCGATTCAAATTCATTGCTTAGTCGCCGGCTCGACAAAAGGTCATCCCACCCATACCCCATGATCCTACGATGGCACTTTTTACCAAAGGCACCGTCACCCCTCTCCAAGTCACTATTCAGAGTCCATGTCTCACAACGATACAGTGAGACAGGGAGCAGAAGCGACTTAAATATTCGAATCTTTATCAGCCTGCATAAATATCGACACCACATAATACTCTTGTTGAGCGGGTCCCTAACACCATGGGCCAGGCCAATCCGTTGAGTGACTTCCTGGTAAGACCCGCCATTGTTATGCTCTACACTACCAAGGTAGGCGGTGGCTGAGTGGCTAGCGTGCTGGGCCAGCATTCATCACGCCATGGAGAACGTCGATTCGAATCCCCACGCTACCACCTGGGATTTTTCAGTCACCGCCGAGTGGCCTAAGACTACCCACATGCTGTCCTGAAGACCACCCATCAACCCGGACTCTAGAAGAAACCGTCAAAGTGAATAAGAAAATGAGTTCCGGGGGGCAGCATGAGCCAAGCATAACTGGCGCCACTATAAAATAATGCCTGTGCCACAACGGGCTTGGGCCGACCACCAGCTAGGCCCCTGAAGAAGGCTACCGGTGCTATAGGCTGAGATGTAAAAAAAAAATGTATGTGAAACTTTTGGTGACCTCAACATCCTCACCACATGCATGAAGTGTCACCCAGCAGCCATCCAAACAACAGGACCTTCGATTTGGCCAAGGAGACCTTCAGTCCCAGAGGCTTCGCCTCCTGATGCAGCACTTCGAAAGACAACAGGACTTCCGCGATTCCGTGAGAAGTACAGCCTCAACAAACACAAGGTCAATAACCTTGATGCTGCTAACAGATGCTCCACAATGACTTTGATCAGCAACTTTGCCTATTACCAAGTCCGAGCAAGTGTTGAAAAGTGATAGAGCAAGGACGCGCCCTTGCTTCACCCCAGCATTAACAGGGAAGAAGTCGGAAAAGCCTCCCCCACATTTCACAGTACTCTCAGTTCCAGAGTAAAGTCCAGTCATTAGGTCAGGGCCTGGCTCGAGCTCATGTCTCATTTGCACCCCCCTGGTGGTCCCCCGGAAAAGGGGGTGGGTGTGACTGGCTGGGCAGGGGTACTCCCCCCCCCCCCCCCCTCAGACCTATCAAAGCAGTGGATAAGCCCAACAGCCCCAGGGGCAGCAGAAGAGTACACGCAGCCCCAACCCGACACAGTGGTGGCCGCTTGGTCTCGTGGTAACACAGACTAGCCGATTGACCTCTCCGAGCCAAATGAGGTCGCATGCCTTGACGTTAATAAGGGACCAAGAGCTGTGATGCTCGCTGTAGAACACGACTACGGCATCGGTTCCGTCTCCCAACCATTCGGGGACGTCACACACGACAAACATCTGGGAGGATTAAGACGAAGGACGCCTCCCCCCCCCCCCAGGGTGCGGCATTTGCAATGGAGAAAACGGTTGTTCATGAAAAGGGGAAAAAACGATATAATTCAGGGTGATTGAGTGCGCTGCAATACTCATCCAAACAGGTCTGCCCTCGTAAATTGTGTGTGGGGGGAGGGGGCGGTTGTTTCTTTCCCTTGAACACGGGAGTGAAACAGGGGTGAATCTTGCCCCATCACTTTTCAACACTTGCATGGACTGAATATTAGGCACAGTTGTGGATGAGGTCATTGTGCAGCTACTGTTGACAATACCAAGGTCATTGATTTTGTTTTTGACGTTGTCCATACCTGTGCAGAAGTACAAAGATCCGGGTATTCAGGTTCCTTGCACTTCCTTTCTTATCTTACGGCTGTGAGTTACATCAGTCAGTTAAATGATGGAGGCATACCCCAATGGGGAGCGTCGCCTTGTCCACCCTATGAAACCGTGACGTGTTACATGAACATTGAATATTGATTTGAAGAGGCAGATTGATGCCTTTGGTAATAAGTGCCTACGAAAAATCATGGGACATCACTGGAATGACTAAGGCATCTTTCACCCAAGGCCACCTGTAGCCATCACCGGTGACTACTACTGGTTACTCCAATATGAAATGGCCAGGTAACTGCAAGTAACTAGTGACCTCCATCGATTTGTGACGGTCCCTAACATGGCTGTCAGTTGCACGAATGGAGTCAAACGAGGAGCTTCTTTAATGAAGAGATTTTCTATTCTCTTTTTCTATTACTCCCTCAGTCCCACACGTCCTCTGCGTGTATCGAAACACACGAAAAATTAATCACAACAAGGAGAGGGTATTCCCCGGCTGCCTGGAATTGAACCCGCGACCAGCGTGACGGGAGAGCCACTCCTTACCGAGTCGGCCAAAGAGGTACCCCACTGTCTACGTGGGTTATGGGAGGCTCCTTCATCAGGCATAGTCGCCGCACTACACGGCTTCCCCCCCTATGTAGATTAATTTCTGTGTTGAGACCTTTAGACAGTGACCCATTTTGATGCACTATTTCACAATGTCCCCGTAGAGACATACCTCCAACACTTCCCACTTTCTTTCAACCTCGGAAAGCATAGGCCATCACTCTACCTGTTATACCCCTTCGGGTAAACTCAACAAAATCGCAGGAGAGGATGCCACCAGTATGCCACCAGGTTAATGAAAAGATTTTCTATTCTCTTTGTTATATTACTCCCTCAGTCCCACACGTCCTCTGCGTGTATCTAAACACACGATAAATTAATCACAAGGAGAGGGTATTCCCCGGCTGCCAGGGATTGAACCCGCGACCAGCGTGACGGGAGGGCCACTCCTTACCGAGTCGGCCAAAGAGGTACCCCACTGGCTAAGTGGGTTATGGGAGGCTCGTTCATCAGGCATAGTCGTCGCACTACATTTCTTCTCTTTGCTTTGCTGCCCAAGGAAATGAAGAGACGCCCTAAAAGCAGAAGAATGCATGTCCATGAAATATTGTTATCTAGGATGGGCAGCGGTTTGTATCATACACTTTACAGTGATTTATGTATCGACGATTTTTTGTTATTTCCTTTCTATGAGCAATCCTTCGTTTGAGGAGCTTTTTGGCCTCACCTGAGTGACCTGACCTCGGAACATTCCGAACGCTTGAAAATACAGTAGACACAATTTATCAACACCATATTTCAACACACCTGAGCTTCCAGAGAACGAAAGTGGCGGCCACCGGTGGGTCCGCATGAACCCTCCCATTGAAAACAATGTTTTTTAGTGAGTGGCGCCCACTGTGGGTGACGCCACCGGGCAACCGCAGTGACCTCGTATGAAAGGCGCCATTGAAAATTATGGGAGGTAACATGGCGGTCACCGGTGACAGCCACCGGTGGCCTCGTGTGAAAGAGGCCTATATGTCAAGCCGGCCGGTGAGACTGATTCGAGTCCTATATCTGAATAGTCCGTGAACGACAACTCTGGCTTTATGGGCATATTACGAAGTACAAAGAAGTCGACCCTGCTCACCGGATTGTTTCTGTAGGAGACAATTTCGAGTGGAGGAGGCCAAGGGACGCCCGCATAGTTCATGAGTTGAGCAGGTTGATATATCCTGCGATGAGGTACTTATTTGATGAAGTCTTTACTCTCAGGGCCAGAAAGGTTCATCTCTCTGAGTGTTACATATTTTGCGGATCAGTATCAATTCAGCGGTGTAGGGACACGTGCTGCATAGTTTTCCAGAGTTTACCAGATAGTATGGACTGATTCGTTCAAAAGTCTACCAAGCCTGGCAGCTCTGGGGAGGTTGTGGCCTTGTGGTCAGCGTGCGGGAGTGGTGACCCCTGGGACCTAAGTTCGAGTTCCACCTACGTACGCTGACAATTTCCAACCATCGAGTGGCAGATTACCCATTTGCTGCCCAGATCTTCAATCAACCCTAACATTAGCGACTTTGGTCAAAAGGAGTACTGGGTGGCCCCATGGACCAAGCAAGTCATATATCACGGTAGCCATTATAATTAAAATTCACCGGAGCCACTAACGGACTGGGGTCGTCTAAGACATCCCTCAAGAAAACCTACCGGCGCTACAGGCTGCACCTAAAACATAATAATAATAAATAAATAAACACATTATTAAAAATCCACAAAGTGAGACAAATATAAACCCCCTATCTCTAAAATATGTCGCCTTTTAGAAAAAAACGTGGATCTAGTTGCCTACAAAATGGAAGTTGGTTTCTCATTAAAGTCCGTTCAACCGACCTATTAGGCTGAAACCATTGCAACAGGGCAAATTGTCCACATATGTCTCTCGAAAAACTTCCGATATCAGAGCTTCATTTAACTATAACTTCAGCGAGTTTATTCACGAAGAACATCGGGGAACAACATTGGCTAAGAAGGTGCCATTCATCACGGCACCCACTATAAACAAAATTCGTCTGCGCCACTAACGGGCTTGGGCCGTCAAAGAGGCAACTCAAGAGCGCCTACCGGCGTTAAGGGCAGCACCTAAACAAATAATATTACGGAGTTTACTCTAGTGCTAATGCATAAATATATGCTCCTTCAAATGCCATCAAAGAACGATGAAGAATTTATTCTTGCTTCATTGACAGATTTGTCACTCAAGCAAGAATAAATTTATATAAAGTCACTTAATGCATATCCAAGCACGTTCTCAGGAAAGGTGTGGCTTCATGATAGGTGAGATTAGTCTAATACTATTACATTAACTTCTTATGCTTGTTCGTCACCATCTTCTTTTACCATTACTAGTCAACTGATGACGAAGAGGAATTTCCGAACGTTTTCCACTCTATCCGATGTCAGTGTTCTCCACAGTGCACCGGCAAACGTTCGATTCATTTCTCCACAGGTCTTGTCTACCCCAACATAAACTTACCTCTAAGCACTTTCTTCGAACACTAGAATCTGAGTGCACGGGTGAGGAATCGAAGCGGTTTGGAGTTCTAATTATGATAAAGTAATGGGAACTTATATGTTCAATATCTCATCTGATCGAGCTTTACAGACTCATTCGTGTGACGAAAACCACCATATGATGTGATAACAGAATCGCTCATAATGGTCATGGTTTCTTGAGTCTAGTCCAGTACAGTTACATGAGCTTCCATTACATAGTGAAAGGCTCTCCTGAACGCACTTTGCAAAGAACTCCTGTACCGCCATGAGAGTAAAAAATGTCGTCAGAGATGCTTACCAGACACTTGGTAAGCTTAGGTGTATGTCTATTGTTTTCATTCGACTTTTACTATTACAGAAATCTCCGATACTTATTCAACATCTCTGAACTCCTATTCCGAGCATCGTTACATAGTATGATGTTTTATCTGACGAACCCAGGTGTGGTTGGAATGCTGTTGAGCTTAGTATAATATTGCTATGTAAGGTTTTCATGCTTATTCAAAAGCTCCTCACAATCCATGGTCTATGAACAATACCTGTAACTGCGTAAACTAGTGAAAAAGAGTTGTATGATACGTTACCAGACAACTGGTAGGGAAAGTTGTGGTCATGTGACTTATAGACCATTACTATTACATATTCATATGATACTTATTCAATAGCTGTGAACGCGTTATATTAGCAATTATGTCAACACGACCAACAAATTAAGGTCATATGATGCGCAACCGAACAAAAGAAGTCGATCGTTGCTATTTTTACTGGTACATAAACGTACCATGTTTATTCCTCTAAAAACAATTCACAAACTGTGCCCGTACGTGCAAATGTCAAGTAGTAAAGAGTCAATTGATGCGTTACCAGACGAACGCTCAGGTAAGGTCGTGGCTGTGGCGACCCTTGCTTTGTGAAGCTTAAAAAAATAACAGGACACAAATGCATTTTTTAATTCCAAGACCCCATCCTCTCTCTCTCTCTCTCTCTCTCTCTCTCTCTCTCTCTCTCTCTCTCTCTCACACACACACACACACACACACACATCAAAAGGGTGACATAAGAGAGAGAGAGAGAGAGAGAGAGAGAGAGAGAGAGAGAGAGAGAGAGAGAGAGAGAGAGAGAGTGAGGGGTAATGAAGTTGTTTCTAGGAAAGCAAGGATCATAGGTAGCGGGTAACGAAGCAAAGGGGTTTTAATAGTCCAGGAGTAATAGGTTTAACCCCGAACAAATTATAAACAAGCTGAGAATTGCAGGATATGTTCAGAAAATTGTCCTGATTAACATACTGGAAGTCCCCGGAAATCCTGCTTATGCTTCAGTAGAAATCCAAGATGGCCGCCAGTTGATTAGTTTCCCATATCTCTATTTCAGACATGACAGAAATACAAAAAAAAGTGTCAAAATAAAGGTTTTGAGGCATGTGGATGTCGATTAAACCATTAATTAGAAGCCAAAGTGAGAATCTGAAACGAAACCAAAGCTAAGACGAATATAAAGGTGTGGTGTAGATGCACAGTTATCAGTTCACATGCAGATACATCAGCAATTCGTTGGTTATCAACCAGACCATCTGGTGTCAATTGCTACTGGGGTTGTAGCATATACCTCAGTCAACTGTGATGATGCAGTGAACACTGGTCTTGCTGCAGCCTTCAAGATAGCTGGAAAAAGCTTCACAGAGGATATGCTGCACCGAAGCGACAAGGTGAAGACAATTAGTGATAAGCACAATAACATCACTGTCAGGGGTAAAAACACAGTCGTTAATCCTGATCTGTTCTTCAACAGAATCAACTGTCTTGAAGTCAAGCTCTGACTTGGAAGAGTTTGTGGCATATGAGCTTGCCCCTCAATCTTTTTACCCGTTTCATGATGGTGTCATGCGAAAGCCAAACAAGAGTGCCCTAGGTACACTCCTGAAGTCGTTTTTTTTTTTTTTACGTTTAGGCCTATTGCACCGGTAGGCTTCTTCCCGGTGGATCCTGATGGTCGGTCCAAGGCTTCTTCCCGGTGGGGCCTGATGGTCGGACCAGCCCGTTCTGGCGCAGGCGAGTGTTTATAGTGGCGCCATCTTGCATTGGCTCATGCTGCCCTCCCGGAGCTCATCTTTAATCCTAGAATCTAGAGTCCGGGTTGATAGGTGGTCTTTTGGACAGCATGTGGGTAGTTTTAAGCCACTCGGCGGCGGCTGAAAAATCCCAGCTTGGTGGCACCGGTCGGGGATTGAACTCGCGTCCTCCTGAACGCGGGGCCGTCTCGCTATCCGTTCAGCCACAACAATCTGACTACAAAGACGTGTGCCACAGTTATGTATCCTATGCCATGAAACACTATGAAACACTCACTACTGTTGTATTTGATGGTTATACCACACTCTCTACAAAGGCAGCTGAGCAACAGGGGCGAATAAAGAAAGCCACATCTAGTAACATTTTGTTTGACCATAACATGCAAACCACTACTTTTCAGGCTGCATTTCTGGCCAATGGTCACAATAAGGAGCAACTAATACAAATGCTTAGTGTCATTTGTGTCAGTCAGGCATTTTAGTAAAGCAGGCCAAGGCTGATGTCGATGCCCTGATTGTATCAACAGCTCTATCCTTAGCAGAGTCACGGAAACCTGTAGTTGTTGCTGGTACAGCCACCAGTATTCTTGCAATGCTGGTGGCTCAAGCAACTACGAACATGGACGTGTACATGTTGAGTCGGAAGAACTCCAGAAGACTGTACAGGATTCGTGACATTCAAGACAACATTGGCAACAGAAGTTCTTATCTGATGGTGCTCCATGCAATAGCTGGTTCCGATACTGTGTCGCACTGTATCGCCAGGGGAAGCGCAAGGCATTCAACCTGGTACATAAGAAGAAAGGGTATGGTCTTCTTCACATCTTCAACAGTATTGGGAGCACTCACCAGCAAGTGCAAGAGGCAGGTGAAAGCTTCCTCCTGAAGCTATATGGAGCTAGCAGCAAATGTGCTTCGCTGGACAAGTTCCGATGCATTGCCCACAAAAAGGCAATTAGCAGAACCTCTCTTGCATCAGCCTTTCAGCTGTCAACACTGAGGCCAACAAGTGCTGCAGCTAAGCAGCATTCCTTCAGAGCATACATAACAGTTCAGGAGTGGATGGGGAATGTCATGGAGCCAACAGAGTGGGGATGGAGACAGAGAAAACAACCTCACTCCCATTGAAACAGATCAGCCCATAGCCCCTGACACTCTGCGAAACATGGTCTCGTGCTGCTGCAGAGCAGATGGATGTGGTGTGTCATGCGGTTGTAGAAGGCTTGGGGTGGACTGATCAAACGTATGCACTAAGGGCAGGCGGTGGCAGAGTGGTTAGCGTGATGGACGACGCGGGTTCGAATCCGCCGCTACTACCTGGGATTTTTCAGTCACCGCCGAGTGGCTTAAAGCCCCGTTCACACTGTGCCGAATCTGGGCCAAGACTACCCAGCGACTACTGTACTTGACAAGTCGGCTCCCACGCTCCAATAATTTTTTGGAGTCTTGGTGTGGGCTACCGTGATTGCCGACTGTCTGGGACATTCGGCCAACTAGTTGGCAGAATGTCTGCGGGATGCTGCCAACTAGTCTCAAGACGAGTCTCAACGGTCAAGTTTTGAAATGGCGCCATGTCTATGACAACCACGAATCTGCCGACCGATTGGCCGACAGTCTTGGCGGTCTTGATGACAGCCTTCCAAATTGTCTTTCAACTGGTTGGCCGACTAGTTGGCCGACAGTTGTCAAGGAGTTGGCCGACGGTATTCCTGACCGTCTTCGCGACTGTCTTGGCGGTAGCCTTGCCGTTCCTTAAAATACGGAATCGCTCTGTATTCGAGGATGAAATGTATCGTTCCGTTTTGAACCAATACGGAACGGCATTTGTTCCGTACGGTATTTTATTATTTGAATGGTCAAGCAGATAAAATTCAGTATTTTAAAATTGTAGTGAGCGCATTTTTAGGTTGAATCACAAAACCAGTCCGTAAAATTTATCAAAGGCTCGTCCTAAAATACGTGTAAAATACGCGACGTAACGTCCATCCCCCCTCCCTCTTGCCTCCACCAGCAGCGTGCTGCGGCTATCACTCATTGCATGCTCGAGAAATTTTAGAGTTGCCACCCGTTCCTTTAAATACGAATCCATTCCGTATTGAAGAGTGAGATGCTGCATTCCACATTTTTCTGACCTCAGGGTGGCAACCCTAGTTGTGTCATTCAACACAAGAGAGATCGAAGCAAAAGGAGTGCGTGCATGCGTACTGTGTGGCTCCCAAGTTTGTGCCAGCGAATCGTAACCATGCCCAGAATTTGTTATTGTGCTTGTGAATTGCAAGATTAAAATATAAATTTCTTGATGGCGGCAGTGTTAGCCAATATTTCTGAGCCGACAGTCGTCACGAACGTCCTTCATTAGGCGAAGACTCGTCACGACAGTCCCTCATCATTCTTAAGTAGTCGGCACAGACGACTGTGCCGACAGGAAACGGTAAAAATTTGAAAAATGGGCCCGACAGTCGTCACGACTGTCTCAAGACAAGACAAGACTGTTGACGACAGTCGTCACGACTGCCCCAGACCTCCCTCAGACCTCAACCGGAAGTGACGGTTGGTCCAGACTCTTGCCGAATCTTGTCGTGAAAGTTTAGCATGGAATACTTTTTGGCGCTACCCCTCACGACTCCAGACTCCCGTTACAACGTCTGCACAGCAGTCTCAAGACCTCTTTCAAGACATGCCCGACCCTTCCCTTTCACATCAACACCCAAGACCTCGTGTACCCTAGAGTCGTGGGTTGTCTTGGCCCAGAGTCGGCACAGTGTGAACGGGGCTTAAGACTACCCACATGCTGTCCTGAAGACCACCCATCAACACGGACTCTAGAGGAAACCGTCCAAGTGAATCAAGAACGAGCTCGGGGGGGGGGGGGGGGGGGTAGCATGAGCCAAGAAAATATGGCGTCACTATAAAACACTTGCCTGCGCCATGACAGACTGGGGCCGACCACCATCCAGGCCCCTCAAGAAAGCCTACTGGCGCTATATGCTGGCACGTAAAAAAAATGCAACGGCTAGACCTGCAACAATGTGGCACCAGCTCCGTCACTGCTAGATGTAGATGGAGAATGTGACGAGCCTCGATCAGTTTCTCCAGACAGTGATGTAGAGGGTGATAACTACATGTAATATTAAATATCGAGGTTTAAGGCTACTTTGCAAGCATTCCAAATTGTGAACTTTCAAATTTGTACCTCTCTCTCTCTCTCTCTCTCTCTCTCTCTCTCTCTCTCTCTCTGATATATATATATATATATATATATATATATATATATATATATATATATATATATATATATATATATATATATATATATATATATATATATATATATATATATATATATATATATATATATATATATATATATATATATATATATATATATATATATGCATACATACATATTATGGTTATGCATTCATGTGTGTATTTACATGTATAAATTGTTGTTTTCCAGTTTGTTTTTTTCTCTTTGTTTCTTTTTTATATATATTTGTTTTCATTTGTTTTCCCCTTTTAATAATTTCCCTTACTGTAATGGCGGGTTTCAATTGATTCTGTGTGTAGTTTTTTGTAATACAGTGTATGCTTGGTGTGAATATGATATGTCTAATATTAAGATGTTTATTGAACAAACTTACATTTTCATGTTGCTGCATTTCTTTCACAAGGTTGTATAATAATTTTGTCATTGTTCAAATGACGGAGTTAAGGTTCCTGTATGATTATAAATGCAAAAATAAATGCAAAAATAGAATTGTGGAGATAAATGGAAGGCCGATTTATATTTTCATTTATGTCCAGCCAACAGTCTTGCTGGAGTCGTGTTTCCCTATCAAAATGTAAATTTATCTTTAAAATAATGGTTTTATTGAACTTCCTGTGCTTGAAAACCTATATTTAGCCACCCTGTTTGCATTTCTATCATGCCTGTAACTTGTTATGTGAGGAAATACCAAAGTGACGCCATTTTGGACGCCATCCTGGATTTCCGCTTAATTAAGCATGAGCAGGATTTCTGGGGACTTTTTATAATTTGTTCGGGGTTTGGCCTTATTTGGTGCTATTACTCTTGGACTATAGGTTCAGGCCACCTCGCCATTCACGGTCGTCTCTAGCAGGCCCATGCACCAGCAAAAATCCATTTAGTCCGCAATATTTTGAAACCGGCTGTGCTCTGCAATAAACCTCGATTTATTTGATGTTTTACGTCAGATCTTTACTCACTTTGCAATAGTTTTTGTTAATCATTCTCGTTTGATGTCAAAATGTCAGGCAAAACGAATGAAAATAAGGGTTAGAAAATAGAACGATTTTAGGGGAGAAATAATAGAAACGGCATGACAAACAGATGCATTTTGTCTGCTGCTGGAGCGGTAGGGCGACCTGAGCAAATGAGAGAGAGAGAGAGAGAGAGAGAGAGAGAGAGAGAGAGAGAGAGAGAGAGAGAGAGAGACGGGAAGAACGAAAAAAATGTAAAGAGAAGTGAAGAAAAATGAAGAACAGTCAAGCAGAGAGAGAGAGAGAGAGAGAGAGAGAGAGACATTTTTGGTTGCTTAGTTTATCCATGTCGTATTTGATTCTCATGATTCTGAATGACTGCAAACAAACGACTGCACTTCGTTATAATTAGACACTGTTGTTTTGTTGTTACTATCATTATTATTATTATTATTATTATTATTATTATTATTATTATTATTATTATTATTATTATTGCTGGTTTCGTTATTGCTGTTTTTAGTTGTTACTGTTATTGTTGCTATTGATATTCATTGCTATCGTTTTTACTATTAATATTATCTTCTTTTTTTTTTATCAACAGTAACAGTAGTAGCAGTCATAACTTTCTTTTTTAATATATGAATGGTATGGGCGAAATCTCGTGTGTGTCTTGTAATCTCGCTCTGATCCTATCTATAAGTATGTAGTCTGTCTGAGCTCGACAACAAAGGCACCCATCAGCAGAACAAATGTATCACACTCCAGCCTTCTTGCACGTCCTTGAGACAACACACAACACACTCTCTGACCCAGGCAACAGCAGGGAACTTGGCACAGCAGAACAGGAAAAAAGTACATCGCAGTATTGCCTCAGTATTAGATCAAAGCAGGTTGTAAAGGATCTTATAACTGGTGAAGTATCTGCCTGAGTTTTGATGCGTTTTCCTACAATTTTGATATGTTCATTACTTATGTCCCAGCAGTTGACAGCAGCTTCAACATAACTTCCATCACCTGACGTGTCATACACGTATGAACTAAGATTTTTCAGGGGTCGAACATGGAACCCAATCTGGTACCGAAACTTCACCATATCTTTCATCGTGTTCAATTTTATCACATTGGGAGCCAAGCAAAAGTTACTCAGTATTTCTTTATAGTCCATTAGAAGACTTTGAAGAGCCCGAAAAGCATATTGTTGAAAAATAGCATATTTAACATACTTGAAGAACATTTGCATTGCTTCAGAGAAACTAACATTCTGCAGATGAAACTTGGAGGAATCACTTGAAGCACTTGAATTAGCGAATATGTATGTTAGTCACCATGAGCGATGATAGCGGTTTTATATGGCGAAAGGGTCAGAAGTTGCATCAATCGATGTAGACAGTCGTTATCTCATCACATTGTCTTTCATGTGCACAGTGTGATATTTGAACCCATTCCAAACTTTCATTTGTTCCTTGGTATACCATTTGTCTAATTTTTAGTTGACCAGTTTGCAACCAATTCATGCACCAATCGCAAAGTATTTGCTATGTACCAGTCAAGTATTAGAATGAGACTGCCTCTTTTGATTACTTGATTGGGAAGCAGATGCAAGGAGCGGATCTGGCTTAGACAATACAGGTACATCTTATTGTTATTTCCGTTTCTTCTCTCTTTTCATGGCTATTTCAAGTCTATGGGTGTAAAATAGCTTTAGCTCACACAGTTCATGGAGGTACAGTCGCGATATGAAGTGATGTTGCCGTGTACGTTTATTTTCGATCACGCAAGTATCGTTATATATTTTTATGAGTACCATTATTTTCCTGTATCTTCATCATAACTAAATATATTTTAGAAGCTAGAAAAAAAAATAGAAAATAAATATTCAGTGATGTCTTACGAAGAGTAGTCGAAATATTTTCACACAAAGTGTTTTCGTTCAGCAAGGAACAAGTCAAATGAAGTTCAAATATCGACATATTACTCAAACAGAAAGTAAAATTTTCTTTTCATGATCATTGTTGACAACAATAAATCTAACATATTCACAATATATAGGATATGCATAATTAGTCGATATCCTAAATTAGGATGGCGTAATTGATTTAATTTATACTCTCATATGATGATGACGTCATCCCCCGCGCACCATACCTATTATTCAGCCCTGATCGACTCACTCTTTGCCTTTCGTGGTCAACATAACGATAACAAAAGATTTCCGTGGACTTTTAATGAATGATAGTGATCAAGGGAAGATGCCCACAGCCTATAACTACCGAGGGATAGTGGGAGATGGAAAAATAAGAATAAATAGCTTCAGGATAGTCGTGTTTTGTAACTCCAAGCTCCTCACTCTTTGCCGCCGATCGCAAACATCATTGCCTTTCTTGGTCAATATAACGATGACAAAAGCTTCATGTAGACTTCTAATGCTTGGAGGTGATCAGTGGAGCATGTCCACAGCTTATAAGTGCCATAGAATAATCGAGGAAGGTGGGGAAATAAGAATATATGGCTTTGAAATGGAGGTGGTGGTCGGGCGGGTAGGCTAATCGCAGCGTTGCCAAATATTATGCTATAGTCGAGTGTTCGTAGAGGCGTCCGGAATTTTGATAGTTAAGATAATTATGGCAACCCTACCTGTGAAAGCATTCTTCATTCATCACCGTTACTGAGCAATGTTACTATATATTTCAGTGCCTATGCTTATGATAAGAAGCCATCATAGTGAATAAAAGGTGTTTAATGTGAAACCTTATTATTTGACCGTTTCTTAATCAATAAAACGCAAAGTAATGTCAGTAACTGTCCATTCGCTTCGTGTCTTACTGTGCGTGTGTATTAATAACTGCAGAAGACAGTTCATGGAATGACCCAGAATATATTATATATATATATATATATATATATATATATATATATATATATATATATATATATATATATATATATATATATATATATATATATATATATATATATATATATATATATATATATATATATATATATATATATATATATCGCCTAAATCTGAACAACGTATAACAACTGTTTTGCAAAGATAAGCACACGACGTGAGCTAAATCATTTCAAGGTTGTCTTCAGTACTGAAGACAATACATGACATTCGCAGTTGGATTTTTTAAAGCAAATGAATGTATAATTGTAATTCAGGTACTACTGTTATTTTACCGTGTTTTACATCACAACGTATTATGGATTATCATTAAAAGGGAACATTATAACATAAACACTAAGTACACATCACTTCCGTTACCTTCAAATGCTCCCGTACGAAACATTTTGAGAGCGGCGACATCACTTCATATCGCGACTGTACATGCAATTGGGTCCATTGCCCCATACAATTGCATTGCAAACGGTTGCAAACTGTTGATATCAGTCCGTTCCATTTTCTTGGCATTTTTTTTTTTCTACCGCGATTCCGTGTTCATGTTACTTCGGTCTTCGTTGCACTCATCATGGCACTTCCATTCCCTACTCGATTTATAAATATATCGCATAGTGGTTAGTACCCAACCATACACCTGCAAGAAAAAAAATATAACTAACTACGGTGAAATACACAACACTGGGTAGTGTTGCAACCATAGTTAATGGTATTTGTATGTTGATAATTCGTATAACGATAACATAATACGGAATAATTCTTGTAACACATACCTTTGTGGCTTGTAGTTACAATTATAATGCCTATTTTCATGATGACTTACGAGCATGAAATTGCTAATGATGCTTAGATATTGTTGACGGTTTGTGCAAAATATTCATCCATCATATCATCGACATTTCATATCTTGAGGATACTAAAAATGTTTTATATTACTTTTAGTTTTTCATAGTTTCCACATCGTATAGTGATTATCAATAAATCACATTTCTGACATCATATTTAGATTATTTAATATAAAAAAAAACTACTTTTAGACACCAAGAGCAGACATATAGCCATTGTATAAGCAAAGATGTGCAGTTGTCATAATTTAATGGGAGACAGGTGCAATCCGTCCCTGTGGATGAACTCACTTTGTCCAGAGAGAGAGAGAGAGAGAGAGAGAGAGAGAGAGAGAGAGGGGGGAGGGGCAGGTATGGGGGAGAAAGAGGGCGGGGGGAGAGAGTGCGGGGGAGAAGGAGGAGGGTAGGAGGGAGGTAAAGGGAGGGATGGGAGTAAGGGAAGCCAGGAGTGGAGGTAGGTGGTGGATACACGTCACAAATACGTCACGCCTCACCTGTTTGAATGTGTAAGTGGCTCACGCAAGTTTTACCATCAGTCAAGAGTAAACGCCATAATTAACCGCATCTGGCAATGCACAATGGCGTCAAAAATTAGCGGAGAGTGTGAAACAATCTGTACCAAAGCCCCATGCTAATCAGAGTCTTCGTTTGAAAGATATTTGCGAAAAACGGTATGTCATAGGGTCTGATATGGATAGTAGCTTTGAATCGGATATAACAAGGAACAGCTCACCTATCACTGTTAACAACACACTACTATGGGTTTCACTGGCCGTGTTACACTGTTTTTCGCAAATAATTCCTAAACAAATTGTCGGATCAGTATGGTATTTCAACACCAAGCCTTTTACACCCCTACATAATTTATGGCCCACATAGCATATTGCTATATGTGTTTACGAAGGAGTTTACTCCTGTATATTAAGCCGAAGCCAGGCATGGTCACTAAGGTCGTATGCACATTCGAACGAATGTGGGGTACTCGTCTAGCCCCGCCTACACCCCTACCAACCCCCAGACTATTCCCTCTCTACCCTTATACCTCACCCACCCCCTCCCCGTCTCCCTTAACCCCTTTATCACCGTCCCGCACACGTGTACGTGATAGGGAGGTATGGTACTACATACCATCACGTACATTGGTACGGAATACATTCGGAGTAAATATTAGAATGGTTTTGCTACCTTGTTTGGCGTCTGGGGCGGTGATAGTAGTTACTAAGATGCTCTACTAAAAAAGTAGTGGGCTCCGCCTACTCTGATAGCATGAAATCAGTGAGTGATACGTCATGTCACGCCACGACCGGGGTGGCGTGAACGAAGTGACTTAACGTCCTGCATTGAGGACCGAGGCACAAGCACAACAACCATCAACGATGTCAGGCATGTTGCTCCATTGCCCACGTGGATGCAGGACGGCATTTGTTCTTCGCCATCGATCATAATACTTTCATTTCATAAAATAATACAATGTATAACATACAGTAACTTCATAATATCCCACAGCATATTTTGTATATTTATTGCCTCAAATGTACTTGATAAAGCTACAACGCCATTATTACCATTAGGCATCAATAAACAAAGATGCAGTGATGCAAAGAAGAACAATTGTGCAATTTATATGGAACCCTGTGGTTATAAACGACACAAGTCAACAAAATAATATAATGTCAACTTGACCATGTTGTGTGATAAATACACTATGTTCTAAAGAAGAACAAGTTATTACAAGAAAGTCAAGGCCACAGGTAATACAAATAGAGCGTGTTCATTCGGCTGGCCATAGGACCTACGTACAGCACATTTGCCTCCTACTACATTTGCGTAAACATGATGTTATACAGTAATGAACAACGTGATATACGTTTTGCCTCCATGAAAGCTTGCAGTACTCCCACGTTACATGTTAAGTAATATTGAAAGCTGCACACACTGCATTACTTAGATGCATACCTATATGACATATGTAGCTATAAGTACAGTACATAAAGTAAACGGTATAACATAATGGAAGAGGCAGGAAATTGAGTAATGAGGGGAGGGGAGGGTAAGGAGGAGACGGGGAGGGATACGAAAGGAGGATGGAGGGGGGAAATATGGGAGGGTGGTGGGGGTGTTTGGGGGGTGGGGACGCGTCCTCTGAAAGTGTAGACGTGACCTCCTGGCTTCGGCTTAATATACAAGAGTAAACTCCTTCGTAAACGCATATAGCAATATGATATGTGGGCCATAAATTATGTAGGGGTGTAAAAGGCTTGGTGTTGAAATACCATACTGATCCGACAATTTGTTTAGGAATTATTTGCGAAAAACAGTGTAACACGGCCAGTGAAACCCATAGTAGCTTTCTTTGAGTATTTCTTTCCTTTCTTGCCGTTTCCTAATATTTTTCGGTATTTTTTAAATCTTTCATTGGTTATTTTTAACCTTTTTTTAGGATATTATGAGGCGTCATATGTTGTGCAAATGAATAGCAGCCACAATATGACCATGCAATATATTTAGGTTAGGATACTTATTAGTTTACGTAGGTCGGTTAGGTCAGATTGTTTGGTTAGACTTGTTTTTTTTCACAATAAATACCTGCGATAGGTTCCGTACTGCGCCGTTGTTGTAACTGGAGACGGATTAGGCTATGCAGTTTAGCAACCCACGGCGTCTAAACTCATTCCTATCATTTACCGGGAGGTTTAAATGTAATTACAAAATACATGTGACAGTAGAGGAGCAATCTGTTATGTAAGAAACGATATATTGGCGCATGGATAAAACCATTTCCTACCCAATTCAAACAACCAGTGGGGGCATATGCCGGGAGGCGCATTGCCCCATCCTACGACGCAAAGCGTGGGGATCCCTCCGGGTAAATCTCCATGCAGGCCCCCTTCCCATCCTGAGTACCTCCTGGCAGTATATATCGGCTTGCTCAATGCACGAACTCTGTGGGCTTCCCCTTGGCCTCCTCCAGTCAGGTTTGTCTCTTACAGAGACAACCCGATGAGCAGGATCAGTTTATGGGTAACGTGCCCGTACAGCCGGAGTTGGCGTTGACGGACTATGCAGGTAATAATATATGTCGCTGGTTTGACACCAAGTCATTCCAGCGATATCCCATGAATTTTTCATAGACATTATTACCAAAGGCATCAATCTGCCTCTCCAAGTCCCTATTTGTGTCCATATCTCAGAGCCATAAAGTAAGACAGGGAGCACAAGGGTCTTGAAGATCCGTATCTTTGTCTCTCTACACAGGTATCGCCAATACACAGGTATCGATAACACCGCGGGCCAAGCCGTAAGACTTCCTAGCGAGTCACCGTTTATCTGAACAACAATGATATCTCAAAACGTTCGCAATAGCCTAAATCTATCAATAGATGAAAATAAAACACCGAAAATATAAAACGGCAATAATGAAAAGATTCCACCTTCTTTGCTTTCAAAATCCCATATATTAGACAGTCACTCCGTTTTGCCACTCAGCATCATTTTAGAATGACTTGGATTCTATCAGCAGGAAGGGGTAGCAGAAGACCGACTCTTTCAGCGTTACATTTGCTTTCTTTACTTTAGCCACTCATATAATTATTAGACACTAACACCACGACTCGCCTTTCATCTTTTTCGCTTAGAATCAAAATTAATAATCGTCATAATGGTTTGAAATGCAAAATAAAATAAAAAATAAAAAATCAGAAAAGAACAGGAACATAAAGTGTATTTCCTCATAGCACTGTAGCTTTCAGTGCTTGCGCAACACACGAAAAGCTTTATTATCCTAAATCACTCTTTTCTATCTTTTGCATTGAGGCCATTTATAATCGAAATACCACAGAAGACATTATACGAGATGAAGGAATCACAGCACACAATCGTCTTTCCATACTTTCTTTACTTTAAACTTACAATATGAGACCTTACTCCCCATGTGACCCTCTACTTTCTTGCCACAGAATGACTGACCATAATAATTATTATTGAGCATAAAAGATGCAACACGACGCAACAGCTACGTACTATTAATTACCTTAAGACACACGGGGAGCACAAGGGGTTCAGGACGCAGGTAGAGTCTCAATGTGTTAGTTCCTTTGGTTATCACTCGTAGTCTAGTCTAGTCTCACTTTACTTCCCTTCACCTATAAACCGGCGCGAGAGTGAGGGTAGGCGGCGTGCAAGAGAACTGATCGACCGTACGTCCTCTTTCTGCCGCGGTGGAGGCAAGAGTGAAGCTGTGGGGCGCAGGGTTGCCATCCTCGCAGCAGAGAATTATCGTGCAGTGTACTCAAAATTATGGTATTTACACCCAAATTATCGTACAGCCGGGAAAGAGAGGGGAAATATATATATATATATATATATATATATATATATATATATATATATATATATATATATATATATATATATATATATATATATATATATATATGTTTTTTTTTTCTTATTCATTAATTTATTTATTAGGAACAATTTGCAATATTATGAAAATTAATGTTAGTTTCACAACCTTATAAACACAAAATAAATAAACAAAACCTGCATTATCTTAATGGTGAAACATTTCATATTTGCAATAATTTTTGAGTGGTTGAATTGAAAAAAAAAACTGAAATATTGTATCACGTATATGTACTACCTTAGTCTTCATCGTCTGAATCTGGTAGGTTGCAATAAAGATTATTTTTCGTCATGCGAGAACACATGTCGCCAGCCTCACCTCATTTCACTGCCACACCACTTACGATCATCTTCCTATAGCCCCTTTATCACTCTCAACATCACTATCTTAGCTCACTCCTTTATACCACCACTCATCACTTCATAATCATGGAAGTGAGGCGTAGTAACCTCACAATCTTTGTCTACCGTAGCCAACAGCGAAAATTCCGAAGCCTCTGGCGTCATTCTATCAGTTGTCCATCACTTTTCACGCATATTTTAAACACTTTTGACATTACAAGATATGTATGCATTACTCACAAACCTGAAATTTGCCCGCAGTTTGAACGGCGTGTGGGATGTCGCAGCGGCCCGAGGCTCTGGTACATGGAGTCAGGGACAGGACACGTTACGTTAACTTCCGGATTTCCGACCCCGACTTCCAATCACCTTATTAACAAAATACAGCCATAACCTCGATTTATCATTCTTCTATATCATAATTTTATTATTAATGTAGCATATACGCCACCACCTTCCATCCTTGGGGTATATCCCCAACGAAAAAAAAAAAAAAACTGGAATTATCGTATCGTATCGTACGGTTTGGTAAAATTATCGTACAAAACATACGAAAATTAAAAAGACTATCGTACATCGTATCAAGGGTAAAATTGTCGTACATGTACGATAATTATCGTACGGTTGGCAACCCTGGACTAGGGCGTTTGGAGTCTCTCTCTCTCTCTCTCTCTCTCTCTCTCTCTCTCTCTCTCTCTCTCTCTCTCTCTCTTCTACCATCTTTTGTTTCCGTTCTCCTTTTTCCCATTTTCTTTCTTTCCCTTTTTCATATATTTTTTATCTATCTAGTAAATTAATTACCGTTCTTTGTGTCTTTTCTGCCGTCAGTTGATTTTTTCTCTTCTTTTCCTTTAACTTTATTTATTTTTCTCCATTCGAACGCGTATCAATTATTTTGTTTTGGGTATCTACACACACACACACACACACACACACACACACACACACACATACACACACTTTAGTCGGTTCACCCGTGTCTGAAGTGAGCATTATCGCGCACCGGCAACCTGCAGCCGCATGGCGTGTCCGATTTCGTGGATACTGTATGCTAGCCTATGCATAGTAAACAGTCGCCAGTGTCAATAATATGCAGGCAGCAATAACAAATACCGTCAATTATAGTCGATTATGAGTTAAAAAAATTAGTAATGTCACAAATAGGTGTTTTGTTAATGTTAATGATTAATTATTAAACATCCTTGAAGCTGTCCACCACCGAGAAAATTAGCCGGCTTTATATTAATAAAACAGCTATTTGCGACATTACTAATGTTTTTTTTTACTCAAAATCGACTGTAATTAACGGTATTTGTTATACCTGCCTATATATTATTGACACTGACAACTGTTTACTATGCGTAAGCTAGCATACAGTATCCACGAAATCGGACACGCCGTGTGGCTGCAGGTTGCCGTTGCGCGATAATGCACACTTTAGACTCAGGTGAACAAACTATAATTATATCATGCCTCTTCTATAGTCGTGTGTGAGATATGTCATATAATTATCGCCATACCAAGAACTCCATACCTGCAGCTCTTACCCTCCCTCTCCTGTCCTAACATACCCTTCCCCTAGCGCCCCTATATAGGATTCCATGTTCCCTAAGGCGAATTCAGGAAGTTCGCAGATAATTGAGCCCCTGGGGAGAGACAGGGTAGGTGAAGGAGGGATTGAAAGGGGATAGGGGAAGAGATCAAAGAAAGACAGAAAGGAAGACGAAGAGAACCGTACAGAAAAATAAATATACCAAGAGAGAGAGAGAGAGAGAGAGAGAGAGAGAGAGAGAGATGGAAAGAGAAAGAAAGAAAAGGAAAAAAAAAAAAAGAACAGATATGAGCTTGGCATAGTATGGCAAGTAGCAAAACAGATCAGAAGGGATGAAAGTTGAAGGAGAATCAAACGTAGAATCAGAATCAGGATGGTTATATTGCCATAAAAATTACTTATGGTCATCGATTTTTACACGATATAGACTAAGGAACTAAGACTTAAAAAAAAAAAAGAATAATTTGATGAAACTGTATCATATTATTTTACGATAAGTTAAGATGTTTACAATTGATTAATGATAAAAACTTAGGAATTCAGTGAGTTGTTACTTTATCGTTGATATTTTTTTTGTCTATTTTTGAAGATTTATAAGATTTAGTGTTACCTGGCTTGGTAAGGAGTTTCATATATTGCTCAGGAGGAAACAGGTTTCCAGTCTCTTTACTTGGTGTAATAGATGGGTTGCCACAATTGATGTAGTAGTATTATCGGGTATTTGTCAAATGGTTGCATTGTTGATAATATAATCATAACTTGATTACATTTTGTTAACGTATGTTTTGACACGAGAGAGGGTAGTTTTAAGTATTGATAAAGTGAGTCAGCTCGGTGACCATGCCCGTGTACAAAAATTGAATGTTGTCTGCATACTATTGTATTTCACAATCAAAGTCGATTTTGGTTACATTATTAACAAATATAGTTAAAAGCATTGGGTTTATTATTGGTCCCTGGGAAAACCCAAACCCTATAGACTCAGATTTTGACATGGTATTATCAATTTTTGGCAGTTTGACCTCCGTGTAGTATGTAGAGACGGAATAATAACGAGTCTACTTTTACCTTAGTTAGTTTGTCCATTAAAACATTATGGTTCACGCTGTCGATGTCACCGTCGTTATAATATTTTTACATTTATCATTTTCCATGTTTGATTATAGTGTGTTAGCAATAAAACTTAAGACTTTTGATCTAAAGTTGTATTGGCTGTTGGAAAGTAAATCATGTCTACAGAAAGATAGTCAGCTTTTGGGCCACATTCTGTAAGCAAAAGGAGAAACGCAGGAAATGAAAAAAAAAATTGAAAAAGCAAGATGTTAAAACAATAACCGATAAAAATGATGTATTTTTTGTTCATTTTCAGAGGATACTCCACTTAAAAAAACTTTTTGTATAGCTAACGGCTTCTGTTTCGACCTGTCAGTATACATACGTATACGTGTAACAACATATTTAGCAGGTAGAATGACTAATAATCCTGGGCAAAACTTACTTTAATAGGACCTAAATGCAGTCACTGGAGATGGGTGAGGCGTGCTCACCACACATCGGGCACTGGCAGTGTACTGTATACACTGCTGCCGAGTCTTCCGGTCCTTCTTCCAGGGGCAGAAGACACATCTTTTCATTGGGTTTTCACCCTCAGCTAGTCGCTGATGTGGGATGTTGATGTACATATCCCTGATTGTCATCTGTGTGCTCCTTTGTAGGACTTGAAATGACATCCGCTCCTCTGCCCAAAAGATCATTTCTTCTGCCAGTTTCATCATGAATTTTCTGTGCTCCTTCTCTGGTTGACCTCTGTCCTTCAGCATTCTATTGTAGATGATCCATGTGTTGATAGTTTCTGCATTTAACATACATATGCCATCGTCTCGTCTTTCGGCTGCACAAATAACGAAGACACATCTGATCGAATGCGTCAATAGCGCCTTTAGTCGTATTGTAGCATTCCATCATCTCAGGCTTCCCATTGGCTTGTGTAACGGGCTGATCATGTATAGTGTAGGTTGAGTGTATGTATTTAAGGGATGACAGAAACACACAAGTCTCTTAAGTAGGTTCTATTCTAGTGAAGACGAGTACAGGTAGTTACGGGTGCGTGTAGAGCACCTTAACAAAGCGGGGGGACGCGCGTAACGTTGCCTCTGGGTATAGGGTCCCAGACTGCGCCTGCTAGCTAGCTAAACTACCCGGTAGCTAAATATACTACCCACTAGCTACCTAAATTACCTGATAAATAACTAAACTAACCCACACCTCCCTTCCGCCTTCACGCTCATAGCAAGGTCTTGAGCGGACTATTTTAACTGATACGTTCTGATCGGCAAAGGGCAGGATCGTCACGGTGAGCGGCCTGCTCATTCATAGGGATGGACAGGTACCTAATCTCTCTCTCTCTCTCTCTCTCTCTCTCTCTCTCTCTCTCTCTCTCTCTCTCTCTCTCTCTCTCTCTCTCTCTCTCTCTCTCTCTCTCCACTGAATGAAGTGAATGTTTATTTTTTGCATAGAAATTAGCATATATAATGTTACTATGGATGGACTCATAGTCTAATAACGATAACAGTATATATATATATATATATATATATATATATATATATATATATATATATATATATATATATATATATATATATATTAGCAAAACTATATAAAAAATCGGACATGAAGAATTATCTAATAGATAAGTTAATGAAATAATATGGAGCCGAACGGGAGGATGGAAACATCAGGCAGGACAAAATGGTGGGAAGATGGACATGCAACGACTCGCACAGCCGGGACTAACACCATACAGCCAAGCATGGCGGGCGAGCGTGTCCTGGCACTAGGAATCCAGCCGGTACTGATACCGGAAATGGTAACGTTAGTCTTCTGACACTTTGAGGGGGGCCCATTACCGATAGTGTCATATGAGCATTCGGCACTGAGCAGTACCGATTTGTAATGATTCCACTCGGCACCCGGTACCGGTACCGGGTGCCAAGAAGAATCATTACAAATCAGTACTGCTCAGTGCCGAGTGCTCATATGACACTATCGGTACTGGGCCGCGCTCAAAGTGTCGGAAGACTAACGGTACCATCAGTACCGTTTGGATTCCCAGTGCCGGCGCTTATAGGGACACGCTCGCCCGCCATGCTTGGCTGTATGGTGTTGGTCCCGGCTGTGCGAGTCCTGCATGTCCGTCTTCCCGCCATTTTGTCCCGCCTGATGTTTCCATCCTCCCGTTCGGCTCCATATTATTTTATAAACTTATCTAATAGATCATTCTTCATGTCCGATTCTTTTTTTTATGTATTTTTGCTAATATATATATATATATATATATATATATATATATATTTATATATATATATATATATATATATATATATATATATATATATATATATACTGTTATCGTTATTAGACTATTAGTCCATCCATAGTAACTATATATATATATATGCTAATTTATATCGAAATATAAATATTCACTTCATTCAGTGGAGAGAGAGAGAGAGAGAGAGAGAGAGAGAGAGAGAGAGAGAGAGAGAGAGAGAGAGAGAGAGAGAGAGAGAGAGAGAGAGAGAGAGAGAGAGAGAGAGAGAGAGAGAGAGAGAATTACATAGAATTACAAAGAAAATCAGACCACACAGACCCCATGGTCCAGACTAGGTGGTCTGTCCTTAAACCTAAGTGATTTTACATTAATCAGATGGCTCCAAAACGTTGCTTTTCTACTCTAGTTAATATTAAGTTCAAGGAAGTGACGGTCGAACTTGTTTTTAAAGGAGTCAATCGTGTTACACTGGACCACTGATGGTGGGAGCCTATTCCATTCTCGCACTACAACGTTGGTGAAGAAAAATTTGGTGCAGTCTGAGTTTACTTGTCTACATTTGAGTTGTATGCCATTGTTCCTCGTTCGCAAAGTGTCATCGATCATAAACAATTTTGTTCTGTCTACATTCGAGAAACCATTAAGTATTTTAAAACATTCGATCAGTTTCCCTCGGAGCCGACGTTTCTCAAGAGAGAACGTGTTAAGGGTGGAAAGCCTTTCTTCGTAGGATTTGTTGCGCAAGGAAGGGATCATTTTTGTTGCTCCACGCTGAACACCTAGTTTAGCAATGTCGTTTGCATGGTGGGGAGACCAAAACTGTACCGTATATTCCAAGTGGGGTTTGACTAAACTATTGTAGAGCGGAAGTATTACATCTTTATTCTTGAATAAAAAGTTTATTTTAATGAAGCCCAACATTCTCTTCGCTTTATTTGCTGCATCGATGCATTGATGTGAGAATTTGAGGTTTGACGCGATTTTGACCCCCAGGTCCTTAACGCATTGAACGCTTGTGAGTTTAACGCCGCGCATTTCGTAATCGAACTTCTTATTTTTTGTTCCAACTTGAAGGACCTGGCACTTGTCTACGTTAAAGGGCATCTCCCATTTATCCGACCAAGCTGAAATTTTGTGCAAATCCTCTTGGAGGCTTTGCCTGTCTTCGTCAGTGAGAACCGAGCTACCAATCTTTGTGTCGTCTGCAAATTTACTAATGCGATTATTGAGTCCAACATCCACATCGTTGATGTAAATAATGAAGAGCACTGGCCAAGAACCGAGCCCTGAGGGACGTCACTAGTGACCGGCGCCCACTCTGAGTTAAACCCGTCAATCACAACTCTTTGTTGTCTGTTGCTCAACCAATTCGCGATCCATTGGTTTACTTGACCGCCAATGCCTATTTGCTTTAATTTATAAAGTAATTTATGATGTGGGACTTTATCAAACGCTTTCTGATAATCAAGATAGACTACGTCCAATGATTTGGTTACATCATAAACTGAGAAGAGATCGTTATAAAAGGTCAATAGGTTTGA
Organism: Eriocheir sinensis; assembly: GCF_024679095.1. Lineage (NCBI taxonomy): Eukaryota > Metazoa > Arthropoda > Malacostraca > Decapoda > Varunidae > Eriocheir > Eriocheir sinensis. The sequence goes on along the minus strand of NC_066513.1, from coordinate 11,225,542 downwards.
CAGGCAGGATCTTTTGTTACGGAAGCCATGTTGTGAATCTCCAATTAATGAGTGACTTTCGAGGTAACTCACAATTTTGTCTCTAATTATGATCTCGAGTAGCTTACCTACAATTGAAGTTAGACTAATGGGTCGGTAGTTTTCCAATCCGAAAGGACGATGCCTTGTCGCAAGGACATTGAATACGGTAGTGAGGGAGGAGAGTATTTCGCTCTTTGTTTCTTTAAGCAGTATAGGATAGACTTTGTCGGGTCCGGGACTTTTATTTGCTTTAAGTGAATGGAGAGCTTTAAGGACTTCATCTTTTGTTATTTCAAAATTAGGCAATGCATGCTCGAGATTTACAATAGTACTGGTGTTGGTGGTAGTGGGAGGAAGAGTTAGTATTAAACACCGAGGAAAAGTAATTGTTTAAGAGGTTTGCAATGTGTTGGCTGTCAGTTAATTGTGCACCGTCGCTGTTTGTTAAAGGTCCAATATCACTTTTGATCGCCTTTCTATTGTTTATCTAACTGAAGAAATATTTCGGATTATTTTTACAGTTGGCTGCAATATTTTCTTCATATCTACGCTTTGCCTGACATACTAGTATTTTTACTCGTCGCCTAGCGTCATTATAAAGTCTAATATTATCGGGCGTGCTTTGCTCTTTCTTTAACCTGTAAAACAATTTTCTCTCATTGACTGATTGTTTAATTTCGCTATTAAACCACGGTGGGCTTTTATTAGTGTTAATTTGCTTCTCGCACAAGGGCACGAATGTGTTCTGCTGAGTGAGTAAGTGATTTTTAAAGCTTAGCCAGGCTTCCTCTACGTTGCCGTCATCTGATAGTTGTATTTCTGTTAGTTTTTGTCGGATTTCTACGAAGTTAGCTCTTTTGAAATTGGGCACCTTTACTTTATTTTCAGTCACTGATGATTGAGCTCTAATGTCGACGCGCACTAATTTATGATCGCAAGAACCGAGGTGTTCTCCTACCGTGACATTACTGGGTCGTTATAACAAGGTCGAGTATATTATTTTGTCTAGTTGGCTCAGAAACCATTTGGCTTAGATAATTTTCTTCTAGAAATTCGATCATTCTATGTGACTCGCCTTCTGTACCTGACAGTGTCGCCCAGTCGATATGGGGGAGGTTAAAGTCTCCTAATATCAGTGAGTCGTTGTTATTAAGTGACTGCCTTAAGACGCTGTACATTTCAAGGTCGTCATCGAGTGATTGCCCGGGAGGTCTGTAGGTGACAGATATATTTAAATTGACTTTTGCAATGTTTATTCGCACGCACAAATGTTCAACATTACTGTTTCTTGGTGTTTTGTCAGTGGGTGCAAATAGCTTTTGACAAAAAGGGCGACGCCACCGCCTCTACGGTTTACACGATCTTTGTTGAAGAGTGTAGTCATCTGTGTTGTATTCGGAACTTAAATCAATATTTGTGGTATCGATAAATGTTTCGGTTATAGCAATTATGTCAAAATTTTATGTTAGAGCAAGACATCTCAGTTCATCAAATTTGTTTCTTACGCTACGCGCATTGAAACTAAGCATTTTTAAGTTATCTAGAGGCTTGGTAATAGAGGTGGTGGTACTTGCGGGATCACGGTTACGGGTTTGTTGCGATGCACGGTGTCTATTTACACGGGCGGGGTGGAGGGACGTGGCTGAGACTCGTTTTTTGATCGAATGTCACGTCCTGTGTCGTTGAGGAGCCTCCCGAATCTTGCTGCCCCGATGGGAGACAGGTGCAATCCGTCCCTGTGGAAGAGCTCACTTTGTCCATAGAAATTGTCCCAGGCGTTGAAGAACTCCACGTCAAGCTCCCTACAGAGAGAGAGAGAGAGAGAGAGAGAGAGAGAGAGAGAGAGAGAGAGAGAGAGAGAGAGAGAGAGAGAATATCTATATCACCGAGATATCCACTCAGGCACTCAGCCTCAGCCTCACTCGTGTGAGGAAGAAATGAGGGACGCCATGAGCGACTGGCTAGTATCGGTACCGGTACCGAGCAGTCAGGTATCAGTACCGTACCGTATAGCTGGTACCGTTAGTACCGGTACTGGTACCGGTACCTGCCCACCCTTACTCATTCAGACTCGGGGAGGCTGCTGTGGGGAAGTCCACAGGACAGAGGAAACGTCGGTTACGCCACCAGACGCGGCCGCTCGGTAGCCAGACATGGTATGCTCACGACTTGCCCAGTCCCATGATGGTACCAACTTTGTCCCAACGCAGAGATGTTGGATCTCTAATCCGAATTTGGTAGTTGATCTTCAGTTTGGGAAGATGGGCATACGCGTTATAGGCGCTCTCAACGAATTGTAGACGTTTGGCAGCTTGTCGATCGCACAGTTCCGTCTGGGTCTGCCACTTTTCCAGAAAGGACTGTGGGTGCGCTGGGATGCAGGAACGTAGAGGGCGTCTGTAGAACACTTGAGGTGGAGAACGGCCGGTGTTGTTCGGGGCGTTTCGGAGCTCTAGAAGTCCCCGATCGAAGACCTCACAGTCAGTGTTGCCCGATGAAGCTACCTACATAATCAGATGTTTTACTGACTAGATCGCAGCCTCGGCGTGACCGTTGGATTGTGGGTAGTGCTGCAAAGACACCACACGTCTGACTTCCCAGCGGTCAAGAAAGGCTGCGAAGTCCCGGCACGTAATCTGGGGTTCTCTGTCGGTCCGAAGAGGCACTGGGACCCCCACGTCCCTGACGTAGTCCCGAAACTTGCAGATGGTGGCGGCGGACGTTGTGTCGTTGCCATATGGTATCACGACGGGCCAACCTGAGAGGCGGTCAGCGATGACGATGAACGATTTCCCACCTACAACGAAGAAATCCGTCGAAACAGATTCAAACGGTCTGGTGGGATTGTCATCGCAGAGCAATGGTTCCTGCGGCTGGCTGGGCTGCATGGCTTGACAGAGCTCGCATGCTCGGACGGAGTTGGCGAAGTCAGAGTTGATACCCGGCCAATAGACAGCCTGCCTTGCACGTCTCCTGGTGGCCTCAGCTCCTCGATGGCTGTCGTGAAGGCGAGCTAGAACGTTGCGGCGTAGGGCTGCAGGGATGACAACGCGTGCTCCATACGGAACAAGGTTGACATCACAATAAAGCTCCTCACGTAGCTTCCAATAGGGAAGGAGTGTCCAGTGAAAGTCAGAGCGGTTTCGAGGAAAATCGTTCTTTGTGGCCTAGAAACATGACGTACGAGTGGTCGCTTCGAGCTGCAGCTTGTAGGTACTCGAGTGCCATATCGTCGGGGGACGAATTCTCCGAACGTTGTGGGATGGCAAGGAACTGGATGGCCTGCATGGTTACAACAGCGTTGATGGATGAGGAGGTCTCGGTGTTAGCACTTTGTCCTCAGGGGCAGGGTGACCGACGGGAGAACAGGACAAGGTATCAGGGATACAAAGATGCTCACCCGCGTGCCACACTGTTGTGAAGATGTACGCCGAGAGCTTCTCTTTCAGGCGCTGGAGGCAGGGGTTTTCGATGGCGTCTAGTGAGTAGTTGTTCATGATAGGTACCGACGGGAGATTGTCAGTGATAAGCTCGAAATGTTGAAGGCCGATGAGATAAAGCTTGCATTCCGATGTTGCCCACACTACAGCCACAAGCTCAAGCTCGATGGTGGTGTACCGTGTTTCTGTGTCGGTGATTAACCTGGAATCACACTGCACGATTCTAAACCTTCATCCGCCATGATCTTGCAACAAAGCGTAACCGATGTCAGTAGTAACAAATGTACGGAAGTGGGGGTTGCCTCAGCGGGGGGGGGGTCGGAAGTGGGGGTTGGGGGGTCAGCGGGGGGGTTACGGAAGAGGGGGTATCTGGACCCCCCCTACCCCCCCGCCTCCCATCTCTTTCACCTTTTCACCCCCCCCCTCACCCACCCCTACCCACCCACCCCCCACCCCCCTCTCGGGCTAGCGTACGGAAGTGGGAGGGTGACGGGAGTGGGGGTGCCCAGCAGGGAGGGGGGGTGACGGGAGAGGGGGTACTTGAAGGGTTAAGATAAGATCGTGGGCTCGAATGACCACAAGATTATAATCACGGAAAAGGTTAAAGACATTAGGTTAATGACCAGGCTGGAATATGAATTTACTCTCTAATGCAAGTCCGAAAAAAAAATCGACATTGAACGTAAGACTCGATAAATTATTTAAGTTTTTGCTAGGTGTATTGTATCATTATCTTATTATTTTTCATTTCTTAACTTGTTTCTTCTTATTTATTTCCTCAACTTATATATATATATATATATATATATATAATTATATATATATATATATATATATATATATATATATATATATATATATATATATATATATATATATATATATATATATATATATATATATATATATATATATCTATATATATATATATATATATATAATTATATATATATAAAATTATATATTTTTTTTTTAATCCGGTTATTTGGTGCCATCTAACCCTAAACACTGCAGCACCGTCTTTTTTTCTGATTTTGCATTAATTGATGTCTTATATCTCATTTCTTAACTTCTTTCTTCTTATTTCTTTTCTCAACTTACATTTCTTTATATTTTCTGCCTGCTCTTCGGTGTCATATGACCTTAGACGTTGCCGCATCGAGTTTACCTTTTTCCCTAGGTCAAGATAGCGCTCAAAACGAAGGCAACCCAGAAATACCTCAGTGAGTCACCGGAGGGAAGGGAGAGAGAGCGATGTGAGAGGAAAAGCGGTACGGACGAGACGGTGGAAAAGCCATAAAGTGAAAAAGGATCATGCGTGTGTGTTTGTGTGTGTGTGTGTGTGTGAGTGTGAGTGTGTGTTCCATTCCCCTCTGATTCTTGAGAAATCTGCGGCTAGCTCGAAATTTTGTAGGCCAACTTTTTTAGCCGAGTATATGTTCCGAAGCGGAATTTAGTGAGGATTCTTATGGTATCTTGAAATTTCTCATACGTCTATTAGTTCCCGAGTTACACCGAGAAAACTGTATTTTTTTCTCTCGTCAGAGTAGCCTAACAAATAAAAATCGCTCAAAGCTCCTCATCTACGTTCCTTAGAAAGATTGCCATATGTTACTATTAAGAAACTTATCCCAATTACTGACGCTTCCAAATTTGACGCACTTTCATCGAAAACTTAATTTTTAATCATCTTTTATTTACTTTTATGGCGCGTTTCGCGTCATCGTCCGCTAGAACCTTTTACCCTTGATGACACGAAATGCGCCATCGTGCGCGAGAGGGTTAAATAGGTCAGATTTATCTCAAATTCACTGTCTGGGCAGACAAATATTCGGAAAAGAGAAGGCAAACCAGTTTGTAGATATATACATAAATATGCTGTATATTCACGTCCTTATGGATATCTTCTTGTTGATTTGGGTATAAATACTCCTAAATCCCTACAGTTTCGCTCAACTCTCCCTTCCATCATACCCTTCTCCCTCCCTCTTCTCTCTCCTCCCTCCCTCCCCTTCCCTTTCCTTCCCTCGTGTTATTAAATAAGTCAGATTTATCTCAAATTCACTGTCTGGGCAGACAAGTATTCGGAAAAGAGAAGGCAAACCAGTTTGTATATATATATATATATATATATATATATATATATATATATATATATATATATATATATATATATATATATATATATATATATATATATATATGCTGTATATTCACGTCCTTATGGATATCTTCTTGTTGATTTGGGTATAAATACTCCTGAATCCCTACAGTTTCGCTCAACTTTCCCTTCCATCATACCTTTCTCCTTCCCTCTTCTCTCTCCTCCCCCCTCCCTCCCTCCCCTTCCCTTTCCTTCCCTCGTGTCATTAAATAAGTCAGATTTATCTCAAATTCACTGTTTGGGCAGACAAATATTCGGAAAAGAGAAAGCAAACCAGTTTGTATATATATATATATATATATATATATATATATATATATATATATATATATATATATATATATATATATATATATATATATATATATATATATATATATATATATATATATATATATATATATATATATATTTTTTTTTTAAATGCTGTATATTCACGTCCTTATGGATATCTTCTTGTTGATTTGGGTATAAATACTCCTGAATCCCTACAGTTTCGCTCAAACATTGTTGGAGAGCCTCCCAGGTGAACGCGTATTCCAATGGTGAACTCCAGGAAAAAGGAGCTCTTACACGTTATATACTCCCAACATAACGAACCCTTTGGTTTAAGCTCTCAGCTACTTCTGATCTTACTCTCTCAAGCCTTTGCAGCTGCTTTCTTATACCCTCGAAGCCCGCCTTCCTGAAGTCAGGTATTAAGTGTTGTTTCTGCTGACTCTATCCTCCCATTTAATATTAAATATAATTTCCTTATGATCACTGTTACCTAATGAACCCCCAACCTCAATGTTGCTTATTATGTCCTCTCTATTAGTTAACAACAAATCCAAAATATTTTCTTCCCTCGTTGGTGTTCTAATTAACTGCTTAAGGAAACTATCCTGCGGCGGGAAATGAAAAAGAACCATGCAGCATGGAAAAACTGCATGGAAATTTGTGTGCCTGTGAGAACAAGACAACGCTTGCTGAGCACCCAATGATGATCACAAGACTAAGATTCCCACCCGCGGGATATACTGTGAAATTTATTAATCATGCTAAAGCATATGAGCCATCTTATTTACCATTCTATAACTTTGAGAGTATTCTCGTAAAGCCTTCTTCGAATGGGTGTAAAGAGACATCACTTTGCCATAGCGTATGCTTACATTATAGTGAATAGAAACGGAGAAACAGTAGAAAGCGGATCCTATTGTGGAAGTAATGCTGTAAACCATTTTATTCATACAATGCAGCGTTCCTGGAAGAAGTTAAAATTTTCTAAAGGCTACGATAAAATCAATATGACCGATGAAGATACGGTACGTCACAATGAACAAACTCACTGTCTTCTCTGTAAATACGGGTTTTTAAAAGGTAAAGGAGTAAAACATCATGACCATGAAAAATCAGGAAACAATTACATTGGAGCTTATTGTAATAGATGCAACCTTCAAATGAAAATCACAAATTGCAGCTCACTCTCATTGCACATAATGCGGATAACGACATGTCGTTAATCCTGCGTGAATTAACGCTACCTGACTTGAAAATCAAACTAAGACCAAAACATTCAGTTCACAAATACCATGAAGTCATCATAAATGACTTGAGATTTATTGACTCGTTGTCTTTATGTCTGGTTCACTCGCGGCTTTAGCGAACCAATTCATCAGTAATGGGAACGAACCCATATACACATAACAGATGTTGAAAGATGTGCCAGCACCTGCGTTACCATTATTGATCAAGGGAAAGCAGGATTTTTGTTATAACTATATGGATTCGATGGAATGACTTTCTGAAACACGTCTTCCGTCCCGCAAAGATTTTTTCAATTCGCTTCAAGTAGCAGAACTTTCCGAAAGTGATTATAAACATGCTCAGAATGTTTGGAAAGTACAAACGTAACCCCCCCGCTGACCCCCCAACCCCCACTTCCGACCCCTCCCCGCTGAAGCAACCCCCACTTCCGTACATTTGTTACTACTGATGCCGTAAAAGCGAGAGGTGTCAGTTTGTAATGCTGGGATCACACATCCGCAATTTCGCTCTGTGACGGTTGGTGATTTTGAAAATTTCCGAAATCGGCATATACGCTCGACATTGTAGCGACGTCCCTGCGATTAGTCGCAATAGTCACGCGATAGAGTTCGCGCGACTTGCGGGTGCCGGCCCGTCGCGCGAACATTTTGAAATGTTCAAAAAGTTCGCAGGAAGTCTGCGATATTGGCCAAATCGCACGATTATTCGCACTGTTCAGCGAGAGACCATCGCAGTATGCGCTCGCATACCCTCGTCAAACACAAGGGGTCGCGGTGTATGCGCTGAAGGTCCAATTTTGGAAGTCCCTTCACAGTCTGGTGAGGTTGTAGCAGCTGCATTACCAAGCATTTCAACTGATGTAGACTCCTCATTGCCTCAGCCAGCCTCTACACAGTCTACAACTTCTGTTTCAGCCCCTCCATCAACTGCTGTTCCATCAGAAAGTAAGGTTACAGATGAGCCTCTCCCACTACCTTCTCCAGTTTCTTCATCACAAACTACTTTGGGTGATGTCCTTCCTGTGCTTCCAAGATCTCCTGCTTCTCCAACAAAAATTACAGAGGTACCTTCCCCACCACAGTCACCACTTCCAGTCCGACCTGCTCCATTCCTGGCTACAGCTTCTGATGTTCCTCCTGCATCACCCACAACCTCTGCTACTGTATCACCTAGTAAGGCTACAAATGTCATTTTACCATTGCTATCTCAGGCTGTTGCTCCTTCAAGTTTGTCAGGTCCAGGTACAAAAACAAGTAGTACTCCAACACATGTCCTTTCAGCAGCTCAAGACACTGCTTCAACAGTTAATACTACTACAGGTGACTATCAGAAATCTTCAGTTGTTCCACTTGCTCCTACTGTTGTTGAGTTTCATGAGGAGTCCACATCAACATTGTTGAAAAAATCTGATAAGCAGCAAGGGGACCAGGCTTTGTCTGTCAGTGACCCAAAATTAGTCAGTGATGATGAATGGATCAAATGTGTCGGCCAGTTAGAAGTGATAACAAATCAGAGTAAGAATCTAATTAACACCGTGAAAAGTGATTGTGTGATTGGCAACGTAGAAGAATTTCTGACAAGTGTTGTTTCATCTAGTAAGGAAATAAAATTTCTTTGTGGAAAGTTAGAACTAAAATCTCAAAATTTACTAAGTCAAGTATTGGAAGAGGCTGCAAACAGAGAGGACTATTTGACTGATGTTTTACAGAGTGATGACCAAGTTCCCCAGGATCCTGGAAGCAGGCCAGTGGTGCTCACTGACAAGCAAAGAATGTACCTTGTAAAGTTAGGCCCATATCAACCAAAACTATCTTCATTTCCTAAAAATGAAGCTATGAAAAAAGTGAAAGACACATGTTGTTTTTCGTCAAGATGGTATGGTGAATATCCATATCTTGAATACAGTATTGTCACAGATAGGGCATATTGCTTTGTTTGTAAATTGTTCAGCCATGGCTTTGACAGAGAAAAAAGTGAACGAGTTTGGATTGAAGGTTTCTGTGATTGGTGGAAAGCAAAAGGCAGTAGAGGAAAAGGGAAACCAGGTAAAATTCAGTTACATTTTCAAAGCAACAGCCACAAAGCAGCTCTTTTTGACTATGCTACATTCTGCACTGAAAGTGAACGTGTTGATCTGTTGCTAGACAAAAGTAAAAGACCTAGATTAATTGAATAAGAAAAGATTCTCCAGCAGCATAGAAATGTCATTGCAATGATGATAGACATCTGTCGCACACTAGCCAGGCAAGGACTAGCATTTAGAAATGAACCGGAGATGGACTCTAACTTTGAGCAGATTGTTCATCTAATAAGTAGACACAATACAGCAATGAAAGCTTGGCTCACTGAAAGAAATTCAAGACCATATCACACTACTTACATGAGCAAAAACTGTCTAGATGAATACATAACACTACTTGGTGAAACTGTTCAGAATAATATAGTTAAAGAGATAAATGATGCAGGTATTATTGGAATTATTGCAGATACAACCCCTGATATCACTCATGTGGATCAGCTCACTGTGGCAGTTAGATTTGTTGATGCAAATGACATGCCCAAAGAACGGCTTCTTACAACTGCAGAAGTAAAAGACAAGACAGGAGAAGGTATGGCGAAAGCTATACTAAAAGCCCTTTCTGAAAGCAAAGTAGACACAGATTCCATTAGATTCCAGACTTATGACAGTGCAGCAACAATGTCTGGAAAGTACAATGGTGCTCAAAAAAAATTATCTTCCATACTAGATAGACCTATCACATATATACCTTGCTTACCTCATGGCT
>NC_066513.1:11208104-11210604 GCF_024679095.1 Eriocheir sinensis | reverse complement strand
ACTGCTAAATAATAGCTTAGTGTTCATGAATACAAACTAATAGAATAGTATTCCTAACACCATAGAGTGTAGTCCCTGCTTCACCGATTCGCGGTAGGCGAGGGGAATCAGCCAAGGTGTGTGGACAGCAAAGGGTTCGGCATTTTTCTTCAGGTGGATCCTCATTGGGGGGCCCGTCATCGGCTTTAGTGGCTTGGACTGTAGCATCTCCTTCTTGACAAGGACACGAAATTCCTTCAGGAAATATTATCTGGCGTCTGAAGGGGATGTGCTGCACGGGATGGAGAGCCGTTGAGATGCCGTGGTGGATAAAGTGGCGGGAGAGTCGATCTCTGAAGAGTTACCGGTAGGGTGTTCATTCCTTTCGCTACTTGCGTTGCGTAACCTGTTGGTATGCTTCACTTCGAGGATGGGCTTCGGGAATGCCTCCGGGATGATCGATAGTTTCTTCAACTGTTCGCAAGAAAGCAGATGTGTCGGAACTCCGTCGTGCACATCAATCCACGTTGAGCATGACTTGTTTCCGAAAGTGATGACGACCTCGAAGGAACCAACTGCAGGGGCCATCTCGGAACCATCGGCTGTGGACCGCTTAGCCTTGGGCGGCGGCTCGAGATCATGCTTTGCCAGTCCTAGGGGTCGATGGTGCTGCGGGCCTGTAAGTGTGACGTCAGTGTCAGAACTCATTTGCAAGCATGTTGACACATTCTTGTGGGTGACGGTGACGTTGATAGGCTGCAGGCACTTCGCACTGGGACGAGGGGTCGAACTCATAATTATGTCGGACGTGGCTCGAACACTGTCCCTGGTCTCGTGGTTGACTGCCAGGTGAGGGAGGACGCGATGCGTTGTTGCTGATGTGTTGAGTATGTCGCTGGTATTGAGCCTTGGGTTTCGACTGGCTACAGCACTTGTCGTAGTGGCTGAGACGACCTCATAAACGGCACTGAGCGTTACTGGAGGGGCATCGTAGTGTGTGTGATCATTGTCCCTTAAGACTGTGTAACTAGTACTCTCTAGTTCTGCTGGTCCGGGTTCGATACTCTGCTGTGTTAGTTCGTAGGCAGTGACTATTTTACTATTTGGATTATACGAGAAACACTAGACAACTGACGACACAGTGCAGTGTAAATTATCAGACAGTGACTTTGCGATTCCTGTGAAGCATATTAGACAGTTGTGGTACTACAGTGGACCCTCATCACCCCAACAATGACCAGAACGAGGAGGAACACAGCTGGGGCCAACAAGCAGGTTCCTCCGACCAACATTACACCTGTCCGTCAGCGTGATACCCCAGTATCTACAGCTTCCTCTGGTGATATTGACCTTAAGCCTGACGACGCGGACCTCACTGACCTACTCGCCTCCCTCTCTAAGGAATCCAAGACCCTTGTTAAAATACTGAAAACTATCATCTCAAAACAATTCAAAACAGAAATGGAAATGTTAAAAGAAGAAATAAACAAGAAAGACACTATCATTGAAAAACTAGATAATGAGGTAAAAGACCTGAGAAACAAAGTGAATGACCTCGAATCCAACACTGACCGTGTTGAACAATACGAACGTCGGGATACGATCATCCTCAGTGGCCCTACGCTACCAGCAGAAACACCAGCAGAAAACTCAACTAGTATAGTGTTGTCTGCAATGAAAGAAAATTTAAAACTCAACATCAAGACAAAAGACATCAGTTTGGCCCACCGACTCGGATCTACACAACCAGGCCGTGACAGACCCATTATCGTCAAGCTGGTCAACAGGTCAACCAAGTACGACGTAATGGGGGCCTGCATACAGCTAAGACCAGCGCTCTAAATAAATGAAAGCCTCACACCGACACGACTCGCAATACTCAAACAGGTACTGGCCATCCGTAAACAACATCGCCAAAAGTTTCAACAGTGTTTCACAAAAGACGGCAACATCATAGTCAAACTGAAACACTCCACTGTGAAACATGTCATTGTTGACGAGAAATCATTCATGGACCTCCTGGACAAATACCCGTACATGAAGGACACCTACACTGAGTCTAGGCCATCAGAATATGTTAACAGCTAACTTCTAAAATAATCATATGTTAATTTCACTTCATTTCACTTTCTTACTTTAAACTATTCTACTAGAAAACTATTAATATTACCACTACTACTACTATTACTACTACTACTACTACTACTACTACTACTACTACTACTACTACTGCTTCTACTACTTCTACTTCTACTTCTTCTACTTCTTCTACTTCTACAACTTCTACTACTATTACCTCTACTACTATTACTTCTACTACTACTGCTTCTACTACTATTGCTACTGCTACGACTGTTTCTACTACTACTACTACTATTACTACTACTACTACTACCATTACCACTACTACTACTACTACTACTACTACTACTACTACTACTACTACTTCAATTACTACGTCTACTACTACTATTACCATAACTACTGCTGTAGTTACATTATGTTACTTTTATTATAATTA